>NC_045435.1:72856310-72899918 GCF_002776525.5 Piliocolobus tephrosceles
AAACATCTAGGTCTAGGAATTTCAGAATTCTCCTTAAGAATTCAGCCAATATCACATGGATATAGATCACCCTGAGGCCCACAGGTTATGTTCATTTTGAATCAGAATGTTTACTTCCCACAAAAGTAGGTATCGTTTTTATAAACAAATTTTGCAAGACAGGTTAAATAACATAACATACAACATTATTCAGAGGCTTCATGAATATATATTAAATTTTTAGTTAAAGAGAAAGAAGAATAGTACATCAAAGATTCTAATGAAAACATGAACTACATGTAAAGCAAGAGAAAAGTTGCTTCCTAACACTTGCATAGGCAAATGCATATTAAACTGATATTTAACAAGAAGAAAAAACTGAAGATAAATAGATGCAGATTTTCCTCTGCTTTTGGAACTGTGCTCTGAAGAGTTATATATAACTGAGTATTAGAGGAGAAGAAAGACCATAGTCTTTGGTGTCACATAGACAAGTCTTTGGATCTAGGCTCTCCTATGCCTCGGCTACTTGATAGTTTAATTTGATAAGCCACAAAACAAAGGTGAGACTTCACTTGTCTTAAAAGGTTGTTGAGAGGGATACAATGTCTGCACTGTATAATGGTCAAGGAGCATTACTATTCTTACTTCCTTTAGAATTTTCCTTGTAATTTTGCATAACACCAGAGTGATTGTTTTCTAGTGGTCAGTTCTTTAAACATGAAGAACTTGATCCTGAAACAACTGATTTCCAGGAGATATAGGACTTTGTTTACAAGAAGCTCCTGAGTATTCTTTAGAACCACTCTAAGAATTCAACTTTGGCATTTCCAAAGTATATCAAACCAGAAAGTCAACGGATCCAGTATGAGTTGCCCAAGATGAGCAAAGACGGGGCAAGAGATTCCCCAAGACGGAATGTCCTTTTCTAACAAAAACCATTATGGGCAGCAGGACAGTCAGCACAATGTTCTGGGTATTTTTCTAAATAGCCAATGCTCATGAGTTGGATATGCTCATATGCTTTGAACCAGAAAAACTAATGAGAAATTTGCCTTGAAAATATAATTGTTTTTTGAAAATTATAATGACCATGCATAAGGAATGTTGGCTGTACCATAGTTTATAGTAGCCAAATTCACTGTTGGAAATCAATAACCAGTCCCCTTCATCTATAGGGCACTGGTTAAATAAGTTATGCTCTATATGCATAGGAGGGATCTTCATGATTGTGATAATGTAAAAAAAAATTATTTAATGTGATTTAATGCTCAGTGGATTAAGCTACCTTTTTTTGTGTGAAAAAACAGTAATATGACTATAGTATATATACACATGCAAACAAATTTGGAAGGTAGAAACACACAACATGTCTGTTCATTCAGTTGCTTTCTGAATTATCCAAACTCTCTATAATAATTTTGTGTTGGTTGAGTAATAAAAAGAGTCATTAAAAAAGATCCAGATCATTTACAATACACGTCTTAACCTTCCCTGTTCTTTTTTTCCCAGGCCAAAACACATGAATATACCCCAATTTCCATTAGCAGGCAACATAGGGAAAATAACTCTGTGATATTTTGAATTTTCCATTTAAGGAAAGAGTGTTTTCTTTATTCATACTGAGCTGACTAGGAGGGAGAAAAAGAATAAGAGAGAAGTAGCTGATTAGGGTGATGTGAGGCTTCAGGATAATAATTATGACAATTCCACTTAGCACTGGAATAGCACCTAGTGTCTTCAAAGCTGTCTCAGATATTATCTAATTAAGCAAAAGGAGGAAGACAATTACAGGAGTGGGATATTTAATCTAAGAAGCATGAGGGGGCCTTTAGATACTGAGGAGATGAGAACAACAGGGGGGGAGTAGGAAGAGTAGCCACACAGAAATGTAATGCAAAGTCTGATATATCATAAGCTCGCAGATGTTTTGAAGGCTGAAAGCAAAAAGCATAAAATGAAAAGATGGGGGGGAGGAGAAATGATAAAACTCATGGAAATGCAGAAAAGGAAGCTGATGGAAAATTTAACAAAGCCGTATTGTTTCTAGAACCCCACATCATGAATCCATTGAACACTGCTTTGTAAATATTTCAATGTATTATAATTCCCATGACCCTGGGACTCACATAATTCCAAAAGCCTTAAACATTGAGCCTGCCACTCAGGATTACTGACAACATTTATCTCTGTAACGGAAGGAAAGCATTAAACATACATCACAGATGTTTTTGTGGGAAGCCTTAGAGGACTGCCAAGCTCCTGCCCCATGATCCAATTTAAATGCACCCAGAAAACAACTACCTCAAAGGCTATCAAAAGAGCAAGTCTCAGGCATCCTAAGAGAGGAAGGTTATTCATTAGGAGCTTGGAGAAAAGCTAAAATGTAAAATGCTAATTTGAGAACCTGCAGTTCTTGGTTGATCCGATTCTTGTTAACATTGGTCTGTTTCTTCACTTTATTACTTGCTCCAAATGGCCTCATTCTACAATATATATTAGTGATTCTAATTTAATAAATCAGTAACATATTCCCTTGATGTTCTTCCTAGGGTAGAAAGAGAGAAGGCCTTGAAGGATGAAGAGACAAGCTGTTTATCTGCCTAGATGAGGGGAGAGAAACCCAGGAAAGTGAATGGTGGGAGCCAACTGCTGAACAGCTGAAAGCCAGAGATGGGATCTGTACTATGATCTAGCAGGGACCATAGGCAGAGATTTCAAAGAATTGTTCCATTTTCCATGGTGTTCCATGACTTGCTCTGTCTTCTTCAGCAGGTTTAAAGATGTGCAATGGTACATTACCCACCCTGAAGACAAGCATCTCAACACCTGCTTTTTTTTCCCCCCAAAGCATTCAAGCCTGCAATGTAAATACAGCTACCAATGACCAAATATGAACTACCTGGCCCAGTGGTGACTTGCACATGTAAAAGGCCATATGAGAAAAAGTCTAATGCACCAAACACACTTGTGTGCTTTGATAACACCTGCATGCCTTATTGAATTTTTTAGTGCTTCACTGATCTAAAAGAATCAAAGAATCAGACTCCTAGCTCTCTACTTTGGATACTGCTCACTGCATTTCTAATATTTGACTTGAAGCAGCAGTGGTGGGGGTGGTGAGCATGGGAAGAAGTCCAGCTTGTGTCACTGCAGTCAATGCCAGGCAAATTATGAGCTCTTTCAGCAGGTTTATGAATTAAATATAAAGGGCTTAATTTTAGCAAGATGCCCTGCTGGGATTTCAAAGTCTCCTCAGTTGTTATAATCATAGTCAACTTTTTCTTTTCTCTCTCCTTTTCTTTTCCCCTTTCTTTCCTCCTATCTTCCTCTCTTCATTCCTTCCATTATTCATTCATTCATTTGTTTATTTACTCAGTTATCTTATGCAAAACCACTCAAGTTCTTTGATGCTGTGATCACTGTAGGGGAACATATCTTTTGGGTGGTGCAATTCAACCCACTATACCAGTTTTGGCTACATTTTCCCTCACATTACCTATGTGGAGCAATAAATAATAAAGCCTACAGCATGTGAAGTGATATATTGAAGGATATGGCCTTCTTCGTAAGCAAATATTGGAGACAACTTAAACTTCCATCAACAGGGGACTTGGCTAAATACATTTGGTTCATCTACCCTACATACTTGCAGCATACTCTACAATACTATGCAGCTATTAAAAAGGACAAAGTGGGATCTACATGTTTTGATATGTAAATATCTTTAAAATATGTTTTAAAGAGGATTAAGCAAGTCACAAAACAAAATAAAAGTTACAAATTCATTTTAAAACAAACAAGCAGGGAGCAATGGCACATGTCTGTAATCCTAGCTACTCAGAAGGCTGATGTGGGAGGATCTCTCAGCCTAGTTCAAGACCAGCCTGGGCAACACAGTGAGATTTCACCTTAATAAAAACAACAACAACAACAACAACAAACAGAAACAAACGGGCAACAAACTCTCCTTATGTGTGTGTGTGTGTGTGTGTGTGTGTGTATGTGGAGAATTTTTATCTGCCCCCTCATAATCGTTTTCTTTGGAGTATTTCTCCTTTCCCAGGCCAGTTATACCATTCTGGGGAGGAAGGCTGGCACTCAGTCTCTTAATCCCACCTTTCCTGTAGTAAGCAGTATTCAGATCTAGACATTTGTGGTATCCTATTGTGCTAACCATATGCACATGTGCTCTATATGCTATATATGCCTCTATATAGCATATAGAGGCTGGGTTGAAAACCAACCAAGAAGCTTTCCAAGGACTTTTAAAATTTAGATTTTGACTAGAACAATTCCTTGCCTTTTGAACCCTGTATTAATTTTCTGTGGCTGCTGGAGCAAATTAGCACAAACTTAATGGCTTAAAAAAGCATACATTTACTAGGTAATATTTTCACAGGTCAGAAATAGGACACAGGTGTCAAGCAGGGCTGTGTTTTCTTCTTGAGCCTCTGGCAAGAATCCATTTTCTTGCCTTTTGCAGCTTCCAGAGGCCACCCACGTGTCATGGCCTTTGGCCCCTTCCTCCATCTTCGAATTCAGCCACATCCACTTGAATCCTCTCATGTCACATCTCTATGACCTTGTTTCCATCACCACATCTTTCTCTGGCTCTAACTCTTCTACCTTCCCTCTTTCACTTTTAAGGACCGTTGTGATTACTTTGAGCTCACCCAGATAATGCAGGATAACAGCTCTATTTAAAGGTCAGCTGCATTTAATTTAATTTAATTCCATCTGAAACTTTAATTCTCGTTTGCCACGTCAGGTAACATATTTATAGATTTTAGGGATTAGGATGTGTATTTTTGTTGTTGTTGTCAAGAGGATATTATATATTCTGTTCTAAATCTAGAGTAAACCCAGGGCTGCAAATAGCATAATCCATTGAGAAAGCCCACTGAGGTTGGAAAAATGAGGTAGACACACAGAAAGAGGCAGTGCCAAAAGATAATAGGAGAGATGAGAGAGAGAAACTACCCTGTTGGGACCTGTGTATCCAGCCATTCTTGAAGGTAATATATCTCACTTCAGAATTATTACGTAAGCAAAGAGATTCTTCCCATTTGTTTATACAATTTTGAATTGTGTTTATCTCATTTACAATTCAGAGTCCTAATTACTCACTTGTGTATGTGTGTCTGTGTCAGTAATCATGTATGTTCATATATGTCTAGAAAAGTCTAGAAAGAATAGCAGGAATAAAATTAGGGTGGCTGGTATGGGGTAACTTCCTTTTTGAGTAAATACATCTGTATTCTTTGAATATTTTACAATAGGCATGGGTTACTTTTAGAATTTTTAAAATGAAGAAAAGAGAAGAGACTACAGCATAAAAAGTAAACTCCTTCGGGGCTCCAAGGTCTAGCTAAAGCAGCAGAAACCTCCTAAGATTCTCTTTCTTTTGGTGCTTTTAAATAGTGCACGAGTCCACTCAAGAGCCAATAATTATAAGTTTCTTCTTAGGCCCTGACAATCTAATTTATCCGTTAAGAAAAGTTATTTAGATGGGGCCACAGATGATAAAAGGCCCATGCTCAGAGAGACAAAGAGCCTACTGGCTCGCCTTTGTAGGCCTGACATCTTCCGGTCCAGGTCCACATGGCAAGCCTTAAAAGCACAAGCTTGTCCTAGTTCTCTTTCTTGCCTTCTTGAATTATAAATACGTGCATTATAGGGATCCAAGTTAAAAGAAAAGAAGTAGAAACAAATACCTGTGTTCCCTTTTGCAAAACAAAGACATAAAAGCAGCCTCAACTCCAACTGTATTAAAACATGGGAACAGAATTGTTTGTTAAAATGTCACAATGCAGAGCTGTGAAGAATTCTGTTGAACTTGGCACAGTGGAGCACACTATGCTGGATATGAATTCCTCCTCTTTCTTTCAAGGAGTGCTAAACAGAGAAACCACCAACTTGGAGGGAGCATCTCAGGGTCACTTTCTTAGATGAGACCCTCTGAACATCCCAGCCCATGAGCAGGAGCATCAGGATTTACATTCAGGCCTTTCTAGGCCCATGATTCCCAGTACTCAGGGTCCATGATTCCCAATACCCAAAAAGCATAAGGACCACTCAGGAACCTTATTAACTACTCAGATTTTTAGGCTTCACCTACCAAAAATTCAGAATCAGGAGGCTTGGGGCTGAGTCCAGCAATTTGCATTTCAGCAAGCATCCCACATAATCAGATGCAGGAGACCACATTGGAGAACAAATGAAACACACACACACACACACACACGCACACACACACACACACACAAAGTTGTACCTTTTGCCTTTTCAATTATTTAAAGTATCTCAGGCTCTGAAAAGCGGAAGTCTTGGATACTTACATATTTCCAGTTTCCATTCTTTTCTTGTATCCCAAAGCATAAAGAACTGAGACTGGGAGGTATTTAAATGAGTAACTGTTATTGATCACAGGTTTAAAAAACACACAAAGAACCTCATACTCTATTACAAGGAGAGTAAACAAAATTCACAAGCCTAGAGAGAGAAGTAATCAATTTTTTAATATGTTAAATTCACCAGGGTATAAATAATTATTCAAATTTCAGGGAAAGTAAGAATCAAACTTTATTGATTTAACCTTTATGGACTCATGTAAAAAAAATTGCAGTGGTTGCATGATTTAGGAACCCTCTGTTTTCTACTGAGATGTCCTTGTTCTCACAATTGGCACATTCATATTTCTGCTTATTTATCTGAAGGGCTGTTGGTTCAGAATGCTATCACCTCCTTTAAACCACACATTGAAAATGGCAGTCAAGTTCAGTCATCTACGACTGAGCTGGACTTGAGCCTTTTAAGTACTAAATAAGTAAAAACACAGCATTGTTTCAAATTTTCCACTGTTCTCTCCATTCAAAACCATCTGTTGCAACTAAAGGGTGGAAAGAATCATAATACAGTGATAGGGTGAACTGGGTTTGAATGTCCTGCCTCTTTTAACAACCTCCGCTTTGCTAGTTGGAAGCCTCCCAGCTCAGCCACTCTATCACATAATCCTTTCAAATTAAGGTAATTTTTGTTTCTCCCCTTATTTATTTTTGTTCCTTGCCTTCTACTGCCATATACTCACCATCAATCCCACTCTTAAATATAAGCCTCCAAATAGTACTGCTGTGTCTATAATGGCTAGAATGATATTTTCCAGATAGTAGTCATGAGAAAGGAAGGAGGAAGGAAAGAAGAGAGGGAAGAAAGGAAAAAAGGGAGAAAAGGAGAAAGAAAAGAGGGGAAGGGGAGAAGAAAGAATTCTATCTTGCATTTTAGTAATAACAATTATATGAGATAGTCATTGTGAAAACTGCTTTATAATGTATGTATCATTTTTAAAATGCTTAATTTTAACAAAAAACTTTCCAGAAAAGATGATTTCAAGATACCATGCTAAGTTTTTTTGCTTCAAATTATGCTGTATAGTTTTCAAAATATAATAACCTTTATTGTCTGTAAAAAATAATTATCTTTCTGGGAACTATCAATTCAGTTGGAACGTAACAAGTAGTATTAGTTTTTATTAGCATTTCTGAATAAACTGATAATTTTTCTTTAGTGTAACTAAAGATGTTGAGATTCTTCTGAGAGTATATTCTGTTTTTAACTCCCCAGAAGAAAATAGCCTTAGTCAGCATCTCCAAATCAATGTGTGTACCCTGTATATCTTTATGGACAAAAGCAAGGAATGTGCAAAGAAACTGATAGAAAGAACAAGAAAAGGGCAGCCACATTTACTTAAGAGATAGAAGAACTTCCTTAGAAAAGATTCACTTACAAATATGAGATGCTTTTCAGGCTATAAGAATATGTATATACTTTTAGTTACATATATGTGTATATATACACACACATACATACATACCTTTCAGCCTTAATTTTGTCTGTATATAGATGTACACATATGCAAACATACATACATATATGTGTGTGTGTGTGTGTATATAGATATATATGCTGAAAGGTACATGAGTATCAAGGAAATACAGCTGATCTTGGAAGAACTGGGACTTTAACTAGGACCACATAGCCAGAAGTTTTATGTTCTTTCCATTTACTTTCCTATTTGTTAAAAGTCTATAAAGTTATGAAGCGAATTGACAGGGTAAACATGGACTTTGTCTAGGAAGTCACAGAAGACTAGAGACAAGGTTCTTTTGAAATTCAAAAAAATTAGTGAATGAATGTTTTTCTTCCTGCCTAGTACCTTCTTGTCTTCTGGGAACAGCATTCCCTTTCTAAGGAGGAAGAGGATGGGTGGGATTGTTTCTGCAACTGGTAGCTGCCATCTTTTAATTCATAATTTGTTGATTAGTGGTTCAAGTTAGACCAACCAGAATGGTTATGGTCCGCCCTTCAGGCCATGTGATTGGTCACAAAGAGGTAACATGACCCTAACCAGGCCAGTCATATTACTTGCCTGGGATTTTTCTAACTGAAGCCAGGAGGAAGTCATTTTCTGCTCTGATGGTTGAGTTAGGGAGTTTTGTCTTTCCACCTTTGTCTTTGCTCCAATGTCAGCTTCTCAGTGACATCACATTATTTGAGGTTGCAATCCCACCCCCAGCATATCTGAGTCACTTTACATCACCAGAGTCACCTTGCATCACCTGAGTCACCTGACATCTGAGTCAGCTATGTTTTTTTCTCCCATAGCACTTATTACTTCTTACTATAATTTATTTATTTACTATAGCCACTGTTTATGTCCATCACTCCCTCTTGAGAATGAGAGCTCTAGAAAGTTAGGAATTATTGTCAGTTGTGTGCGTAGAGCAATACCTGGAATATATAAATTCTTGTAGGTGAATGAATGAAGGAAAGAAGAGGGAGTCTATAGCAAGAAAGAACAAAATCCTCACATAAAGAAGCAGAAATAAAAGATGTATAGAGTTGATGGTGGTGGAGCTATGCTGTCCAATAGAGTAGCCACTGCTACATGTGGCTATTGAGAATTTGGAAAGTCTGAATTGAGTCTGGATTTTGAAGACTTAGTACAAAATAATGTTGAAGATACCATTAACAATTTTTATATTGATTACAAAGTTAACATGTTAATGCTTGGACATATCAGGTTAAACAAAATATATTACTAAAACTAATTTTGCCATTTTCATTTCCTGTAAGTTAGCTACTAGATAACTTAAAATTATACCTGTGACTCATATCCATGGCTTGTACTATATTTCTATAAGTCAGTGTTGTGTTGGAGTTTCTGAATCCCATCATTTATTTCTCTTTTCTTTGCTTTTCTGCTATCATTTTTTAAACTGATTTTGAACTAATGTTAAACAAAATTTTTCAAAAATAACAGAGGTCATATATACTCTTTCTCTAGTTTCCCCTAATTAAATGTCCCACAATGCTTCTAACTGAACTAACTGAACTACAGACTTTATTCAAGTTTCACTGCATTTCTTAGTAACATCCTTTCTCCATTCCAGAATCTGATCCAGGATCCTACACTGCATTTATAAAATAATATGCAGTTGCATAGTTGTTATGTTTCCTTAGTTTCCATCAATCTGTGACAGTCCCTAATTTCCCCCAGTCTTTTATGACTGTGGCATTTCTGATAAACACTTCACAGAATGTTACTTACACATTACTTCTCGGAATGTATGAATACTTCACAGGTTGTCTGTTTCTTCACAGAATATCTCTCAATTTCAGTTTGTCTGAATTTTTTTACCATTATTAGATTGAGGTTATGCACTTGTGACAAAAAGACTATAGAAGCAATATTTGTGACCTCAGTGCATCATATCAATTACGTATTATTTTTCTCTTTGTAATTTATAAACATTTGGGGCAGATATGGTTAAAATTATGCAAATATGCAGTTTCTCCCTAAACTTTTTAAGCACTGCTTAGAGCATCTGTTGGTAAACAGCCCAATTTCTTTTGCTTTTCTTTTTTTATTATTTTTTTGAGACAGAGTCTTGTTCTGTCACCCAGGCTGGAGTGCAGTGGTGCTATGTCAGCTGACTGCAATCTCTGCCTCCTGGGTTCAAGCAATTCTCTCACCTCAGCCTTCCGAGTAGCTAAGAGCCCATCATTTCTGAGGCTAGTTCTTCATAGGGCTGAGTAGCAGTGGGTCTGTCTCTTCATTCCTCTTGCACTGTGGTGTTTTATATCCTGTCTTCTTCATCATTTATGTTACTTGCATGGCACTATTGGTGTTTGAGTCTGCAGTCTCTTTGGGATCAACTCATCACACATAAAGTCAAGGTTCTCATACCCCAGTGCTCAGGGGCTGTCATATGTTTCTGAGGCAGCACGGAGGTTTTTAACTTTTAATTTAAAATGATCCTTTTAAGATTATATCTCCTCTTTTGAAGTTAAAATGAGAAAGTTTCCTAATGTCTAACTCAATATTTCCCAAAGTATGCTATATGAAAAACTAATTGTGTGATGTTAATAGATCCTAACACTTTAAGAAAAGTTTCTATGATCAAATAAGTTTGGGAAATGCCAGATGAACAAAAATAAACAGCTTTTTTTTCTACTGTAGGACTTCTCAGAGCATTTACTACTTCGATGTACGTTATAGAGGGGGCCAGTAAATGGTGTTTCTCAACAGCATTTAAATCCTTTCTTTGAAGAGCATTTCACAGGATTCATAGTTCTGAAAAACCACTTTGGGGATCACTGGCCTAACTCATTCACCCGGAGGAGACAAAACAACTTTTCTCAAAATAAATGAGAAAGTCCGTTAGGAAAATTTTGTGGCATACAATTAATAACTATTAGTTCTTTTGGTGTCATTAGCTGAGAAGTAGAAAGTGCAGATTTGGAAAGAAGCGTATGTCCTCCGTCAGTCACCTTAGGCCTTTCCCACTGTCCACTCCAGGTTTTGAGGCCCATGTTCAATCAATGGTTCATCTTGCAGATTTGCTCTGTAAGGCTAAGTCAGGAGAAGGAAAGAAAGGAAGGAAGAAGAGAGAGGAGGGAAAGGCAAGAGGGGGAGGGAGAGAGAGAAGTTAAAAAGAGAAGAAGGAAGGAGAAAAGGAAGGAAGGAAGAAAGGGAGGAGCATCTAAGTTTGAGTGACAACGAAGTGTAGAAGAGTAATCTCTGTGCTGCCTTAATATCCAGAAAAAATGAAATAAGTCCAGAACAACAGACAGAGCTATTTATCGACGGGTAGAGGTTTCAGCCCAATGATGAAATCTTAGAGGACATAAAAATACAAAAATCAATAAAAGAGTCATGAAAGAAGGCCCTTCATAAGGCATTAATGTCGTTGATTGAACTCATCTAGCTGTTAGAATACTGTTGACTAAAACATGCAGCCAACTGGAATGAAATAATGAAAATCACAGCCAATTGCAAAGGAATAATTTGCATAAAGATGCTAGCTGTTGATAACCAATAAAACTCTGCTTTCTTAGAGTGAAAAGAATAAAATATCTATCTTGGATATAAACACATTACATGTAAGCATGCTATTGCAGAAATGGTCTTCAATTTATCAATTAACTTTTTAATACATATAAACTATTTACTGTAGACAACCTTCAAGCTGCAAAAGCAGACCCACAAATAACCCATGCATTCGAATAATTAGTTCTACTTTATTCCCTACCCTCCACTTGGCTCTAAAAAGCATTCCTTCTTTGATGGGACCATTTTCATGGCCAGAATGAGGTCCTGTCTGATTCAAGCTTCTCCTGTAAGATATTTTTACTTCTCACCAGTAGTGTTGTGTGGAAGTGTGAAAAGTAGGGGAAATAATTAGTGTTTTGGAGCCAGGTATTCGAGGCATTTAAAGCCTCATTCCAAAATTTACTAACCCTGTGTCCTTGGGTAAGTTGAATCACATAAAATTGTCAATATTCACCTGGTTTTGATCTATGAATGTGTCAATTTCATATGCTTCAACCTAACATTTAACCTTCTGGGCCTCGGTTTTGTCATTTATAAGTGAGACTAATATTGTCTTTCATTGTGAACACTGCATGTATCTAAAGCACTTGGCACAGTGCTGGCCACTGAGCTGGAAGCTCAGTAAATGAGAGCTGTTATCACTGATCACTGAGAGTATGTTCCATACATTCTCTTTTTTTCCTCCTGTTTCCAGTTCACTTACCATCTTTCACTCACAGACATGCACTCTCTTCATTCACCTTCCTTTTCTGACTTTCACCTCTTTCTCAGTCATCTCAGAAATCTCTCTACTCTGATTTGTTCTCTTTTTGTCACTTCCCCTACATCCCTCTGTCCACATGAGTCACACAGGACTCTATCATGGCTAATGCATTTAAGGGTAACAAGTGTGACATTTGAAAATTCTACTAGATGCGGCCGGGCGCGGTGGCTCAAGCCTGTAATCCCAGCACTTTGGGAGGCCGAGACGGGCAGATCACGAGGTCAGGAGATCGAGACCATCCTGGCTAATACGGTGAAACCCCATCTCTACTAAAAATACAAAAAAAAACCCAGCCGGGCGAGGTGGCGGGCGCCTGTAGTCCCAGCTACTCCGGAGGCTGAGGCAGGAGAATGGCGTAAACCCGGGAGGCGGAGCTTGCAGTGAGCTGAGATCGGGCCACAGCACTCCAGCCCGGGCGACAGAGCCAGACTCCGTCTCAAAAAAAAAAAAAAAAAAGAAAGAAAATTCTACTAGATGCTATACAGAACATTTGCCATTAACCTTGACAGTCTTCAAAAGTTCCCAAACCAACTTTCAGAATGGCCACAGAAGTCTCTCCCGTTTTCTTTTCATTTGCTAATTAAAAACAGCCTTTTTTTTTCGAGCATAGATCAAGACATATTTTAAAATAATATTTAATTTTGTGGCAGTCTCTTGGCATTAATTATGTTGCATCTGGGTTGCTCAGTGTAAATGCATAGCATTTTAGCAATATATGGAGGTTTGGTGGGCTAGTCTTGGAACGTAATACACATTGCACTCAAAGGGGCAATGACTGACTTGCAGATAAACTTTGGAAAAGCAAAGGGTTTGTAAATTTGGAGGAGGGTGGATTATTACAAACCTGCAGAGTGAAGAAGGAAGATGGAGGTGAGTAGATTACAGAAAGGATGTTTTATTTGTTCTATTCTGTGAATTACCAGTTCTAAGCTAAAACAAGTTGGTACTTAATATCTCTTTATAAAAAATTATTTTGCATGCTTCAGACAGTTATTGAAAGTTTGTTTGCAAGATCTTCATGAAGTAAAGCAGTTTGTATTGACTCTTAGCTTACCAGGTCTCCTAATTTTATAATATTCCCAAAAGTCTGAACAGTCAGACCTACACATGGATGCATAGATGCATATGATAATTTAAAACATTATCAACATGTTATTTGCCAAAATATTTTAATTTCAACAATGAGTATAAAATAACTCATTAAAAGGTTATCCTGTTATATATAGTACTTGCTAAAGATTTGGAAATGTGCTTATGAAAATAACATACGGTTTTCAATAAAAATCCACTAGATTCACAAATTAATATGGAATACTAAGTAGGAAATGGTAATCTTCTATAATCTGTTAGTGCTAGGTATGATGGCATTACTAAAGGCAATATCCTATTCATATGAATTAAAGTATTATTGATATCTAAATAATTCATCTTTTTCAGACTCATCACCTTAGCCACTGGCTATCCCTTAAGATTATACAAATAATTCCAACATTATTTGTTTGTGTGGTTGGTATTTTGTTAGTTTGTTAGTTTTTGGAGGTACTGTTACTCTTCTATACTTTTTAATCCAGTAGAAACAAACCTTAAATGTTTTGTTAGAAAATAATACATTTTAAATAAAATGAGATGTAAACAAATAACAAAACTAGAATAGATGACTAAATCCTACCTCCTTAAAACTGTGACTTTCTACAAAACAATAAATGAAGAAAATGGCTTTAACTGACAAAAAACAGTAAAAAAGAGTTGAGATTAAAAGTCTGAGAAGAATTTTGCTACTACTGTTTTCAGTTCAAAAAGGCCATTTTGATACTGTACAAATATAAGATGTGCCACAATATTTTGTCAACATTTGAACTCCTAAATGGCTTAAATTATAAAGAGAATGAAGAAGACAAGCCACAGACTGGGAGAAAATATTTGCAAAAGATACATTTCATAAAGGACTGTTATCCAGGATACACAGAAAACTTCTAAACCTCAACAATAAGGAAACGAACATTCTGATTAAAAAATGGGCCAAAGACTTTAACAGAGACCTCACCAAAGAAGATATACAGAGGGCAAATAAATATATGAAAAGATGTTCTACATCATATGTCATCAGAAAAAATGCAAATTAAAAGAATGAGAGATACCATTACACACCTGTTAATACTATAATGGCAAAAATCCAGAACACTGATAATACTAAATGTTTATTTCTGGTGGGAATGCAAAATGGCTCAGCTACTTTGGAAAGCAATTTGGTGGTTTCTTACACAAACTAAACATACTCTTACCATGTGACCCAGTCATTGCACTCCTTAGTATCTACCCAAAGGAATTAAAACCTTACGTCCACATGGAAACCTGCATAGAGCTGTTTATAGTAGCTTCATTCATAATCCTAGAGACTTAGAAGCAACTTAGATGTCCTTTTGTAGGTGAGGGGATAAACTGCAGTACAACCAATGGAATATTATTAAGTGCTAAAAAGAAAAGAGCTACCAAACTAAGAAAAGACATGGAGAAAACTTAAATGCATATTACTAAGGGAAATAAGTCAATCTGAAAGAGCTACATACTGCATGATTTCAACTATATGCCATTCTGGAAAAAGCAAAACTATGGAGACAGAAAAAGGATCAATGGTTGTCAGAGGTTGGAGATGGTGAGGGTGGTGAATAAGCAGATTACAGTGGATTTTGAGGGCAGTGAAAATACTCCATATAGTACTATAGTGGTGATTATATGTCATTATGCATTTACTCAAACCCGTAGAACATACAACAAGAGTGAACCCTAAGCTAAACTGTAGACTTTGGATGACAATAATGTGTCAGTGTAGGTTGATCAATTTTAACAAATGCACTACTCTGATTGGGGACACTGATAAAGGGGGAAGGTATGCATGTGGCGGGGAAGGGGAGGTTATGAGAAATCTCTGTGCTTTCCTCTCCATTTTGCTGTGAGCCCAAAATTGCTCTAAAAAATGAAGTCTTAAAAAAGTCCTAGATCAGCACTGCCCAACAGAACTAGAATACAAGCCACTAATGGGAGCTACATGTGCAATTTTAAATTTTCTGGTAGCAACATCAAAAAATAAAAAGCAACATGTGAAGTAAATTTTGATAACATGTATGTATATACCAATATATCCAAAATATCACTTGTGTCTATGTGTAATCAACATGAATAATTACTGAGATTTTAAATATTATTTTCTTCAACTAAGTCTTTGAAATGCAATGTGTATTTTACACTTACAGCATACCTCCATTCAGACCAGCCACATTTCAAGTGCATATAGCTAGTGCATAATAGCACAGGTCTAGCTCTTTATCAATAAGAAGCTTTACTTGTTCAAATCAAACCATATGCTAATCTCTCCTTTCATCATGTAGTATCTTTTAGGTATCTATTACTTTCTAACATTGTGTTAAATTCTTACAGTATTTCAAAAAATAGATAACAACATAGATAGTCAATTATGATTAGATACAGAATTTTCTACAACTCAAAATTCTTACATTCATCATACCCTACTTTATCCAAAGTAAGACTTACAATAGTAGACACTGAGATAACAAAAACTGATGATGATAGCAAAGGCTCATCATATTTATTAAGCACTTAACATGTGCCAGATAGTGTTTACATGTGATAACTTTCATTTTCTTTTCTTTTCGATTCTTTTTTCTTTTTCTTTTCTATTCTTTTTTTTCTTTTTTTTTTTTTTTTTTTTTTTTTTGAGAAAGAGTAGCTCTTTGTCACCCAGGCTGGAGAGCAGTAACACAAACTCAGCTTACTGCAGCCTCAACCTCGCAGGTGCAAGCAATCCTCCCATCTCAGCCCCGCAAGTAGCTAGGACTGCAGGGGCATGCCACCACTCTCAGATAATTCTCATATTTTTTGTAAAGACGAGGTTTCATCATGTTTCCCAGGCAGGTCTCGAACTTCTGAGATCAAGCAATCTGCCCACCTCAGCCTCCAAAAGTGCGGAGACAGCAGGCATGAGCCACCACTCCCAGCTTCATTTAATTCTCATAATAGCCCTATGAGGTGAGTGTAATAATATTTAGAATTCTAGACCCCTAATACTGATATGTCACCAGTGCGAATAGTGATGCTCATCACTGTTGCAGTAATAATGGCTAATATTTTTTAACAAGCTTGCCATGGGCCAGGCACTGTATTAAGCAATTAACTATCATTATTTCATTGAATGTCACAAAAAACTTGCAAAACAGGGATTATTAGTTTCATTTTCCAAATTAGAAAATAGATTCAGAGAAATTAATAACTTGTACAAAGACTCAGTCCATAAATAGCACTAAATCCTTGTCTATACCACACTATGTACTATAATGTATAGTTTATTTTATAATTGTTAACTCATTTGAATGAGTTCTCTGGGGACTTTTTAATATACTTGGGAAGATGAGGCTTGCTTGCTAGAAATAATTGGAAATACCACAAAAGCAGTGAATGAGCAGTGATCAAATTGTGTGAATGAACAGTGATCAAATGGTGTGAGTGAAAACAAGTTTTGAGAAGATAATAGCTGGATCATTCTGGGAACGCAGCTTAGAGGAGAAACCATTCTTTTTGGTTTTAAAAAATGCCAGCGTTTTCCCAAGGGACACTCATTTTAGGAAGCCAGTATATGATCATTATAGTCCACATCTGCATCCATAATAAGCACTGTCATTTATTGAACACTTTTTCCTTTTTCAACCATTTTGACACACTTTGGTTTGTTTGATCTGTAATCACCCTGTAAGGTGGGCAGGGCTGATATTGTACTCATTTTGTTGCGGAGGTAAAATGAGACTTACTCACCCAGAATCCCACAATTGCTCGGTGAGGGAGGCAAGTCCAAAGTCAGATCTCGTAACCCTGAGTTCAGCTCTTTTTTTCTCTAGGTCAGTGTTTCCAAAAATCTAGTACATGTACCCTTGATGATTGAGATGACTGTGGAGGCATAGAGGACTGCTCTTTATTTTCACATTGTTTCAAGGGTATTATTGTTTAGGATGGGGTAAGGTATGCATTTTGATTACGAAAGTGAGTTTTTAGTCAAACGAAAATATTAAGTAAATAGTCCAGGTGGTATGGAGGTATGGTAAAAACCATGCTCCAAATTGGGAAACTCTAACTTATATACCATCTATTTCCTGCTAGAAATTGTCACTTACACTTTCTATTACTTAATGCAGATTCCAGTGAGCAAGTTGTATGTTTCTGTTTAATTTTTAAAAAATTTAATCCCAATGGCAAACAAATAGTCTTTTAACACCTTTAGCCTTCCATTTTGACTTTACAAAATAGTTTTTTTTTTTTTGTATGATTATCTTTTCTTCTTCACTGAACTGTGAATTCCTTGAGGACAATGACTTTGCCATACTAATCTTGGTAGTCCTCAGTGTGCCTATGTATTCATTTCAAATAGGTTAGTGTATTAGAAAGAAACAGAGACCCATTTAGGTTACATCAAGAAAAGACGGTATTTTTGGAAGGATACATATGAACAGAGCTAGAAAGTAAGAAATACAGAGGCAGCTCTAGGAGTAACTCACATCCCGCCTCTGTCACAGGACATGCATCCTGCTGGTTTCTCAAGATGTCTTTGTTCCTCTGATACTTTCCTTCACCTCTGGAGGAAGTGGCCTCCTTCTTGATTCAGAGTTTTCTGCTTCCTTATAATTTTGGCTTATATAGAGTTCTTCATTGCCTCTTTGGTCTTGACTGTACCTCATCAATGACATGAAACTATCTCTCCTTTGTTCCTACTCTCTCTAGCTTTTTGGTGCAAATTCCCCAAATAAGAAATCGAGTTGGTCTGGTGCAGCTTTGTACAGCAGTTCATTTCCTCATTTATTAAGAAAGAAAACTAATGCATCTAATAAATATCGCAAATTACATGTCCAAAATAAAACAACCAACTGATATCCCATGAACCTCTCATCATCATCTTCTCAGTTCTTGGACCCCAAAACTTCATTCCTTCTTTGCCTAACCTTCTCACCCATATATCCTTTCTATTAGCCAGTTCTATGGATCATACCTTTAAATAGATCCTAAATTATTCCAGTTTTCTCTCTCTGAACCACTAAAACCTGAATTAAGCCACCATCAACTGTTGCCTAGAGTATCTGTAATCACCATTTAATTGGTCTCCTCGTTCCACCAAAAAAAAAGCTAAAATAATTATTAAGTAAATCTGGTCATGGCACTTCTGTAGTTTTATTTTTTAAATTTTTTATTCTTTTTTTTTTTTAAGATGAGGTCCCACTATGTTGCCCAGGTTGGTCTTGAACTCCTGGGTGTAAGCGATCCTCCTGCTTCATCCTCCCAAAGTGCTCAGCTTACAGGTGTGAGCCACTACGGCTGGCCTACTTCTGTAGTTGTAAGCAAAAGATGCCCATTTCATCTAGAAAAAAATTCACATGCCTTATGGGGCCCATGAGGCCATGTCTGATACTGGCCCCTCCCTGCCTCACTGCACCACAGTCTGCACTTACGCACTGTGTTCTTGCCACACTAGTCTTCCTTCTATTCCTTTACCACACCACAGTGGTTTTGCACACCACTCTTCCTGCCTTTGCTCCTTCTGTTCCATCTGTAAGAATTTCTTCTCCAGATCTTTACATGGTTCATCTTTCTTGCTATTCAGGTCTCCTCTCAATGTCTCCTTCATAAAAGGGATCTCTTTGCCTACGTTTCCCTAATTATTCATCACATCACTCTGTTTAATTTTTGTCATGGCACCTATTTTAATCGGACACAATATTGGTCTCTTGCTCGTTTGCTTGTTTATTTTCTCCCTTCCTTCCTCCTACTACAACTCCATGAGAAGGACCCAATCAATGTTGCTCTCCACTGGATGCCCAGCACCAAGAACAGCTCCTGGCACAGTGTAGGCATTCAAAAAATGTGCTCAATGAATGAACGAGTCTCTTTTTGTCAACAACCATTCATAAATTATTGACTGGCTGATAAATCAGTGCCCACTTACCATCCAATTAGCTAAGATGGTGGTGCCCTTAGAACCCAAACATGGCTAAAGATGGACTAGTTCTGTTACTGAGGGCAAGCACCCTATCCTCATCTGGTTACACACTTGACACAGATGTACTGACCAAATGAGTGAATGAACGAGAGCTCAAAAGTTCAACACATCTCTGAGTATTTCTGCTGATGTACAGTGAGACTTTGAAAGAAGAGCTGAGTGTACTCTTTTTTCTTACTCCCTGTATTTCTCTTCTAAAAAGCATTATAAAAAGCACCAGAGACACACTGTTTATCTGGCTAACGGCATTTGGTTGAAAATTGAAGTGATTTTTAAAACTACAGAAACACATAGTCATCTGGCACCCAGTGATGAGCCCGAGTTAGGGAGGAATTCACATTACATTTTCATTTAGTCTTGCACAACATAAGGAATTTACATTCATTTTCTTCTGTGCCACTGTTTGTTCCCATACGGAATATTTATGCTTTACTTTATAAAAATCTGTATAAAGGAAACACTAAGCTTTATCAGTCTTTAAAGAATATTCACGCTGAAGAGGCACTGAATTCCATCTCTAAAGACCATGGTAATCAGAGTAGTAATTTCAGATTTGGAAATGGCAAAGTTTGTGTCAAAGATGGTGGCTCACACTGACAAGAAAAAAGAAAAAAACAACACCCCACAACATATATAATGGCATATTATCCGTGGCATTTACTCTCTCTTGACAATTGTGATGACTTAGAAGAATATTGAAGGAACCAGTCCCTTCTCATTTTAGCAAGACATAAACTAAATCTAGAGATAAATAAGAATAAACTGTTTAAAACTGAACCTAAAGACAAACTCTTTCGCCTTAAGTTGTATCTGTGAGGAAACAGGAACTAGAAAATGAGTTTTCTTTGTAAGTACTATGAAACAAACTCTTTTCAATGCCAATATTTAATGAGGGTTGTTAAGATAAGCACCATGATGTAAATTAATTCAATATACAAATTTTCAAAATGTTCACTCACACTGTGTAAATATTAATTTGTTTATTTGGGCGATTTGTCATAGACTTCTTTGTCACTAGTAAAGATGAACAGACCTTAATTCTAATTATCTGCAGTGTGACTCTGTGTGATGGTCATATTGGGTAAGGGTTTCAGGAATATTTATGCAAACTCCTGTAAAACCAAGGACTTGCAGTGGGTGATGGATGAGCTATGGAATGTCTCTGTGCCTTAACTTGATCAATATCAATCTATTCTTAAAAACAATGAAGCTCCATAAAAAGAAAGCCCATTCCCTTTTCATTTTTAAATTCCCTTCATTGCCAAGCATAGTGCCTGGTACCATACTGAAAGTGAGTTGCATCAATTAGTAAATCAAAGGTATGCATTGAGGAATACCGACAATAAAACAACCGGGGGCAGGTGGACAAGAGATAAGGTGGGTACGCCAGCAATTAGATATAAAGAAATGTGAGCATATTCTTCTTAAATTTTTTTTTTTGCCAGGAATAAAAATGCCTAATAATTACATAAAAAAGTATTCAGTCTCACTAAAGTAATTAAGTAAATGCATTTATAGTATTCCATATTAGGAAGAATGGAGAAACAGGCACTTTCATATCCTCCCGATAGGCATATAAATTTCCTTTTGGAGAGGAATTTGGCAAAATCTATAAAAATTTAAAGTGTGTATTCATTTTGGCCCAGGTATTTACCTGACAGATGAGTTTACAAAATTATTTTGATTGTACCATTGTTTGTGATAGTGGAAAACCAAAATAACCTAACTGTCCACATAGGTAATTGGCTTCATAAATTATGATATAGTCATGCAAGAAATTATAGTATAGCTATGAGGTCCAAAAAACAGGTGGTAGATCCATAAGGGTTGACATGAAAATATATTTATAATTATTCTTTTTAATAAAAATGACTTGTAAAATAATATTTACATCAAAATTATAAAAATGAATGCATTAAAAGAAAAGCCCTAAAATAATGTACATCAAAACTTCTGTGGAGATTGTCTCTGAGAAGTTACATTAAGAAGGATTTTAATATTCTAATTCATTTCTATACAATAGATTTTTAAAACATAAATACTTTTTAAAAATAGCAATTTTAGGCTCACAGAAACATTAGGAGGAAGATACAAAGAGTTCCCATGTAACCCTCCCCTGCCCAGGCGCGGTCTCCCCTGTTACTGACATTCTGCACAGGGGAGGTATATTTGTTGCAATTAATGAACATATAGTGACATACTGTTATCATCCAAAGTCCATAGTTCACATTTGGACTTACTGTTGATGTTGTACGTTCTGTGGGCTTGGAGAAATTTATAATGACATATATCCATCATTATAGTATTACACAGAGTACTTTCACTGCCTTAAAATAATCCTCTGTGCTCCAACTATTCATTCCTTCCACACCCCACATCTCCCCCAGCCTTTGGCAACCACCGATCTTTTTACTGTCTCCATAGTTTTGCTAAAAGGATTTTTAGAACAGAACAAAAACAAAAAAGTGCTACTTTTTCTGATAAAAAAGGATATTTTAAAATGTGGTTATAAATAACAGAAAATTTAACTGTTTTAGACAACAGAATGCAAGATGGTGGAAGAATAGTGGAAAGTGAACCCCCTGGTGCATGTACTAAAATAAAACACATGTACAGAGATTGTTGAGCATAATTCATAGCTAATTTCTAAAGATGCCAAAAGGTAATCAAGCATACCTTGGAAGAAGCCCCAGCTCTGTACTTAGGAAAAGTGATTCTCTGCACTTTACACTTACTTCTTACATCACAGCACTAAGCCTAAAGAGATGATAACTAAAGATCTTTCATTGCAATCAAAGATGTTCAAGTTTTTTGATTAGTATATGGGACCTCTCAGCTCATCTCCTTCTTCCCTCCACAATCCACCCCTTGTCAGGGAAATGAGAATCAGCTACAGCACTAAACCCTTTGGAATAACTTTATTCCTAGAACACCCTGTCATTTGTGTGACTCCTTAACAGTCTCTAAGTGACAGCTGCTAGTTTGGCATAGAATATTTCAAAATGAAAAATAAGAAATTCTACAAACTGTATCAGCAACAACTTATTTATTTCAAATTCTAGCCAGCTGCAAAAAGGAAAAAGAACAATCATTTCAGTTCCAGCCTAGAGTCATTCTTCCTTCACAGTTTATTCCTGGTCTCAGGAAATCAACTGGAAAATTAATACCAGTAATTCTGAGTCCCAAAGAAAACAATGTCTCTGAGAACCAATCGCTGAATTCCTCTGATCTTCCTGGCTTGCCTGGTATGAGGAATAGGCAATAAATGTAGGAAGGAGGAGGAAGTCTCTGCAATTGTGGGGACTTGTCAGCTCCAGGGCATCATTGCTGCTCTTTACAGTGTGTTGGTGAAGGGCATGGTCTTTGATGTGAGTCAGATCCAGACATTCTAAGTATGGCCTTGCCACTTACTAGCTATGTAACCTAGGGCAAGGCATTCAACCCCAGTGAGCCATAGTTTGCTGACCTGTCAAGTGGAGTTTAGAGTAGCTATCTCCTAGAGGTGTTGTTAGTACCGACTGGTATAATATGTGTCATGTGATTTCCACTGGTATATGGTAAAATTATCAATAGTGGCCTTTTTTGATGATAATAATGATATCAGTGATAACGATGATGATGATCTTTGCCTTATATATATGTAAAGGATTAACATATCCACCCTACTTTTTTATCTCTACCTTCATTTGTACTTGGCTGAGGTAGAGAAGGCAACTAGCACTTCAGCCTTTTTTAAGGGGACATGCTCAAAAGCACATTGTTGGGGGGGTGGTGATATTGTTACTGTTCACCTATCACTACCACATTTAAATTACCATTTGCTTTCTTTTCAAGTTCATTGTTTTTCTTTCTAAGAGTAATATATGTCAGAAAAGAAAATGCGAAAATAACAAAAAATAGAAATATCTATTTGCTTTTTTATGGTACTTAAATTTTTTTATTGTGTTAAGTATAATAAATAAGGTAATTGTTTACTGACATCAAAGTGTAATCCCAAATATAAAAAAATCAATCTATGTTAAAACACAAAATATCAGGCTATTGCAAATCAAAGCTCTGTCTGATTCCTTTTAGGTCAGCAATTCTCCAATTTCCACAGGTCTTAGGCTCACTTGGGGATTATTTAAGATGCCAATCCTTGGGCTTCACCCAAATACTGATTAAATGTGTCCCTGGGGTAGGGTCTTGGAATCTCAATTTTTTTTTCTTTTCTTTTTTTTTTTTTTGAGACAGAGTCTTGCACTATTGCCTAGGCTGAAGTGTGGTGGCGCGATCTCAGCTCACTGCAACCTCCGCCTCCCAGGTTCAAGTGATTCTCCTGCCTCAGCCTCCCAAGTAGCTGGGACTACAGGTGTGCTTCACCATGACTGGCTAATTTTTGTATTTTCAATAGAGACAAGGTTTCACCATGTTGGCCAGGCTAGTCTTGAACTCCTGACCTCAAGTGATCCACCTGCCACGGCCTCCCAAAGTGCTTGTATTACAGGTGTGAGCTACCGCGCCTGGCTAGAATCTCCATTTTAAATGAGCTTTCTACATGTTACCATGCAGGTAGGGGAGTTTTCAACCTATCCTCGAGAGAGTCTAAAGTTCTGATCACATCCAGGGCTTCTGAATTCCCACAGTGGGATCCTGGAAGGGGAATTAAGAATGTGAATCCTAGTTTTCCAGTTGTCACTTCGTGACGCCCCAAGTCCTGATGCTTTCATGTCTCCGCTCTGGCTGCCAGATCATCTGACTAGCGAGTCAGTTTGAATACTTGCCAATCCTCTCTGTTGGAACCTCTCAGCCCTGGAGAATCTAAGTCCTCTCATGGCTCACAAAATGCCATTCTATCGGGGATGGGCTGGGGTTGGGGAAGGAGAGGGAACACAGGTCTCCACCACTCAACTGACACCAGCTTGACCCCATAAGGTATACCGTGGGACTTCCAGCCACCTGCTTGAGGGGACGCAAAGAATATCCTAACATTTCTTTCCGGAAGAGAAGGAAGCACAGAGGGAGGTTAATGGGACCATGGTGCAGGCACCTCACATTGTCAAGGCACATGATATAACATACAGATAAGAGTGGGCTGTTTCCTTTTGCCATTCCGAGGCTGTCACTACAGCTGGATTTTTTTGTCCTTTTCTAGGCAACTCAAAGTCAGTCTCTCTCTGTTTCTCTTTCCTATTCTAGGAAAGAAAACAGATGTAAGGAAAAACTAGAACTTATTTTTATAACTTTGAAAACAGCAATGTTTGTGTTCTTCTAGGGTGTAAAGCTTCTCCCTGGTAATGAGGTTCTTCCCACCACACTCCCCCATGCCTGCTCTATAAAATTACACACAGTGAGACTGAGAACTACATAAAAGGCCCACTCAGCATACAGTGATTTAATCTCTGCTGCTTGTCACCTCCCTATGGGAGCTCAACAGAAACAACAGCCTTGATTACATAACCTACAATCATTTTCAGTAAGTGTCCCAATCCTGGTCTTTAAAAGCCTGTTCAGATCTTACCTAAATAGAACAAGCTTCAGAGCAAGCCCTATGAGGTTGAAAGAGTCTTATGTAAATTAACGCTTTGAGTCTTTACATTTCCCTCTGTTCTCGCTGGAGCAGCGGTG
Source organism: Piliocolobus tephrosceles (assembly GCF_002776525.5). Classification (NCBI taxonomy): domain Eukaryota; kingdom Metazoa; phylum Chordata; class Mammalia; order Primates; family Cercopithecidae; genus Piliocolobus; species Piliocolobus tephrosceles. The sequence goes on from NC_045435.1 coordinate 72,881,109, forward strand.
GTGGCTGGGGCACTATCAGGGTTCCCAGCCAAAGCCAAGTTCTACTGTTCCTCTGTATTTTCATAGATTAGCAGTCTAACTCTCTCTTAGGAAGTCTTAAACCCAGCTTTGTCATTTTGTAGGAAACTGAGGTTCAGCAAGGGGTTCTGTGGTTGTCGTCATCTGGTTGTTCTGATCCCATGCCCTACTCCTCTCATGCTCTGGATCTCAGTCTGGGGCCTGATCCTGTCCAACTGGCTTCCAGTTACATTCAGCCATTTGGAAGCTCTGGTGGGAGACTGGAGGGTTAGAGCAAGGGAAAAACTAGGGAATTTCACCCCTTTCTCTTGTTGCTTTGGTGAGCATCTCTCATAGTAGCTGCATCCCTTCCTTGGTTCCTGAACCCACTGGATGCCTTCTCTCACCATGTTCTCAGCTTCTGCTAGACGGGCTCCACCCTGGGCTCTAACAAGACCACTTCCTCTCATTGTGACTCTTGCCTAGGAGTCAATACATTTTTGAAAAAAAAAAAAGAGGTGGGGGGGCATGAGTAAACACTTTAGGCTTTATGAGTCAAAAGGCAAAACTGAGGATAGTATTTTGTAGGTACTTATGTAGCATTTAAAGCATAAACATTTAGGCCGGGTGTGGTGGCTCATGCCTGTAATCCCAGTACTTTAGGAGGCCGAGGCAGGCGAATCACTTGAGATCAGGAGTTTGAGAACAGCATGGCCAACATGGTGAAACCATGTCTCTACTAAAAATACAAAAATAGCTGGCATGGTGGTGTGTGCCTGTAGTCCCAACTACTCGGGAGGCTGAGGCACGAGAATCACTTGAACCCAGGAGGTGGAGGTTGCAGTGAGCCCAGATCACACCACTGCCCTCCAGCCTGGGTGACAGAGCAAGACTGCCTCAAAAAAAAATTATATATAAGCATATACACATAAGCCTTTAAAAGTGTAAAAGCCGTTCTTCACCTGTGGGCCATATACAAACAGGTGGGGGGCCAGCCAGTTCTATTCAACAGCTTTTCTTTGTCAATCTTTGCTCTACCCCTAGGGGTGGCTTCCCTCCGTTGTTCATCTTCAGATTGCCTCAAGGACCCTTTCCAAATCATCCAAACCCTGTGTACCTAATTCTCTACATTAACTTTTTGTAATTGAACCACCTGGCATGAGCTCTCTTTTCCTGAATGGACCCTGACCGATTTGGGCAATGACTTGTTTAAAATCATATTCCATGAAGTGGGATTATTATCTACTTCATAAATTTCTTATTGCTTTCTGGTCTTCAGAAATATGTTCACAAACACATCTCAATGGAATTGTGCAGATTCATCATTCAAGTCAAATCGGCGGGTTGTCTTCTTGCGTTTTGACTACTCACACAGTGATGAAAAACTAGTGGCTCCACCTGCAATCCCTGCACTTTGGGAGGCTGAGGTGGGTGGATCACCTGAGGTCAGGAGTTCAAGACCAGCCTCCCAACATGGTGAAACCCCCGTCTCTACTAAAAATACAAAAATTAGCTGAGTGTGGTGGTGGCTGCCTGTAATCTCAGCTACTTGGGAGGCTGAGGCATGGAGAATCACTTTAACCAGGGAGGCAGAGGTTGCAGTGAGCTAAGATGGCCCCACTGCACTTCAGCCTGGGTGACAAAGTGAGACTCCATCTCAAACAAAACAAAACAACCCAAAAAACAAAAAACCTAGTGGGTCCAAGGGGTGCCCATGAACCAAAATCAGGAACAAGAAACAAAATATTAAAATTGGTCCCTAGACTGACACACTACCCAACATCACTGAGAAAAGTGATGGAAAAACTAACGAACAGGACTGGGCTGTAGATGCACATTACCGTTGGAAGTGGAGCCTAGAAGACCATGCATGGCATGCTACTTACCATGCCTTCCCTCTCTGCTGCCTCCACACTGGGTCAAGCCACCACCATCTCTTTCTTGGATGGCTGCAGCCACCTCCTTACTGGCCTTCTTGACTTCACCCCTGCTCCATGACCTCTTAAGTGAATTTACTTTTATTAGCCATAAGCAAGATCTTTTACAAAGTATGTCTCCTTTCCAATGCCTTCCCATTTCACTCAACATCAAATCCAGTTTCCTCCTATGAACCCACAACACCCTACAGGATCCAGTCTCTGCCTCCTTTTTCAACTTCATCTCCTGCACCTCTCCTCTTCCTCATTGCAATCCAGCAAAACTGGTTTCTTTGCTGGTTCTCAAACTCTCCCCAAACTCAGGTTTCAGGCCTCTGCTCTTGTCCTTTGCTCTCCCTGGAATATACCCCTCAGACATCTTTGAGGCTCTCCCTCTCCTAATTCTTTCAGGTCTGCACCCAAATTTCATTTCACCAGCAAGGTTTTCCCCCAATCAGCTAATCTAAAATAGTACAGCTTCTCTCTTTATTCCTTAATCTTCCTAATTTCCTCTCAAGACTTTTACCATTACTTGATACCTACTGGGATTGCATCCCTGTCTCTTTGGTGTCTCATGTCACTCCCCTCTCCGCTTAGGAGTCTCTCTTTATTCCCCCAGATTCCAGTCTTTTCTCTCTAAAGGCCATGCCCATGCTTTTCTCTTTGCTTAGAACATTCTAAGCGATGTTCCCTCTGAGTATGTATTATTTGGTCCTCACCAATACTTATTTTACTTCTCTGCACAATGTTCATTTTCTTCATAGAAATTACAATTGTAAAATTATGTACATGCATACATGCATATATATGTATTTATTTATATTTCTCACTTCTTAGTCTTTCTCCCATCTCCAACTAATTGTAAATTTTGTGAGGGAGGCAGTCATGTCTACTTCACCAACAAATGCATACCAAGTGCCTATATAATTCACGGCCTTATACACTGCAGGTGCTTAATAAAGAATTAATGAGAATAATTAAATTATACAGGATGGGGTCATTCACAGATCTAGGAAAAGTGATTGAAGGATCTCCTTATCGTATTAGAAGCTGTTGGTTGCCCACCTGTATCTCTCTTGTTCTCACCATTTCTGTATACAATGATGGCTTTCTAATGTCAGCATCCATGAATTTGCAAGAAGACTTTCTTCAGCTGTAGGCACATGCTAGGTCTGCATGCAGTCCCAGGGAATTAACACCCACAGGAGCAGCTTTTGGCCAGTGACCAATAGGAGTGAGGAATAATTACCCAGCCTCATCACCTGCCAGATGGATTTACTGTTGGGGCATGTTGCCCACAGTTTCCTAAAAATCTTAAGATGCTCTGGTTGCCAAAGGTGGTATCTTGCCAATTAATCTAGCTTTCTTCCCTTCCCTGTCTCATGTCCCCATTCCTCACTGGTGCTTCCAGGATCACCTTCCAAGAAAACTACTTGCACTCAAATCCTGGTCTCAATATGTGCTTTTGCAGAAACTCAAACTAAAATATCCATTCTACCCAATTCCCCACCACCACTCTCCTTTTGGAGAAGCGTTGCAACAAAAGTGTTCCAATCTTGCAATAATACAGATTGAGAGGGGAACAGTGTGGTGGAGATAGGGTAGACTAATCTGTCATTCACTAACTTTTTTCATTTAACCTCTTTCATGCCAACAGCCATGGTGCATATTTGGATCATTTTCTGTGATCTCCAAGACGTTCCCTACAAATGATAGTTCCTCTCTTTACTACAGAAACTTCCAAACAGGACTGTCATACTTGGTCTACAGCTGAATTCTGGTGCCAATTTCTTTCACTAGACTCCCTTAATAATAACAGCCACAACAATGATAGCAACTCAGGGAACATTCAATGTGTGCCAGACTCTGTACTACACAACTAACTCACATTATCTAATTGAATGGTTGCAACCACACTATAAGGAAGGTACAGGTATTATTGCCTTTTTGTAATAAGGAAACTGAGGCCCAATAAAGTTATGGGCCCAGGATGCTTCCACTGCACAATTCACTACCATGTAGGGAGCTATGTCTTGCCCAACCACTAGGCAACAGAGTTTGGATTTGGCTAGAAATTCACCATTAGCCCTTTGGCCACACCACCTCTACGTCTCCCAAAGTCTCTGCCCTGTAGCACCACCAGGTCTCATCATACACAAAATTTATTTTAAGGCAAAACATTAGAATGAGATGCTGTAGCTATAAAGTTTCTGAAATTTTAGGCACAAAGAGTGAAACCCTTTGGTAATGAGAAACAATAAATGAATACTTAAATGTAATTGCAAGTGCAGCATTTCCTGAACACAAGATATAAAAAATTGCAGCCCTTCACACTTTTATTATCCCCAAATTGGCTATCATGGTAAAAAAACAAACAAAAAAAAATGTTTCTCATCACTGCTCTTGGTTATGCATCTTAGGGATAAAATGCTTTCTTCCTGGCAGAGCTAGCGTTACTAGATAATGGCCCAAACTCCACAGTTTTCCTGGCATCTACTTGCACCTGCCCCCGTGTTCCCAACAGGGGTGGGAGAACGACAGAGCAAGTGGCTAGAGTCATGAGCAGGGGAATGGTGCTTATTCGGCCAGCACCCAGCTGAGCAGCACCGGCTTTCCTCTCCCTCAATGTGGAACCTCTCATTGAACTGAATTTCACAGATTGCAAAGACCAGACTAAGCCTCAGTATCCTACTCCACCGATGCCAACCTCCCAAGGATTATGCTAGTGCCACTAAGAGTTCTCCATTCTGTCACTTTGAGGGGGAGTTTTCATTCCCCCATTAGTTAAATTTTAAAAAAAGGCCGAATAGTAATACATCCCAGGGCAACCCAAATAAACATTAAATATTTAAAAGCAAGTTAATCAAGAGACAGTTAAATATGTGCACCCTTTAATGTTTTTATATAGGCAGAGGCAGGGTTGGGGAAGATCCCATTCTGAGTAAAATATAATAAACTGGCCATTTGTTGTCTCAAGGGTAATTTTGCTAATTAACCAGAATAAATATCTTTTCTAGCACTCTAGTTGATTTTTAATTGCCCTTACTCGATAATGAAATAAAAATAATATGCCAAATAACAATGTATTGAATGCCAGGTCTTGTTTTAAGCATTTTATATATATATATATCTTATTTAATACTTATAACAATACTATGAAATAGGTAACATTGTTTCTGTTTCACAGATAAGGAAAGGAAGCGATAAGCAATTTTCTCAATATCATACAGCTAGTAAGTAGCTGAGTGGAGGATTTGAACCTATGTAGTCTGTCTCTAGAGTCCAAGCTACACTATATTCCTTCAGCTTTAACAGTGTAAAACAGTTGGCACAAGTGCGAAAAGTGTATTTGATTCACTTATAATCTTGCCACTTAGAAATAAATATGTTAACATTTTGGTGCAGTGGTTATGACATAATCTTTATAAATATAACTAGTTTTTGTAGTTTACCCAAACCTTTGAGGAGGAAGGTTGTAAGGTTTATCACCAAATTTGGAGAATATACTTGGGATGGGCTGATCTAAAATACAAACTATGTCTAACCAGGTTTCATTTCAGAGGCCCCATGCAGCACCTCCAAAATCTCAGCCATCATCTGATTTTCAGAAAATCTGAAACTGACATTGAAGGACACCCTACTATGACCGTCAATTGGGAGAAACCTACCATATATACTAAGATTCTATGGATGGAGAAAACCAGCCATGGCTTCGTATGAGACCTGAACTGAAAATGACAAGGAGAAGTGTTGTGAACTGAAGTGACTGATTTCCAGCCAAACTATTTGTTTGTTTGTTTGTTTTTGAATGAGTATTACGGTATAATATGATTTAGAGTGAGAAGAAGTAGTGATTTACTCTATTGATTGATCAATCAAGCAATTGATCAATCTATCTACTCATCTATCTATCTTGTGTAAAGATGGTAATGTTCTCATGCAATGCCAATGTCTTAGGTTGGACTTCTAACCTAAGTGAGAATGTTCTCATGCAATGCCAATGTCTTAGGTTGGACTTCTAAGAAGCAGCCCCTGAGATCAAGATTTGAGTGCAACTCCTTAGAGGATTCAGCTCTGAAAACACCAATAAGGCAGTGGAGAAGTGAGACAGAAAAGGTAAAAAAGGTATTGAAAGGTGTGTGAATGATCAGGTTTGCACTGTGGGTGGATCGGTCCTGTTGGTGCCTCTGGGAAATGGTATGGTACATGACTTAGTGTTATGCCACATGATGGGTGAGGAAGCTGGGATTGTTATCCTCCAACTCACATTTGTCATTGGGTAAAGGCTGCTCCAAGAGACATTACTCTCCAGCATTTCTTGCCTGCCCTGCCTATAGACCAAGCAGGTTCTGGTGGTGAGAGAAAGCCCTTTAACAGTCACAGGGACTTGTGGCTTAGTGTGGTGGCCCACACCTGTAATCCCAGCACTTTGGGAGGCCAAGGTAGGTGGATCACTTGAGGTCAGGAGTTTGAGATCAGCCTGGCCAATATGGTGAAATCCTCTTTACTGAAAATACAAAAATTAGCCAGGCATGATGGTGCACATCTGTAATCCCAGCTACTCAGAAAGCTGAGGCATGATGAAGGACAATTTTGCTAATTATCTGAAACAGTGATTACTAATCTCATATCTAAAATAATGTTTAAAATTGACAGCAAACAATATTTTTATCTTGATGAGGTCTCAAGACATGGAAGTGACATAACAACTACTTTATTTTTTATTATAAATCTTCTGTTATTCCCTATATTTAGTTGTTCTCAAATGAAGGAAGATTTTTACAAACTGAAAATCTTTTTTATTAGTTATTTGTTCAACCAAGGTCATAAATTAATTATCATGGCATTCAATGAGCTGGTTACTTCCAAGAAACAAGAGGTGAGCACCTTCTCTACTAGAAGGTCATTAAAAAACTTAGTCTCTTACTCCACAAATATATCTTGAAGGCTTAAGATAAGCAAATTAGGGTCCTTCAAAATTGTCATTGTATTGGTCTGAGAGAAAATATACTGAATTCTATTTTCCATTCCCCAACAGCTCGGCATGCTTTCTCTCCAACTGAAATGTCCCATGAAAGTTTTTAATAACCATCATTAACTATATTCAATGGCTTTTTCTTGGTTTTTCACTCCTTTCTTTCTTTGAGGTACTCAATGCTGCTGAATGGTAGCATCCATAAAGTTTTCTTTTTTTATATTTTATTTTATTTCTGTTTTTATTTATTTTACTTTAAGTTCTGGGATACATGTGCAGAAAGTTTTCTTACCTTCTGAAAAACCTGAACTTTCTGGTTTGTCCGACTTCTTTTCCATTGGGTCTTCTCCTATTGGTCTCTTTCAGTGACCCCTTTCATTCATTTTTTACAAGCACTGGCATCCTCCGTAGTTCCCATTCTGTCTCTCTTGGTGACCTCTCTTCATCTAGCTGTGACCTCATGATGATGACTCTTAAAGCTTCATTTTCAGTATTCACCTCTCTCATCTTACATAGGGTTTAGCGTGAAACTTCCTGATAGAAAATTCCCCTGTGCTTCTAACAAGCATCTCAAACTCTGCATGATCAAATCCTAACTTGTACTCTCTACTTCAAAATAGATTTCCTTGTTATTTTCCTTTTGTCAACTTTAACTTCTTCTTCCTACTCAACTTACAAGGAATTCAAGGTGTTCTATAATCAGGGAAAAAAATGGCCTTGCTAACTTTATCACTTTTGTCCATCATAAATTTTTGTTCTATTCACCATGCTCCAAACAGTCTGGACTTTGCTTTCTTCTTGTTTTTATTCAAATCATAAAATTTAAAAAATCTGAAAGTTTAAATTTAATTTTCTGTGTGATGTCAACAAAATGTTTCTCAGCCCAGTCTCCTCAAACAGTACAATAGTAGCCTCCTTCACAGAGTCTGTGTAATGACTACGTAATCTAATATATGTCAAAGTATCTAGCACAGTGTTTGGCACATTGTGCCTTTGCAATAAATGTTCACATGTCTGTTCATTCATTCATCATTCTGACCCTTCTCCAGTACCTCTGCCATGAAAATTTTTGTTCCCGTAGCCCCTTAACCTCTCAACTCTGTCCTTCTCTATCTTTTATTCATGTATAAGTTTAAAATGTTACTTGGCATTCCTAGAGTAGGCTTTCTACAAATATATTAAGTACCTTAAAATGAGACACCCTACTTTCCACTTCTGTGCATAAAGGGAGTACCAAAAATATGGAATGTAGAACTACTCTCCTGCTAGTTATCAAGTAAATTTCATACCAAATTTAGTATATTATTGCAGATAGAAAACAATTAAGTAATAGTTGTTCATTTTAATCACAAATAATAAGGAAGATAAGGTGACGAATGTTTTATTTCTATGACAAAATGATACATTGCTGGATGTCAATTATTTCTGATAGGAATCAGGAACACATACATATGGTGCTGTAAAGGAGATATGCACTTTGGCATATTTATTAGAAGCAGCACATTAATATTTTGTGAGTTATCTAGAATTTTCAACACTGACATCTTACATCCTAAAACATGTGTTTGATAACTGGGTAAGTAGCTTCCTTTGATGTATCATTTACAAACTAATTGTTTTTGTTCAAATGACTTGACTTTATTGTCCTTTTGGTCTTTGCAATACACTGAATAGTTAAAAGCTACTGAATGTTCTTATCTTATTTCTGAGATTATCATCAAATCATTGGCATCGGCTTGTGACATTTTAGAAGAAAATAACTTTTTTAAGCATAAGCAATGCTTTCATAATCTGCTACTTCAAATCGCTGAGTTGTCTCAACGGCTGCTTCTTGCCATTCACCTTGAAAATAGAGTTTTTTCATCTACTTCAATCCCTTTAGAATTTCAGATGGGGTTCCTATAAGTTATTTCTCTCCAGAAGCTGTGTCTTATCATTGCATCTCAGTGGAAGCCATAGGATGACTCATTTTTAAAGAGTGCTTTTAAAATTACCAAGGTATAATATGCGTATTTTAATAAATTCAAATAATACTCAAGTATGTAGAGTTAAAAGTAAATGTATGACCTCTGCATACCAATCACACATCCCTCCCCAGAAGTAATCCCTATTAACTGTTTGTCTGTATCCTTCCAGACTTTACATTTTACAAATACATATAAACATATAGGTGCATACGTTTAAAATTATATTGTGCATTTACTATTATGTTTTTTTCTTAACATGCTGCTACTTACTTTCTCCTTAGTAATACGTTTTAAACATCTTTCTATATCTGTACATTCACTTTTAAAATTTCTGCATAGGACATATATAAATAATTCATTGAGTCTGCTTCCTGCTGATGGACATTCAAGTTTGTTTCAGTCTTTTATTATTAACAACACTGAAGTGCACATCATTACATGCATATTACATGCATGTATTTGTGTATTTATATGAACATTTTTGAAGGTAGATATCTAGAAATGGTATTGCTGGATTAAATAGAATGTACATTTAAATTTTGATACCTACTTCCAATTGTCCTTCAAAAAGGCTTTATCAATATACACTATTTCCAACCACATGTGAGAATCTACATTTCTCTCCACACTTCATAATGTTGGATATCATTACTTCTTACTTTTTAATTATTTATATTACCAACATCTTGCTCACCGTACTTCTTCTGAAACAAATGTCTTCATAATAATCTGTATAAATCCTGGCTTATTACTGAGATTTTCCCCATAATGGTACAGGTTATGAATATGTACATGGATAATGGTACATGTTAAAATATGCAAATGTAAAATTGAAATTGCAACCCTAGTAAATTAAGCTGTTTTGGAACGGTGTGTATATCTCCTAGATGAACATTAATGGGGGCAAATTACAAGACATTCTATAAAAGGAGATTGGCTAATCCTTCCTTAACAGTAGACAGTAAATGTAAGGTGTGGTAAGCAGGGTGGCAAACAATTTCTTGCTTTATCCTACAACAGTGGTTTTAGAATTGTTTCTAGGAGACCTAGGGTTCCCAGGAGATCTTACAGGGTCTGTACGGTGGGGAGTGGGCAAGGTGTGTGGCAGGGAGAAGGCCGAGGAGAACTGGCTGGGGGCTTTAAGTTCCCTTCTTCTCCTGCTCCGACTGTCTCAGTAACTCATGTCTATTTTATACATGGAGCTTCTGAGTGAGATAATGTTTGAAAGAAAAGCTGTGCTACTAAAAAATATAATGATTAACCATATTTATTTCAGAATCCAAGTAAAAATCTTTTAAATGAGGGGGCTGCTATAGATGGCAATACATTTTGATCTAATTTCTCTAGTTGCCTTTCACTGGGCCAGTCATTTGAATTTGTAGTCTTGGGAAGAAATTAAAGAAGCCCAGAGCTGGAAACTGTGATTGAAGTGTCTTCTCACATTGTATCCTTAAGCAGGGATTTTATGAATCCTTTAGATTATTTAGATATTACCCTGCTCTCCACTGCCACACCAGCTCAGGCACTCGTTTCTAGTTCAGATAGGTCTCTTGATTACTCTCCTCCAGTTTGAGGAAAAGACTGGAGTCCTAGGCTCTGGTAGTTCAATGTTTAGGGACTTGCTGCCTTTTAAATCTTGAGAGATTGACTTTTAAGTTACCTGCTCCTGCCACATCTCTTAGTGGGAAATCACTGCAGAAGCCATGCCGAGCTTATGTTTTCATGTATAATGCTACCAAGCATCCCAGCCCGGCTGTCTGGCCATTGGCAGTTCTCATCTTGTCCTAGATTCTGCATGTTAATCTGAAAGCATGCGTTGTCTTGGCCACTGTCCTCCAGAAGCCAACAGGTTGGTCCAGAACTTTCAGAAGTCAAGCGCTTGCATGTCTACTTCCAGCAGCACAGCACAGCTCTTATTACTAAATTTCCAGGGATTATGTACTTAATATTTCTGAGCTTTCTATTCTTTTACTCTTTTATTAGCTAGTTAGGAGAGTATCTACTTGAGCAAGGTATTTGCAACTTTTGTCAGCTCTACTCTTAAAAACCAGTAAGAATATTGGTATCAATGCTACCTCTCTATGATGATTCATCACCTATGAACGGAGTCATCTTTGTCTTAGACTAGGAACACTTCACTTAATATATATTAAGTATACCTATACACATATATATACTTTATATATAATATATATATACACACACACATATATATACTTTATATATAAATATTAAGGATGTATTCCATAGTATACAGATACTCTGGGATACTCCATGAAAAAAAAGTTTCTGCAGTCAAATGTATTTGGGAAATAATCTGTCATTCTTGTTGATTCAAAATGTGCATTAGAAAGGCAAAGTGCTAAAAATATTTCTTGAATTTATTTGATCGTACTTTAAAATTACTTCTCCAGTTTCCCTTTCTTTTTCTCTCCCTCTTTCTCTTTGTAGCAAGTTTTTTTTTTCTTTTTTCTTTCTATTTTTTTTTTTTTTTGTTTTTGGAGCAGAGTCAGTTCTGTCTTGAAGGCACAACTCATAAATCCTCCCAGTGCCCACACTAGGTGGTGAGTGGGCACAGTGTTTGGGCATTCCATGGGTGCAGGCAGAATCCTTTCTGCTTACCCAGAAGTCCCCGGAAGACTGCATTTTTCTGAGACAAAGCACAGAAGAAAGAAAGACCCCTCTGTGAGGCTAGCAAGCATGAACCACCATTCCCTACCTGAATGGGTAGGCAAACGCTATGTCGATGCTGAGGTTACTTTCTGTCTTGTTGACGCAGTCCACACTCAGCCGCAGGCCTCCAGAATAGCCACCACATGTTGCAAATGCAAAGATTGCAAAAAGCTGTGGAGAACAAATAAACAAACAGAAGGCAGTTATTAGGATGATGTTGCTCTAATGAGATATATCAAAAGCAGCTTAATGTCTAGATTGAGGGAAGTTATGGTCCTTCTGAAGAAGAGCATTGCACTTGGTTCAGCTGGATGATGAAGGTAGAATGGAGTGAGGACTGGGGATGTGGTGTCTAAAATAATTGTCTGGCAAGTGAGAGAAATGTGGCTTGGAGAATAAATAAAGACAAACCAAAATAGCTGTGTTTGAGTGTGTAAATAGCTGTCATGCCTCAGACGGCACAGGCATAATCCCATAGTTAAAGGCCTGGAAAGCACTGCACCAATTGGTTAATAATGGATGCCTCCAGGTAGGAAGATGTGGGGATGTATCCTGCTCTCTTTGTTTGTCTGTATTTTCTACCATAAATATGATTTGTCTTTTGGAATAATATATATCAGTATTTCAAAGTCATGGTCAGAGAGAATTCTAGAGCTAAGAGTTTGAGGAAGAGTAGGTGAGTTTCTAAGAGGTGCTATTTTAGAGCACAAGATCTCAGTACATTTCAGCTTCCAACTTTCACTGGTGGTTACATCTCTGTGTTGGTTGCTGCTTCTAAGTCAATATTAAAAGTTTCAACAGTTAATGTCATGGTCTGTCCTGGTGTAGAATGTGAATCTGTGGGGAACCAGGCACCAATAATTAGGAGCAGGGACTCTGAGAAGTCTCCCAGAAAGAAGAGACACTTGGAAGACAGGATGGCCTAAGAGGGGACATAAGCAAATGCTAAACTAGGTTCATTTCATAATTTGGCTAAGCTCAAAAGAATTTCTTGCTCATTTCTAAAGGAAGTCGATGAAATGCACCTAACACTAACATGCTGCAATATTCCAATTTATCTTAATTTAACTTTGAAATCCAGCTTCTTACAATAGTTTGGGGTCATTATTGGAAACACTAGATCATTTTGCACAGTGAGAGGAGTTATTGCACAGAAGTCAACTGGGGTCAAGGGCTCTGGAATGTGACCTTGGGAAAGCTGCTTAATTTCCTCATGCCTTGATTTCCTCATTGAAAAATAGCATTGAGGGTAACTCTTCTGGGTCATTTTGCTATTTGTGGTGTGACACAGACAGTTGCTGTGTCCAAGAAGGCTGCTTGAGCTGGCAAGATCACCAGGTCTTTCCAGAAAGTTCAGAAGGTGAAATGAATATTATCTATAACACCTGCCACCTCAATCTTAATCAGGGGTAGAAAAAAAGCCTCAGATTTTTTTTGTCTTAATTGGCCACTTAACTTTAGTAGGAAAAGACTGACTGATGATAACAAGGCATTGTGAAACCTTCACAGGCAAAGCAGTATTTTGTGAGTCACGTGTATGTGTGTGTGTGTGTGTGTGCGCGCGCGCGCATGTGTGTGGCAGTTTTAAGTGCCTAGTTTTTAAAATCTGTATTTTAAAAATGGAAAGAACTTGACCAAAAGATACAAGGATTGTAGTAAGAGTGAAATGTGTTAACATGTGGAAAGCATTTAGAACAGGTCCTGGCACTGCATAAGCTGTCAATAAATGTTAACGAATATTACTGTAAATAGCAGATGCTCCTTAATAAGATGTTCTGGGCCATAAAATAGGAAATTTACGCTTAATCCCTAGCTAAATCTCTCTGGCTGTCTGCCCCAGTGAATCAACATCCAAGCAGTCCAGAAAAACTGATCTTTTTAACTTTGTTAGCTTTTGTTGCACAGGATTTGATGAAGCATTCAGAAGCTATTCCAGCTCGCTCCACAATCTAGGGTTGAGACACAGAATGCTGAACTGAAGGGAATCCCATCTTTAGGCCCCTGGTGTGGACTTGCTTACTCCTCATGACCAAATGCTCTCTTCCTGTAACCAATTAGTATTAGTCGTATTAGTAGAAATAAAGAGAAAGTTATTTTAATGGTTCAATGCTTAATTCTAGTTTTCATCAGCCAACACTGGATGTCGCAACCCTTTGTGCCACGTCAAGATAGCGTCTTTGGTAAGAAAGAATGGAATGATGGAGTCCAAAGCCCCATGCTGTGGCAATGGAGATAGCCCTTTCTGTCTCCAAGTTTCCTTATCCATAAAACAGGGATATCCCCTATGTCTTTCTGAATTTCTGAGAAAACTAAGTGAGATGGAATATGTATTTACATGCTACCCTCTTCCAATTCATACAGAGATTTGTGTGACATTTACATTTCTCTGGGGCCAGGAGTCCTAAGTGTGTGATAGGCAATTGTGCAGGTAAAAGTAAGAAAGGATTGTACATTGTGGCCATTTTAAAGTGCCTACTATGGGCCAAGTATTGTGTCCACCACTTAACATACATGGTTGTATTTCCTAGTGGCAACAATGTTGTGAGGCATGTGTGCATGGAGCTTAATACTCCTATAGGAAAGATATGGTAGAATAGCATAATTGTTTCAAAATGCTTCGTTCAAAAAATCCTTGAGACATTAAAATGTAGCAGATTGTAATTGAAGGATATAAAAACAAATGTCCATTTCAGTGCTTAATAGCTATAAATAAACTACCTTGGCCTTTCATCTTATATTAGCCGCTTTATATACAGTAAGGTATTATTAATACCATCATATAATAAACTTAAGAAGGAATGGTAATTATGTATTTAACTAGTTCAAAATGTTAGATACATGGAAAGGAGGTGTCATGACTATTGAAACCACATACACCACTATTTTTTCTTGTCACTTCTCTTGAGCTCTGAAAACACAAGGCATTGTAATCGAGTTAAATATGATACTTATGGGCTTTTGGGTTACATTTCTCCCTTCCCCATAGTCCTCACTACTGTAAGGTACATGGATGTACTTTGGTCAACAAGTAGGCTGAGGCAGACATCCAGGCCTGCATGACTCAGCAAGTTTAGAGTGCAGGCACATACTCCACTTGTTATATACCCTGTTTGTGTAAGCTCATACTTGGCTCAAAGCCACTATTGTCTGCAAAAGATATAACTGCCCTGCTGATGTGCTCTTGGGCCCAACATGGCTCTTGTGCAGGTGCAGGCACCCAGAGAAAAAGTGAAGCTACCGATCCCTGTAAGGGAGGATGATCATCTGGCAGATGGTCGGTTTGCTTGTGCCCAGAGAAAGAAAGAGTTAAGCTGCTAACCCTACAGCTGGTCTTGCAGGCTGGCCATGCAGCTGTGCATAGAAGATGGCTGCTGGGAGAAGCTGCAGAGCCAGAGCAGACAATCAAGGTAAAGGTGTAAGTAAGCTGCTGATGAGAGAGCTGCTGAATAAAGCCATGTCTCATTTACCTGCTGTCTCTCAAGTGTTCTTCCAGTTCCCTGCCCTATGTCTACCCACTCCCCTCTGCCCTCAGCTGGGGCTGGAACCTGACCCTGAGCGTGTCACTTGGCGTAGTCATGGACCCAGCAATCGGCAACGAGGATGAGATGAGGTGAGTGAGTCTTCAGTCCCTGAGGGCTCTTGAATTGACTTTGTGGCCACAGCATGAGCTGTGATACCTGGTGGCTGCCATGCTGTGAGGATGAGCCCCAGTGAAAACATGGGAGGCAGTGGACAGGTCTCCTGTGAGTGTGGAGAAGGCGCTGAAGCACCTGGAAGTGCACGGCACCAAGAAAAAGAGTGTGCCAGTAGAGTCAGATGGGCATTTGTGGCTGTGCTGTAGGAAGTGCACGTCCAGTCCCTGAAGGACAAGTGCAGGGAGGAGGAGGAATCTCCGTTGTGGGCTTACCCTGTGATCCACCAGAAAATCGAACTTGAACAGCTGTTGGGTGTTCAAGTCCAAGGGTCAGCCCAAGGATTCCCTACCACAGTGAAACACATTTCCTATGGTGCCCGTGTCCCTGCTGAGTTGTGGGGGTTAAGCAAGTAATGTCGGCAGTCATGTACAGACTTAGTGAAAGTCATTTGAGAGAAGGACATTGCTGCGCAACCTGGTCCTGCTTGAGCATTCCAGTTCACAGGTTGCCTGCTGCAGTCAGGTGGAATTGTAAAGCCTTTTCTATTTGATAAGAGACTGGCTGAGATGCCCAGCTTGGGGGGCACTGGATGACCAGAGCCACATGTGAACTTGGCAATCCACTGGTCCCTGCACCTGGATAAGTTTCCAGGCAAGGCTGCATAGACAGCTATGAAAGCTGGTCAGTGAAAGCAAAACCTGTGTCCTTGCACCTTGGCATCAGCTGCTTAACTCCCCATTTGTGCACTGTGTATCTCTCCCGTACCTGAAAACATTCTGGGGGTGGATATTTTACACGGCTTGGCAGCTATGCTGTCTATCACAGACTTGATGGACCGCGTGACAATGGAACTAGGATGGTACAACTGTGTGGTGGACTTGACCAATGCATTTCTCTCCATTGACATTGCTCCAGAGAGCCAGGAATAGTTTGCCTTCATGGGAGGGCGAATCACAGTGTTGCTGCAGGGCTATATGTATAGCCCCACCATGTGTCATGATCTTATTGATGATGTTATGTTAACCTCTGATTCTCTTGCAGATTTAGAAGTGGCAATGCCTCACTTGCCTGGGATTGGGATGATAAGACTGAGGCAACCTTTCTGGCCAGGGGTGCCCATTTAAACTTAATGTACATGTGACCACAGATAGTTTCAGTTAGGGCTTTTAGCAGTGCATGGAGTGCCTCAGAATGCCAACAGGCTTTTGGTCACAGCTGGGGAAGAGAATTGAGCTCCAGTATTCCTTAATAGAGAAGCAGTTAGTAATAGCAGGATGGGTACATTCATGGGTAATGACCCCCACCTTCCCCAGACTGAAAACGCAGTTAGTAACTGCATATGCTGCCCTTCAGCCTTGTGAGAGCATGGCAGGGTGGGTTACAGTCATTGTGTAGATGACTTATCCTATAGCGGGTTGGGTGCATTCATAAGTAACAACCTCCCAGACTGGAATGGCACAGACATCCATTTTAGTGAAGTGGGGTGCCTCCTTGGAACAGTGGAGTACACTGAGTACAAGTCCCTTAGCAGCAGAATTACAAGAAGCCTTAGGATCTGTAGTCCTAATGCAAGATAAGGCCATGGGGCCTAAGGCATCCCTAGATCCTGCGCCTTCACTGTTAGGAAGGGTGTCCTTCCATTCTTAATAGGGTATGGTATACAGATGGGTCTAGCCGAGGTGCTACTGCTGCCTGGACTGTTGTTGCAGTCCAGCCTAGTACTGACACCATACAGTTTGAAACCAGGCGTAGGCAAAGTAGCTATTGAGTTGAACTCAGGGCAGTGTGAATGGTAATCACCAAGGAGGTGACACCTATGGTAATCCATGCCAATAGCTGGACAGCTCACTGAAGCTTGTATGTCAGGCTCATGTGTCAAGTCTATGTGTAGATATCGGGCCTGTGTGCCCACAGCTTATATGTATAACCTGTGCGTCCAAGACCTATGTCTCCTTCAGCCTAGGGGGTGGAGTATCAGGTACATGGATGTGCTTTGGTCAAGAAACAGACCAAAGCAGACATCCAGGCCTGCATGACTCAGCGAGTTTAAGGCACAGGTGCATACTCCACTTGTTATATAACCTGTTTGTGTAAGCTCATACTTGGTTCAAAGCCACTATTGCCTGGAAAAGGCATAACTGACCTGCTGACACTGTGCTCTTGGGTTCAACATGGCTCTTGTGCAGGTGCTGGTGCCCAGAGACAGTGAAGCTACTGACCCATGTAAGGGAGAATGACCATCTGGCAGACAGACCGGGGGAGCCAGGACATGGCTCAGCTTGCTGGTGCCCAGAGGGAGGAAAAGTTAAGCTGCTAACCCTACAGCTGGCCTTGCAGGCTGGTCATGCAGCAGTGCATGGGAGCCGGCTGCTGAAAGGAGCTGAAGAACCAGAGCAGACAGCTGAGATAAAGGTGTGAGGAAGCCACTGATGAGAGAGCTGCTGAATAAAGCTATGTCTCATTTACATGCTGTTTCTCAAGTGTTCTTCTAGCTCCCCGTCTCATGTCCACCCACTCCCGTCTGCCCTCAGCTGTGGCAGAAACCTGACCCCGAGCATGACAACTGCTTAAAGGGAAACCATACTATATGACTGATAATAAATTAACATGGGTTTGGTGAGGATTGAACATATGATGTCTGTAAAACACTGGAAGAGTCAGATCCTTCTGAGTGAATAACTTATTACAAGGATGTTTGATTCTGTATTTTGGAGTGTGAAATCAACTCCTCCAGGGAAAATCAGCCAGTGACCTGGTCCTGTAATTGGAATACATCAAGACACAGTGAGGAGAGGGGACTGGAGGATCTCCAGGGGTATGAGATTCTCTAGGTGTTGCCTTGAAAGAGTCGGAGGGGACTTCAGAAATCTTCCCACTGATTCCCCTCCCAGTTACTCGCCCAATCATTCCTCCTTACATGGGGAAGCAGAGCAGTTCTGGGGTGAGGCAGACCTAAGCTTGAGCCCATTTCCTAGATGTGTGACACTGGGCAAATCCCTTCACTTTTCTAAACCTCAGTTCCCACATCTACCAAATCAAGACTAACATGTCTCATTCATTGGATGTTTAATGACAGATTTGCTATGTGCCAGCTGTTGGAGAACAAAAAAATTAAACAGTCACGTAAAAGACAAGGATAAGGAGTTTCCCACCCACCATGGGGCTTAATGTTAGATGTGGGAGACACAACCAAAAAGCACATACAAATAAAATAATCTCAAATTGTGTCACACGTTTTGAGGGGAGTTATTCTGGACAGGAGGTTACACCTGGCGAGTATTACATTTAAGCTAAGACCTGGAAGATGAGTGAGAGGAAGCCCTGCAAAAACTAAGAGTTGGAAGTAGGATCCCGGTCTCTAGACTTCCCAAGTTAGTATTCTAATTAGCTCTATGGTTGTGGGAAGAATGATGTTTGTTTGTTTGTTTTTGCCATATCGATAAGAGTTGATTCTCAAACGATCCAGTCTTCTTCACCCAGAAATGTACCATGGGTGCTTTGGTGACCGGAGGTTCTCCATGTTTCTCCTGCATGTCTCATAAACACATACCTGGAAGCTCATTACCAAAGCAAAACAGGTGATTTGTCCTTTCTTTCTCTTTCCTTCCTTCCTTCCTTCCTTCCTTCCTTCCTTCCTTCCTTCCTTC
>NC_045435.1:72899928-73042855 GCF_002776525.5 Piliocolobus tephrosceles
TTCCTTCCTTCCTTCCTTCCTTCCTTCCTTCCTTCCTTCCTTCCTTCCTTCCTTCCTTCCTTCCTTCCTTCTTTCCTTCTTCCCTCCCTTCCTCTATTCTTCCTTCCTTCCTCTCTCTCTCTCCCTCTCTTTCTTTCTTTCTACTTTTCTTCCACATTTAACCCTTGGTGGGGTGGAAGAATTTAGAAGGAGGATCTTGGAAGACATTACAAAGAGACAAGGCATTCCTTGCTTGACCACTGATGCTCGAGAGGCCATTAATGCTAGCAGCTGAGAAGGCTTGCCTTGCAGATGCTCGGTTCTGCAAAAGTAAGTCCAACACCTAATGTAGACAGTTTACCCTTTAGAGAGACAAACAAGATAGAATAACTTTCTGTTACATAGCCAGGATGGAATGAAAACTGGAGGTGAGACCTGGAAGGCTAAGGAGTGAGAAAAGCCTGAGGTGACAGTGTGAGGGGGTTGGTGTAGAAATAAGTGAGATAGAGGAACTAGAGTGAAAGATCTCCATTTGAAGCTGACTCTGCAATGACTATAAGCAAGTTGATGAGAGATGTAAAGACATGGTGAGGTGTGTGTGCGCGTGCACATGTGTGTGTTATACTCTCCAAATTCTAGCCTCCACACATCTATCTTCAGCCAGCACAGTGCTTTCTTTCTGGTAATGTGGTGCACTAGCTCACCTTGCCAGACATTGAAGGTGTAACCCAGGGGCAAAGTCCATTTACCAGTTCAAGTAGAATTATAAAACCTCTGTACTCCTATCTTTTCTTAAGCTCCTGATAACTCCTCAAACAAAGCAGATACCTCACCCTCCAGCACACTCTAATATAATCAATATCATAACCACTGGCCCAATCATTCACCTCCCTTGAGTTCAGGAGACCAAAATAAATCACCTGCAATGAATTCTCATTTCATTACGGTCTTAGACGATCTACGGCTCTGTTCCTTAGAAAAAATTACTCTCATAATTGACAAAATTAGCCAACAGAGAATCCCCTTCTATGCAGCCTGATTAGAAATACATTTAGGTGGAACAGAACAAAATTGTCCTGTGTTTTCTAGCTTAATAGTCATCCATAAACCAAAATCACCCATAGCAGGAGCGATATCTTTGCAGTTAGTGACATCAAAGGTTTTCCCTTGGAAAGAGGGCAAGCAGCTCACTCCTTGGTGCTAATAGAACCACACAAGGAATATCAATGAAAGATGATATTAATCCTTCTGGTTAATTTGCAAGTCATAGTTAAATGCAATAGGTTGGAGGAGGACAGAAAATCAGGCTGATTAATGGCACTTGTAGGGATGCTTGCTCTGCAGTGAAGTCAGGGAGGGGACATCTCCCAAGGCCTGATATACAACCTTCATGTACCAATCCTGGAAGAAACAAGAGTCAGGAGACTGGTAGGTAAGGGATTGGGAGATTGAGACCAAGCAGTTGATACCACTAAGTTGAGCATGCTAACAAACAAATCCCCCAGAAATAAAGCTGTGTTTTATAGCATTTGCTAGTTCCCATAGTGCAAGCATTTCCACCATGGCCAATTCCAAGCTATGAACACACTGCCTCTAAAATTGGACCTGGAGGAGACTGCGCAACTCCACTGCCACCAAGGTACTCACTGGGGCCAGGGACCTTCATTCACTTTGGGCTTGTTTCATTGATTCACTCCTTTTCCTCTAGGTATAATCATTCATTCATTCATTCATTCATTCATTCATTCATTCATTCATCCACTCAATTACTTACTCACTTATTTAGTTAGTTATTATAGCAGAGGCTGTTGATGCCCTGCTGATAGCTGCAGCTTCAGCGGGTCAGTCCTGGTAGACACCAAAGGCTTTCTTCCTCATAAACCTGAATTTCTCTTCTGAGGGCATTCATGGCTAGCACGAGTGTGCTTGGCCTGAGCCTGGAGCAAGTTAGATGTCACCAGGAGCTAATTCCCTGGCAGCTTTCAAACAGTGTGAGAAGGAAATTGGTGGGTAAAATCTCCAATGTTCTTGCCCTTCTGAGGGACAATTCTGAGGTGTGTTCAAGACAATTTCTCAAAAAGTGCCCACTGAGACTGAGCCCCAGTTTCCCACAGAAGCAACCTGCTCACCACACATCGTTGGCTGGCTTTCCTTCCTTCCCCATCCCACCTCCCACTTACCATTGTACTTACCACCATTGTTCTCCAAATAAACTTATTGAACCAAAATTCTTGTCTCAGGATCTCCTTTTGGGAAACATGACTAAGTTATCAAACACTAACTGAGTGGGCACCTTTTACTTTGCAGGCACTACAAGTACCCAGGACTATGATAATAAAGGAATCATATTTCCCTAACCACCTGATCTCAGCTTCTAACTTACTGCATTCTAGTCTCTCTGACTCTCTCCAAATAAACTGAGCTTCCTCCAGCTGTAGGACCTTCATGCTGTCTGTCTCCTTCAGTTGAAACTTCTGTCCTCGCATGCTTTGCACGAAGGGCTTCTTCTCATCCTTTCTTTTCTTTTTTAAGGAGGAAATCTTCTTTGACTACACTAACTAGCCTTCCTCATTTTAGTACACACCAACTCTGGCTCCCATTATTCCATTTTTTAACATGAGCAGACTTTTAAAAATAGGTATGTGTTTGATATTATTTAATCCATTGTTTATTCTTTGTTTTACCACTTCCCTAAGGAAAGGCAATACATGTGTTTTTGTTTATTGCTGAATCTCTACAACCTTGCACAGTGCTTAGCATGAAGTAGGTGTTCCCTAAATGCTTGTTGAACTAAAAAGAAAAAGAAATACAATAAATAGATAATATCCTTCCCCTACCTCCAGGGAACTTGCTGTCTATTTGAAGACACAGACAAGCTAATGAACAGGCACTGCAATGGTCCTTTACTGTGGTGGCAGAAATTGGAGCATGTTAGGGGAATATACGGTACACCGTTGCAAGGGAGGGGAGGAGGACATAGCTGTCTGGAGGAATGCATGGCTAAGCAGAAACCAGGAAAACATGCCTGAGTTATCCAGGTAAGAGGGAGAAGAGTGTTTTAGGCAGAAAGGAGCAAGTCAAAGACACACAAATGAGCAAGCGAGGCACATTTGGGCTGTGCATTTGGTAAGCCTGCATATGTTGTAAGGTAAAAAGAAGAGAGTTACTCAGTTGAAGAGGCAGGCAGAAATGTGTCAGGTATGGGCTACCAGGGATCCAAAATCGACAGCCCATGGCCATACCAGCCTCAACTCTTTAGCTAAGTATGGATGCTTTCATGCTCTGATGATAAAGCTGAGCACTTCTAACAGACAGCCTGTGGTCTACAAAGCCAAACGTATTTACTCTCTGACTCTTACAGAAATAGTTTGTCAATGTGAAGAAACTTGGGTCTTGCAAGAGGAATAGGTTTTCAGCAGGGGAGAGGCATTAAAAAAAAGTGCAGTTTAGAAAGACCACGCTAATTACACTGGTAAGTGGATTGGCAGAAGGTGGAAGATAAGGAAGTGTCTTACTTCCCCAGACAATGGGCAAATCCTTTGCCAACAGGACCATGCTTCAGGCATGTTTGTATTCCCCTTTTGGGCCAAAATGTTGTTGGTGGCTCACAAATTTTATTGAATAAGCAAATATATGAATGAATGGGCAATAGAAGGATGAAGTGCTTGAAAAGGGACATTTTAGCACTGAATAACTGAATAGTAACATTATAATGATGATGATAGTAATAATAAAATAATTATATTTAGTTTTCTGTGTCAGTCTCCTCAGTAAGTCATCATTTACACTGGCTTATTTAATCCTCTCAACAACACCCTGAAGTAGAAATATAACCCCTCATTTTACAGATGAGGAAACCGAGGTTAAACAGCAAGGCGAAGGTCCCATGATCTACTCGTAAGTGAAGCAGTCATGGGTTGAACTCAAGTTGGCCTTTCTCTAAAGTGTCTTCCTTCTTCCCAACTCTCCCAGGAGTGTGAACAGGGTCTCTCACCAATGGAGCATACTGTGGAAAGACTCATACAGAAATATTGAAGTTGGACTTTCTAACTAAGGCCTCCTCTGTCACATCAATGTTCAGAAAATCAGATGAGGGCTACATGAAGCATCTGTAAGACAAAGCCCTGATCGTCCACATTGCTGCAGGTGGTAGCTCATGTATTGTGTCTCATCAACACCCTAGCCTGCACTCCGCAGCATCGCAGGCTGCCATGGGAAGGGAGTTAGTCTGGCATGATAGGAATATTTGAAAAGCCTGATGTGAGTAGGTTATGCCAATTACACTTGACAAGTTCCTCCTCCTAATTGTCAGCCACCCACAGCTAAGGATGACAGGTTCCTCACTTTCATGCAGCTTCACAATTCAACAGCTCGTAGGTTAAAGAGGCCCAGAGTCTTCCCCTCCTCCATGCTTTGATGTCCCCTTCTTGTCCCATCTCCTTTTATGATTTGTCTTGAGCTGATGATTAGTCCCCAGCACCCCCGAAGAGCATTTCTGGGAACAAAGCTGATTACCTCAATAGTAGCCCTAAGAAAGCGAGGAATATGTCCTGTCAGGATATTTTCCACCGCAGAAAGAGCTTTTATTAACTGCAGCCTCGCTCACACTCCACGCCCTATACAGGAGGCCCCCAGTAGACAGATGAATGCCTCTAAAGCTTGATGTTCCATTCCTACTGATTTTTGTCTAATTCTTTCTTTTAGTTTTCTTCTCCTACTGATAAACTTATTTTTCTAAGGAAATTGACCAATCGTTTTCTCAGCCATCACTTTATGGTTACTGCTATGGGCGTAAAATACTTTGACCCAGAAGGCTTTTGTGAATAACCTTGTAAAACCTCAGATGGGACCTTCGTGTGAAGATAAAAACTACAAGTTGTCCCTGGAAGACATGCAATTGTATTTTATTTGGAGGCACTGAAAAGCATTGTTAAAAGGCTTTCCCCCATAGAGCTATGTGTGTTTTCCTGTCTATAATATGTAACTATCTGTGCTCTTAAATGGCCCCAATATGATCCATCCTGCATTCCATTTCATGCTACCTGTCAAAAATTGAATACTGTGCCCTTCTGACTGCTTTGTGATTTGTGTGAAATCTTTCCAGGCAAAAGCAGCCTTACAGAATTGATACTTCATGCCATCAACTGAGGAATTCTGAATAGGCCCTACAGAAGGAAAACTCCAAGTTACTTACACGACAAAAGAAGTTTCTGTTTTCATTTTCTGAAATGACTAGTCTGGGGACTGCACCACATAGCAGAATATTTGGCTGTAGATAACAGAAAGCCTGACCTACGGAAGCTTAAACAAATAGGGGTTTGTTTTTCACACATATCAGGAAGTCTAGAGCTAGGTGACTATGGTCTTGATGATGTCTGGGTCATTCCTTTGGTTCTTAGTCTTTGCCTCATTGTTACAGAATGGCTGCTGTGTTCCTAAGCATAGGAGACTTTCACTCCTTTCACTGCATAGAAGACTAGGAAGTGAATATTCGGCTTTCCTGAGTCTTACAGGGGAGGTGGGCAAGTGGAAGAGAGTCGGGATGATTGTCAGCCCCCACTCTGCCACAGAAACAGATGAGAGAAAGCTGGCAGAAATAAAACAAGCATCCAAGTCATATTATAAAGGAAACACAGCATTGTCAAGCCCATTCAAGATCCAGCCATTTCTTTTTCACTAGATACTTCCTAGACAGCCCTGTGCTTTTATGCAATGAGCTAAATTGAACTCTTGCCTATGAATTGAAATTTAAATATCTGCTTGAGTTATATTTTTCCACATGAAGCCTGATACAAATCTTTAAAATAAAACAACACATGGTTGAAATGGTAAAAACAACTTGGAAGCAATTTTCATTCTTATAAAAAACAGAGTAATTAAATTATGAGGTATCAATCAATATTATGCAAGGATTAAAAAGAATGAATAGCATTACAGAAAATTGAAAGTTGTTTATAATCTATTTAAAGCAAAAAAGTAAATACATGTATTGCATTGTTGTAAAAGAAAATATTTCTACATATACACACAGTATATACTTTTTTCACAGCAATTTAAAAGGTCTAGAAATATAACACTGAAGTATTATCAGTTGTAACCACTAAGGAGTAGAAGTTAGACTCAGAACCTCAGTTTTAATTATTTTTGCATTATTGCAATGTCTTCCAATAAGCATTGTAACTTTTGTAACTAAAAACTGATTTTCTTAAAATTGTAAATGTAGACAACATCTGGGTAACTTGAGCAAAGTAAATTCAGAACTGTCATTAGATGGGTGTGCTGTTTTTCACTTTCATTTGGATGAAAAATGTAAAGTTAAATAAACCCACTCCCTGTGGAGTTTATCTTCAATAGTACTTTCAAATTTTTTATATTTACAGAGACTATAAAGTGGAAGAACATTCAATAAGATATTTTGGCAACATCTCTCTTTAGAATCAGGGTAAAAATATTTCAGAATACACCAGCAGAATATATGGCTCAAGTATAGCATCAATCATTAGTTGATTAAAAAGGGCAACTTCCATCAGGTTGAATAGGAATAATTACCTTTAAAGGAATCAACTTCAATTCTCTCATATTTGTCAGAATGGAATAATAAGATAAAATAAAAATTCAACAGAGCTGACACCATTTCTCTGACACCTGATTAGAGAGAGTCTCGTGAATTAATTTGTTGCCTATGGTTGTGTTTTTGAACTTGGTATTTTTCTTGGGTAAATTTGTGATATGGACTTCTGGAAGTTTCTAACCTACCATAACCATATCTTAGTGCATTGAAGAAAATCAGTGCTGATAGGTACCTTAACTGTATACTTCTGCTTTATGGAAAAATTAGAGCACGATGAGCTCATGCACACAGCTACTGTTCTATAGTTAAATAGCATGCATTGGATATGCTGGAATGAACTACTCCTTGCGAGAAGCTGTGCTTTCATGATAATACAGAATGATTGAATTTTTTAAAAACTGAAGATAAGTCACAACCCTCAACTTCCTCCTCCCCTTATATTTTAGAATAGGCTTCAGATTGCCATGTGCAGTGTTCTCTGAATAGGAAATATTTTCCCACCGGGATTCAGTTCTGGCTGAATTCAATACATTTGGCATGTCTTTTTAAAAATTTAAATATTTTATCAATCAGAGTTGTATTTATAAACATAGAGCAATTTAGAATAGCATAGGGTTATTCTGGAAAAAAATATTGATCCATAGTCAATTGGTTGTATTCAATTAATGCCTTTTCACTAGACAATAAGAGTCATTAAGTGAAGAAGTATCTCTTATCCTTCTTCCTTTTTAAAAAAAATTTTATTCAGCTTTACCTTAATGAAAGACAAGCACAGCATCCATTAACAGAGTAGTAGGAGGTTTTTGTTTGTTTGTTTGTTTGTCTGTATGTTTTTGAGACAGAATCTCCCTCTATCACCCAGCCTGGAGGGCAGCAGCATGTTCTTGGTTCACTGTAAACTCCACCTCCTGGGTTCAAGTCATGCTCCCACCTCAGCCTCCCAAGAAGCTGGAATTACAAGCATGCACTACCACACCTGGTTAATCTTTGTATTTTTAGTAGAGATGGGGTTTCACCATGTTAGCCAGGCTGATCTCAAACTCCTGATCCAAGTGATCTTCCCCTGTTGGCCTCCCAAAGTGTTGGGATTACAGGCGTGAGCCACCGCCTGGCCCTTAAGCATTTGTGTGTGACTGTGTGTGTGTGCTTTGCAGCTGTATTAAATAGAATCCAGGGTTTACCAGCTACAGGCCACAAGTATAAATAGCATCACACTTAAGCTCATGAGCTAAGAGGTAGCAATCCAGAATCATTCATAGGACGATTTATTATCAGAAGAATTTTGAAACATGAAAACAAATGCGTCTAGAGATTTAAAAACCTTTCTATATTCTACCTCCTTTGAATACCATACTGGCAAGTTGCATTTCTATACTGCTTCTACTTTGAGACATTAATGGACTCGTTTTGATTATTCTGATTCTTTTTTTTTTTTTTAGACGGAGCTTTGTTCTTGTTGCCCAGGCTGGAGTGCAATGATGCCATCTTGGCTCACCAGAACCTCCACCTCCTGAGTTCAAGCAATTCTCCTGCCTCAGCCTCCTGAGCAGTTGGGATTACAGGCATGTGCAACCACGCCTGGCTAATTTTGTATTTTTAGTAGAGACAGGGTTTCTCCACGTTGGTTAGGGTGGTCTCAAACTCCCAACCTCACATGATCTGCCCACCTTAGCCTCCCAAAGTGCTGGGATTACAGGCGTGAGCCACCATGCCCAGCCTGATTATTCTGATTCTTAACCTGAAAATTGATGTTTGAACCTCTCAGACATGATGCATGGTCATCAAATCATCTCTCTCCAATAACAGGAACTTGCTACCATGCATTTTGATAGTGTAATGGAGAAGAAACAAACCTAAAATAGTTAAAAGGCAGAGTTCATATTGAAAAATTTTCAAAATACAAGAGCAGACATTCTAGATGAGCAGATTTAAGTATATTGTAATGTGGCATTTTCCGATTAAAATTATAATCACAATAACCACAACAACTGCTGCTGCTACTTAGTAAGCATCTATTTGTATCTGGCAATGTGCCAAGTGCTTTACAGACATCATCTCATTGAAATCTCATAGTTCTGTGAGGTGGGTACCATCATTATCACCATTTTAGAGCTATATAAACCATGGCTTAGAGGGATTAAGTGATTTATCCAAGGCCACACAGATAAAGATAGTTTAAATTCAGGAGTTTATAACTATACCAAAAGGAGCAAGTAACCATAAAAATTGAATTGGCCACTGTTAGAAAATACTAGGGAACAAATTCATTAGTTTAAAAACTGGTAGATTAAGGAATTAATCCTGTATCTTGCTCATTCTTTAAGAACACTACTGGCAAGTAACCAAAGAGTTGAAGAGAAAACATTCTCTGTGTAAGTCTTCAGCTCAGCCTGAGCAACATAGTGAGACCTCCATCTCTACCAAAAAAATAAAATAAAATAAAATAAAATAAAATAAAATAAAATAAAATAAATTAGCTCAGTTGGGTGGCATGCACCTGTAGTTCCAACTACTTGGGAGGCTCAGGTCGGAGGATGACATGAGCCTGAGGGTTTAAGGCTGTAGTGAGCTGTGATTGCACCACCACACTCTGGCCTAGGCAGCAGAGTGAGTCCCCATCTCAAATAAATAAATAAATAAATGAAATAAATAAATGAATAAAAGAATAAATAAATAAACAAATAAATAAAAGTATTCTGCTAATAATGAAGAAGAAATAATAGAATATCACAGTTTTGCAAATTGTTTGCCCAAATTTGCATGTCAAGGTCCAAACTCCTAGTGTGTCTGTATTTTGAGATGGGGCCACTAAGGGAGTAATTAAAGATAAATGAAGTCATAAGGGTGAAGCTCAATTTGATAGGATTAGTGCCCTTATAAGAAGAGACACTGGAGAGGTGACACTCTGTCTCTCTCTCTCCAAATGCATGCATTGAGGAAAAGCCACGTGAGCATACAGTGAGAAGGCAGCTACCCACAGGTTTAGAGAAGAGGCCTTAGCACCTTTAGCTTGACAGCACCTTCAGCTTGGATTACTAGTGTTCAGAACCACAAGAAATAAATTTCTGTTCTTTAAGCCACCCAGTCTGTAGTATTTCATTATAGCAGCCTGAATTGGCTAACACACAACCCTTCATGAATTAATAAATCTAAGCATTGATGTCTAATATCACAAAAAGTGAGGCAACCAGATGTTATATACTGCCAAAGGAAGATGACCACACCAATTATGAAGTATTCTTAGAAAAAAAGAAAAAAATATCAAATCCCAAATTTGTGTAAGCCTCTAAGTCCAACTGTAAATTTATAGGGCATATAGGAGAGAAGAAGATGAGAAATGACACCACAAGAATGAAATCAGCAAAACCCAGGCCCTGAGAAGTTCTCTAGGGAAACACCTTGTTTATTTAAGCACAACAGCAAACTACAGAAAAAAAAAGAAAAAGAAAAAGGAAGTGAGAGAAAGAGAGAGAGAGAGGAACATCTAGATTGAAAGGAGTTGGAGGCTATCGTCCCTAGCAAACTAACATAGGAACAAAAAACCAATTACTTCATGTTCTTACTTATAAGTAGGAGCTAAATGATGAGAACACATCGTCACATAGAGGAGAACAACACACACTGGGGCCTCTCAGAGGGTGGAGAGTAGGAGGAGAGAGAGGATCAGGAAGAGTAACTAATGGGTACTAAGGTTAACACCAGGGTCATGAAATACTCTGTACAACAAACCCCTGTGACACAAATTTACCTATGTAACAAACCTGCACACATAATCCTGAGCTTAAAATAAAGAGTTAAAAACCAAAAAGGTCTTGAGGGACGTATCAACCAATTACAATGTGTGAATTTAAAAAAAAAATTTAGATTCAATAAAACTATAAAATATCATGAGATTAAGTGAAACATTTGGAAATGTGTAGATATTTGATGACTGAATTATTGCCAATTTTTATATGTGATATATTGTGGTATTTTTGTTTTAAATACCTTTGAGAGATACACAGCAATTTGTCTATGGGAGGAAAGATATACGCCTGGGGGGAATGTAAGGATGAAAGTATAAAAGGAACAACATTGGCTGTGAGGTAATTATTTTTGGCTAGACAACAAAGAGGCAGAGGCTCATAATATTATTTTGTGTTTCTTTATATATGTTTGAAATTTTTCATTAAAACTTTTTAAAAATTAAGATCAGATTATTAAGCAATCTGTATGTGAATATATATGTATACACAAAATCCATTATAGTTTTTCATTCAATATATATAGTTTTCATGCTTTTTAAAGAATATTCAAAAATAATATTAATCAAAGTTCCCTAGAGGAACATTCTTTAAAGTAAGGAAATTTTACTTGCTTCTATTATTATACTACTGTAGGACATAGAAGAAAATATATTCTCTTTTCTTTAACAAAATTTTCCTTTTTAATAATCTTTTATTGATTGTGCTAAGGACCCATTTAGTTCTGCCTTATTATGGGAGAGTAGCTTTTTCTCATTATATTTTAATGAAATGAAGGATCACCATCACCTAAAGGGCTTTACATTCCATGTAAAAGACATTATGTTTTAGGCAATAAGATAAAGATCCTCGCCATCTTTCAATAATGTCTTTCTATTGATTAAATCTAAGAGGCAATAAAATATATCAAATTACTTAATGCTTAATATATTGGTTTTAGTTTCTGAGTACCAGTGATAAGTGGAGTTCACATGGATCATACTAATGAGCATAGACTTAAGTATTATCCCATCAACTCCAGCACTGCGGAAGAGACTGCAGGGATGGAGCCATCTAGGGATTCTGTAACTAAAAGGCAGAGTGACCTTTTTTAAAAAAATTAACTTTGGGCTCCCAAATTAAATGCTTACTGCTTTTTAACACATCTAGCAAGGTTAAAACACTATCAGAGACACCCTGTTTGTTGATGGGAACCAAAGATGATGATGCAAAAATTAGTGATGCAATTCTAAAAGAAATGATTTACATGAGCTGGAGAAAAACTGAAAGATGTGGGAAAAGAAATGTAAGTGGGAAGTGCCTTGCAAGTAGTATTTGCCCAATAATTATGTGTCTGATGAACATGAGAGATACTTCTTTCTCTAAGAGATAAGAAGGAGGTGTTGGATGGGGCTCCGGGGAGTTACGCTGAGTTAGGATAAAGGGAAATTGCGGGTCTTATACAAAAGGGTCTTATTCTTAGTAAAGGAAGATGTGAAGATTAGGTATTTGAGGAACTAGAAAAAAAAAAGTGGAATACCTTCTGAGGAGATGAAAATAAATTAAGTAAAAATGAAACAATTGGCTGGGCGCGGTGGCTCAAGCCTGTAATCCCAGCACTTTGGGAGGCCAAGACGGGCGGATCACGAGGTCAGGAGATCGAGACCATCCTGGCTAACACAGTGAAACCCCGTCTCTACTAAAAAAATACAAAAAACTAGCCTGGTGAGGTGGTGGGTGCCTGTAGTCCCAGCTACTTGGGAGGCTGAGGCAGGAGAATGGCGTAAACCCGGGAGGCGGAGCTTGCAGTGAGCTGAGATCCGGCCACTGCACTCCAGCCTGGGCAACAGAGCGAGACTCCGTCTCAACAAAAAAAAAAAAAAAAAAAAAGGAACAATTAAGAATTACAAAGAATGTAGGATGCCATTACACAATTTTCCTTGCCTGGTTGAAAGCCCTTTGAGGCAGGGACCATCCTTTGGACATCTCTGCAACCCCCATACTGTGGGAGTGTCTGTAAATTAATTTCTTCAATGAGGGCCAGTAAGCTCAGAGCAAAACTCCAGTCAAA
This sequence comes from Piliocolobus tephrosceles, assembly GCF_002776525.5. NCBI lineage: Eukaryota > Metazoa > Chordata > Mammalia > Primates > Cercopithecidae > Piliocolobus > Piliocolobus tephrosceles. The sequence goes on from NC_045435.1 coordinate 72,912,272, forward strand.
TAGGCAGTAGAGGTAAGTTAAAAAGTAGGAAAAAAAATTAGAGAAAAAGTTATTTGCAGAAGGTAAATAAAAATCAACATGACAGAACCAGCATCAGAGCAAACACAATGCATAACTCATAGCAAGCATTTAATATTAATTTGTTGAATTGGAAATGCATCCTTTCTCTCACTCTAAACAGGGTGAAACTCACAAGTGTATATGAAAGTGCCTTAGTGGTACTTTTGGTCTACCAGAAGTGGTTAAGTAAGAGACAAAAGTAGAACTAAGTGTTAGGAAAAAAGGCATCTACATAAAATGTGAAGACATATAAGGGAAGGGAGGCAGAATCGACATTACAAAAAATAGATAAATAAAAGTTACAAAAATTGAATGACAAGACTCCAAGGTGTGAGATTATCTTGGAAGTTGGAATAAGATGAACTTGTTTGGGAGAAAATTTGATAGTCGTCATCTAGAAAAGTCCTGATGAGAGGAGATGAGGAGTATCTGTGGGCTTGTGTTTAAGCTTAGTTTCCCCTTTGGAAACCTCCTGAAAGCTATAGACTTACTCCATAGAAAATTTTTCATCTGCACATATACTGAAAAATTGTCCTGCAGATGTGGTGGATTAAGATACTTCTCAGGAATCTCTAACAGACCAACCCAGAGATTCAAGGACCTCAGCCTAAGAATGTCTGCTCTGACAGACAAGCACAACTTACAAGGTGCCACAACTGGTGATGGACTATGGATGTCTCTTTTGAAAACCTGTCCCTCACATTCATTCACAGCTACTTTTGGAGCAGCTACTATTTCCAAGGCACTTTCCAGGTCTACTGTCCACTTAGTTTTCTGATTCCGAATCTTCCACTTTTCTTGGATATTTACCATAAATCAGGCCCTTTAGAATCATGTCACCAGTTCCATTTTTGTTATTTCCATGTGCACCAGAGCTCTATCTATTAAGAAAATCCAGGATCTGGATTTTTTGAGCCAGTCTGCTTCTTAGAAGGGAGCTACCCTGAATGAAAATCACTTCACTGCAATGGTAAAATAAAATGTTCCACAGTAAAGTGACATAGCTGTACCTTTTTCCCTTGACTGTCAAAGAAAGTTGCAGAATCCTTCTGAGAAACCCACTGGCACATATGAGATCTCAATAACTATGGGGCATAGAATTTATTTGTAATGGAATAACCCAGTCTCCTCAGTGATGTGTAGTGCCCAAAGCATCGTATCAGTGGCAGCTGAAATGTGCGTCTGCAGAACAAAGGAGCCTGCCAGGAACGGTGGAACCCAACCTCCATTCACCACTCATTTCCCTGGTGGCTAGGGCCTGGATGTTCACACAAGTACCTTCCCCTTACAAGAAACTGAAAGCAATGCTCAAGAGGCTGGTTGAGGGCATCAAAATGTTATGCTGTTTTGACTTCCCTAGCAGAGATTTGTTGTAACTGCATATTATAATGGATGCACACTGAAGTATGCAAATAATAGTTTTCCAGTCTAATGTTTTCATCTCTTCCCAGTCATAATAGATGAAAAGGATATCATCATTCCAAAGAGATAAATCTCAGCCCATTTTATATTAGTGAACAATTTAGGGAGGGCATCTTCCCAGGACCTCTGTTATCAATGACTAGGAAGCTAGTACTCGTGTCCTGGGAATAAAGTATAACTCAGCAACCTAAATTAGAGGTTAATGAATATAAATTCACACCACTGAATTCAAGGTTTGATTTGATCTATGACTCTTTTTGGGACAGTATCCAATTAGTTTTATCAGAGGTATGCAGACATTTTACTTAAAATAAAAAATGAACACCTTTTCAGTGTAAATATTTATTGACTGCACACAAAACAGGAGGCCTTGTGTAGGTACTGGGTGTATGTGTACTTATTTATGTATATAGCAAGAAATGAATAGGCAAATAAAAATAAAATTGTGATAAAGGAAATAAAGGTACAAGCAGGTACAATGGTAGAGAATAACAGTGGGGTCTTCTCAGATAAGGTGAACCAGGAAAGCTTCTTTGAGGAAGGGATTCTCTGGCCCAAAAGACTGAGAAGGAGCTAGTCTTGAAAAGAGTTAGACATGGACGAACGCAGTCTCGGACAGAAAATTCTGTGAAGGGCAAGAACTTGACATGCTTGGGGAAAGGAAAGGAAGCTACTGTGGCTGCAGTGGGCAAGAGGAAGCATAGCATTAGATGAGGCTTGAGGCAAGACCAGGCGGGTTTTCCTAAGGATTCTGGATATTTGTTATTTCTTTATAAGTCACTCTGTGGTAATTATTAATAATAAAATACCTATAATCAAAAGAATAACTAATGTTTGGGGAGCGTTTACTATGTTACAGGTCCTGAAGAAAGTGCTTTACATCCATAATCTCAAATGATCTTCCCAACATACCTGCAAGATGGGTATTATCCCTGTTCTACAGTTGGGGAAACCGAGGTTCATAGCATGGTAACTTCTGTAACATCACACGCAGAATAAGTGATAAAGCAAGGAGTTAAGCCCAGGACCACCTCTCTTGAGTTCTTAGCCAGATCCAGAGACACCCTTCTTATTTTGAACTTCATCCATATATTGAAGTAAAGACAAGCAGAGCCTGGTATAGGGTGAGAACTTGGAGGGACCTGGATTTCTCTGGATGCCACTTAGTCTCACCACTGTATTTCCCAGATGCTGGAATGGGATACAAATCCCTAATGGAACCAGTGATTTGTGGGGATAGAATTAGAAGAAATGTTTTAACACAAATTCAGAAAAATCCTAGGACGTAAAGATGTAAGAAGATGTCAGACTTGCTCGAGTAAAAGGAGGAAGCTGCTGCTTGACTTTGATTCATTTATGTGTTTATGTTTCCTGGAAAGAACTGGTAGACAAATGCCAGAGGGAGTAGGAGGAGCTGGATAATGTAGAACGTGCTTCATAGGAAGCGGATCTCCTTAATGATGATGATTATTATAATGTTCTCATTTCTTAATGCTGCAAGTCCAGTGAAACATTAGAAATGAAACAACAAACCCATTTGCCAAGAATTACGAGAATTTCTGCCTGGGTATGGCATTAGGACGTAAGGTTTTAAAAACATCTAAAGGCTATATTCCTTTTAGGGTATTTCCTAGGAACCATCTTATTTGAGATGTGCCCAATCTCAGCCCATGTTACCCATGTCCCTCTGTTCCATCACCAAAGTAAAAAGACAAACCTGAGAGACATCCTGCATTCCTCTTTCCATCATCTCATTCAGTAAGTTACCTAGCTTTGTTAGCTCCACATTCATAATATTGATTTTATCTGTGTAATCTCTGTATTTGCCTGCTAGTGCCTTAGTTCTGGCCACTATCATCACTTGCCCAGAGTGGTGGTCTTGTCAGCTGTACCTGCCTCCAGCCTTGTCCCCAAACATCTATATCCATGCTGCCACAAGGGTTGTCTTTCCAGGATGCAAGTCTGACTGTGTCACCTCCTTTTCCCCACTTGTCACCAGTCATTGGTCCTCCATTGCCTGCCAGATAGATTCTAAGTTCCTTAGCATGGCAGTCAAGGCTTTTGGTCTTCTAGTCCTTGCTTCCCTCTCTAGCCTCATCTCTCATTGTCTTCGCAAATAGCAAATTACTTACAACATTGCCTTCTGAACCAATCTTGGCTTTTTCTTTTTTGTTTTTGTTTTGTGTACCAACCCTCACCTATGCTGTTGCCTTTGCCTGGAGTACGTTCTCCATCTTTGGGTTTTAAGACTCAGTTCAAGTGCTAAAAACCAAAGAGGCTTTCTGGCTTCAAGGAGGTTATAGTTTGATGGAGGAGACAGACATTGATTAAGTAACCAGCAAAATAATTTGAGTTGCCCAAAGGATGTACAGAAATGAATGAATGGCAGTCAGGGTGAGAAGAGTGTTCTGGCAGAAAGAATGGTGCATGTAAAGACTCTGTGGGGGATGGATCATGGTGTACTTGAGGAATTGGGCTGGATAAAGCAGTGATGTAAGGGGCATTACAGGAAGATATAATCTGGAGAGGCAGTCAATGGCTAGATGCTGCAGAGTTTTATGGATCTGCTAAGGATATGACCTTTAATCTAACAGCAATGCAAATTACTCAAATATGTTAAGCAGGATAAGCAGACTTGAATTCAGAAATGACCTCTTTGGTTGCTATGTGGAGAATAGCTTGGAGGAAGATGTGAGTGGGCAGAAGAGTAGAAAATAGTGAGAACTTTTATGGGATGTTGCAGTCATCTGAGACAGAGAGAGAAGTGAGAGTGGAGATGAAGAGAAGTAGACAAATTGAGGGAAATTGTGGAGGGAAAATGGACAGGATTTAGTGCTGAACTGGATGATAGTGGGTGAGGGAGGTGTCAAAGATGACTTTGCTGAATGAGGGATGGCAGGATTTTCCTCTGTCTTGGTGTAATAGAAATCGTTTTGTCAAGATTAAGAGACTATAGAGTCTGTGTAAAGAATGTGAATCAGCTCAGAGTTTAGGGACCCATATCCCTTTCCTGGACCCCTAAATATTGAACTTGATAAATCACATAACTTTTCTGCTTCTTAAAATGATAGGAAAAATTATCTTCACAAAGGGGATGATTAAACAAAATTAGAGATTTGATTCAATGAAATACGTTTTTGTTGAATACCTATTTTGCCCATACCCTGTCTAATGAGACCTGGATAATCTAAAATGGAGATGTGATGTGTTTATTCTCAAGGAGGCCAAACTTTGATGCAGGAGCCAACACTGGTGCCCATAAATTTTGGGATAACTTAGGATGAAACATAATCACATGGCAAAATATGTAGTGCTGGTTATATACTTAACAGAACAGGAAGGAGAGAAATCGCTGTGACTATTGCCTTTGGCTCTGTGCAGAAGGAAACTTGATCTGAGTTATGGAGGTGGTCAGAGTTTAAAAGTCAAAAAGGATGGAGAAAAACATAGTGTGAATAAAGGCACAGAAGCAATTATAGAGTGTTTGAGGCCAGTGAAATGTCTCATTTCACTGAGGTTTGAAAATCCAAATTGGTGAATAGTGGGAGTAAATCTGGACAGGCAACTTGGGCCAAATCAGGAAGTGTATCTGGCAGAGAAGGCTGAACTTGTCATAGTGAATCAGTGGAAAGTTTTGGAGCAGGAAAGAGAAGAGACAGGTGAGATTAATTGGGAAGGGGTGTGCTGGAAGTTTTGAATGAAAGAACAATGAGAGACAAAGAGTTCAAGGAGAAACTTAAGTGATGGGAGAGGAGAGAGAGATACCTCAGAAGGATTCTCATAGCATTTGGTGGTTTTGGTTATAAAGAAAGTGGGGAGAGGAGAGTGTAACATGAATACAGGGCTTTCAATTAAGAGCCTGGGAAAATGACACTTTTTACTGACAGAAATAGGTTACAAGGAAGGAGAGACAATAGTTAGGCCTGTTTTGAAGAGGTCAAAACTCAGGCAAAATTGAGATAATCAGGTGAGTGTGCTTTGGCAGTAAGGTAAGAAGATTGAACTCAGAGATGATTGAGTGCTAGATAGATTTTAAATACAATTGTAATACTTTGGAGGAACTGCTGCCAAGAAGTGGAATCTATTTCCTCAACTCTTGAATCTGGGATGGGCTTCTGCCTTGCTTTGACCAACAGAATGTGATGAAAGTGGCATTCTCTGAGTTCCAAGCCTAAGCCATAAGAGATCTTGCAGTATGCTTGCTTGCTTAGAACCTGGTGATTGCCATGAGAACACGTCCAGGCTAGTTCACTTGATGACAGGTAAGGGGCCCAATTATCCTCATTTTTCTAATCATCACATAGTTAATCCTTAGAAAGAATAACCACCTTATTAATCAGAGAATGACCATAGATACACGAGTGGGCCCAGTCAAGATCAGCAGGCATGCTACCCAGCTAAGCTCAGGCCAAATTGCTGACCCACAGAATCATGAGTTAGATAAATAATGCAGTTTTAAGCCATTAAATTTTGGGTTGTTTTGCTATGCAGCAAAAGCTAACTGATACGTAAACTACAAGAGAGGGTGTCAAGATAGTGAAGCAGAGAATAGTGCCATCAAAGTAAACTACATAAATTCAAGGAGGAATTAATTTTGCTAGCAGATTTCTGAGACTTTATTAAATGCAACAATTTAACTACTTTATCATATATCAAAAGCAAAGTTTAGTGCCCCAGATACCCAGATTTTCATAATAGGTGAATGAATACCTAGGATTAGGAAGACAAGGTAAGAATAAAATTAATTAAGAATCTGGGAAAGAGATTAATTCAAAAGAAGGGGGTTAGAAAATTCTATCGTTTCAAGTAAACAAAGGCAAAAAGAGTAAATCAATATCAAATTTATCATGTCTGAGTTATCAGTAATATCCAAAGCACCACCCAAGATTAAGGTAATCATGTAGTCTTACACTTTTAAGGCATGAGCTCAGACAAAGCAGTCAGGTCTTCTCCCTTCCTGGACCAAAGTTTGCTAAAGATTCAATGTGTCTATAATATGGTTTGAGCTCTGTGCGTCTGTATAATTTTTCAGATGACCTTCTCCCTCTTTTGTAGGTAATACAAATTAGAATTTTTCTCCACTGAGACTTCTGATCTTTCTCTAAGTACACAAATTTAATTTTCTTAAACTGCAGTTCTTTTCACTTTTTCCTGTTTTCTAAACAATAAAATCAGTTTGTTAGGTGTTGCAGCACTTGAAGATCTCTTCAATCTTATTTTGACCTAATTTATTTCAGCAGATGCAAGACAAATCCTGAAGAGCTCATTAAAATGAACCTTCTGTACTTCTCAGTGCTAATGCTTATTGGTGAGACATAAATGTCCTAGAAAGTTCTAGGGGAAAAACAGTGACATCTTAAGACTGTAACGAATAAAAAATAAAAAAAAAATCATTATAAGTGGAAATCTAAATTCAATAGAATGGCATGACTAGAATAAAAAATATCGGTTGACTGGAATTGAAAACTATCTTTGTGGGAGTGGGAGTCAGAGTTTACTCAAAGAAAAAACACTGAGGAGTTCATCAGGAAGTTAATTCTTATCTTGGGAGAAGGAAAACAAGAGGGTTTTAAGTATGTATCACAGTGCCAGATAACTTCCCAAGAGGTACTTCAAGGCGAGCTACAAAAAGCATTCTTAGCTTGGAAGATGATAGCCCCATTTAGGGAGAAACAGGCAAAGCTTATGACTATAAACAGCTCCTCCTTACCACTCAGTGAAGCCCCCCACAAGACAGCCCAGTTCAGAGGCCCCTCTGCAAAGAGGAGAGCTTCCCTGGACCCACCAACTCTGACAGAAAATAAAAGGCAGTTTTTGTTGGTGTATTCGTGTTTGGTCCTCATTTGAAGCGGAACACTTCAGTCATCCCAGGATGGATTTGAGGACGAGGACTTAAAGCCATGGGGGTGGGGAGAAAACAAGAAACTAGCCAGGATGAAGAGTGGGTTCACCAGGAGCATGGCACAAGTGGCAAGACCTCAGGAAAAGAGGCGTGATCATGAATCAAATCTGCTCCTTTCCAAACAGTTTGTGCAGCAGTTAAGAGGATGGATGGTAGGTTCAAGCTCACCTAGGAGTAAAGCTTACACCATCACTTCCTAGTTCCACATTCTTAAATTTCTAAACCCATCAAGCCGTCTGTTTTCTTCTTTGTAAACTGAGAAGGTGATCCCTGTCTCACGGGGCTGTTGTGAGAATTCAATGATTAAATGTATTTAACGTAGTCTACCTTGTGCCTAAAGGGCTCAAAAAAATGGAAACTGTAACTCTTACCCCTCCCATCCCATTCCCATATCCTTCTGATCAATTTCATCAAATTATTTACTCTTCATCCGGCACGTTGGCCTGGAGAGGCTTAAAGGTACTGATGCAACAGAATGCTCCTTGCTCGGAGTGTGAATTCTAAATGATTGTCAGTTATTCAACAAATATTTGCTTAAGGGCCTACACTATGCCACAAACTGTGTATTAGACACTAGGGAGAAATATGATTTGGCTGTGTCCCCACCCAAATCTCACCCTGAATTCCCACATGTTGTGAGAAGGACCGGGTGGGAGGTAATTGAATCATGGAGACAAGTCTTTCCCCTGCTGTTCTCATGATAGTGAATAAATCTCATGAGATCTGATGGTTTTAAAAAGAGGAATTCCCCTGCACAAGCTCTCTCTCTCTTTGCCTGCCACCATCCATCTAAGATGCGATGTGCTCCCCCTTGCCTTCTGCCATGATTGTGAGGCCTCCCCAGCCATGTGGAACTGTAAGTCCATTAAACCTCTTTCTTTTGCAAATTGCCCAGTCTCGTGGAAGGCCTTTATCAGCAGTGTGAAAATAGACTAATACAGGAAGAAGGGCCTTGATACTAGAGGTCTGCTTTGGAATAAACTTAATGGGAACAGGATAAAGCAGTTGACATTTGACTTTGAGAACATTTGAAGATACACGCGCGCACACACACACACACACACATACACACACACACACACACACACAAGACTGTGTACAGAAGCAAAACCAGAGAGGAAAATTGGGAACTTTTTTAGGCTTAATACAATTACCTTACTGTATGAGTAAACATATAACTCAACTGGTGGATTCAGTGGACTTGGATGCACCAAGTTTCCATGACTATTCAGCACGTTGTGGATATTAGGAAGTTTTTCTTTTAACAGAGAAACTAAAGAACGGTGGTTAATCCAACAAGTGAATGAGTGGAATTTTTAAAGAGCTTCTATCGTGCTTGCAAATTATAAAATGTTATTATTTTCTAGCTCCAGATCCCTGGAATCTTGATATACTCTTATGTTTAGCTCCAAATCAACTGCACATGGCAGACAGTAGGGTTACCCATGATAAACTTGTATCGGTTTTAGCTTTCAGAACCTGGAAGAATGAGGCTGAAGAAAGATGCTTTCAGAATGTTACCATCTTAAAAGTTACGGTTACAGGGAAATCTGTCCTTCAATTATCCTATTATTATTTACGAACTAATTTCTTGTTAACCGATAACCTTCAACTATACTTGTCAACTAAGTTGACACATTTCTGGATGAGCATCTGCCCTGTCAGAACTTTGGGGCCACATACATTAGGAAATGATTTGCAACACCACTTTAGCTATTTGTATCACTATCAAGGATGGCCGAACATCGTAGGATGTTTCTTATTCTTTCCCAAATTTCATACTCCAGACATAGTTGGGGGAAAAATGTAGTAGCATGTGTGTGTGAAAGAAGCCAAAGGCATGACCAATTATGATAGTATAAAATGTCATTATTTCACTATAGAAAGTAGAGTTTGAATAGTGTAATGTGAATTTTAACCTCAATCTAAGAAGACTGGAAAATTAATGAGGCCATTCTAGAGTCCAGATATGGACAATGCTCTCTTGAAGCCCAGTGGTATTCTGATTGTCCCATAAGAGTTATAATAATTATAAATGATATTTTTGTCTCCTTTAACATATTGGCTCAAATATTTTACTTATTAGGTTATAGCATTGTTTGTGGACCAGAGAGAATAAAGAGAGAGGTAACATTTTCAAGGTATCTATTGGACACTTAGCTGCTAGAATTCACTAAACTATAATGTCAAATTAGGGCCAGTAAGAAAAAAAATTGTTCCTAAATTAAAATCAGAAAGTATAAAAAAAGATCTTATTTGGAGTGAATGCTTAAACTTTCCATTCTAAAACTTAAGTAAAGTTGAGTTTGGAAAATTCCATTATATCCTAATAGATTTTGCATATATCAATCTAACATTTTCTTGAAGCTGATGCTCCATGGTTCATAAATTCCATTTGCCTTTGTATCATTTATTTTGTTTTTATCCTCAACACCTTCGTATTTAAGCAATGGTAATAGTTTAAACCTACAATAACCTCAACCATTCCTTGCCATGCAGAATAATCGCATCATCACATCACATCACACAGAGCTCTCTGCCACCCTAGAGGCCTCGCCTTTGTTTTATGGGAGGCTTTCAAGGGATTGACAAATAAGTAGAGATCCTGTGGTAGAGTCCAAGTTGAAATAGGAGAATGAGGACCTGTGTCTGTGTCTCCCACATCCCTATTAACTAGTGGAAAAATGCTGATCAATTGGAAATGGCCTTCCTTAGCCATAGTTTCTCTCCCTTAATGGAAAACTCAATATGCAATTCACCTGTTTGTTTCATGGGGCCATTGTCAGTATTACATAAAATAACGAATGATTTTGTTAAGTATTAAGAGTCACAAACCTGCAATAGTTTTACACATTCTGTGGGAAACAGAAGAAGTGGTATTGGTTGGTCAACAAGTTTTGAATCAATTTAAAATTTTCAAATACTCAGTTTCATTGAAAAGAAAACCTAGAAAGAAAATTTGAAAACTCACAAAGATAAAAATAGTTATTTCCAAAACTTCTCCGTAAGTTTCTTCTGATAAATGTACTGTTTAATTCAATGTATTAAAATGTGTATTTGAAAGAACAGCCCATCCCCTTTACCTGATTTGTATTTTTCCATAGCTCTTATTCTATTTTCTGTCCCTCATTTCACCCCTCCATATAGCATATAACACTACTGCATTCCCAGTGTTTGGGCAAGGTCCTGGCACTTAGTAGACTATTAATGAACATTTATTGAATGAATACATTAATGAATGAAGTAACAAGAACTATATGCTAAGTTAAATTAAACATTACTTCAAAAGTTATTCTAAGTAGGTTTCTATTTACAGCAATAATGATTATATCAGAATACAGATAATTTAAAAATAACTTTTTGTGAAATCTCATTATATTTAATAACCAATAATAATAGTTATGATTTATTTATAGCAGTACTGTGTGCCACATACTTATTTACATTATAAAGAACCTCAAAAGAGCTCCTCTCTTTCCTGAATGGTGAGAATTTGCTCCTCTTTTCACAGACGAGAAAACTGAGGCTCAAAAATGTAAGTCACTCAAATCACACAGGTAGTGGGTAATGGGAGCAAGGATTTGAACTCCAAGTTTGGGTGGATCCAAAGTACCCATTCCACATTGTCAGTTCTTCCCAAAAGGAGATTAATCAAATGTGAAGTTTAAATGTCATTTAACCTTTGTCTGATAATGACTTTATTGCATCCTTATCCCAGATAAACACCTTGGGAGAGATATTCAATTCTCATCTAACAGCCATTTTCTCTTGGTGTTTGAAGACATTATGACACCCTATTTTTGGCATTTATTGCCATTCTGACTAGTCTACTTTTAATCTGAACATCATTTTTAATAAACTCCCCAGGTGATTTTCATGTAGGTGGTCCTTGGACTACATAGTGAGAAACAGATTCCAGAGGTAAAAAAGAGTCTCTGAGTTTCTGTGGAATCTTCCTCCCCAGGCTCTTCTGTTGGGGAGTTCCTGACTCCTCTGTGAAGAGAGCTGAGGTCATTTCCATTGAAAAGGCAAAGAAAATCTGGGCAGGTCAAACAATCGGTCGGTTAGCATCACAACCAGGGCTGGAAGCCTATTCTTTAAACTTGTGCTAGATCTGAGCTCGTCAAATATAAGTGTGTACGCAAATCATCTGGAGATCATAAAAATGTAGATTCCCATACTCAGTAGGTTGAGGTGGAATCTGAGACTCTGCATTTTTAACAAGCTCCCAGGTGATGCCCACGCTGCTGGTCTTCAGCTCACCCTTTGAACAGGAAGCTGTTACATGGAAATAAGCTTAAAGGTTAAGAATTCAACACTCCCAGCACAAACAAAGTTCCATTTTATTTCAAGAACAATTATTGTGGCTCTAATGCAGATACACATAAAAATGATCCACTTTTTTTCCCTCCATTTTACCAGTATTTACCAGGACAGAAACTGTATGAGGAATATTTAATATCAACTTTTCACAGGTTAACATGGTGGGTAAGAGCCTAGACTTGGGGTCAAACACACCTAGGCTATACTCTCAGAGTCACCACATACACAATGTGTGGCTTTGGACTAGTGGCTCAGGCTCTCTATATCTCATTTTCCCCATTCTTAAAATAATGACAGTGATCTTTCATGGTGTTGTTGTGAAGGTTCAAGTCCTACGTATGAGGTATAGAGCACGGTGCCTGGTAAATAAAGTGTTACATAAATGGCAGCTATGCAAACTTTTAGCATCTTGTCCTGGTGTATCATCCTCATTCCAACATTCCTGAATTTGCTAATGGAGTCTATGGGTTTTATGGGCACTAATCCTCTCCTCTTTTAACTCCCTCAAAGCATCGTTACAAGGCTTAAATGAATTAATATGCATAAAACACTTGGATCCGTGCCTGTCACATAATTAGTACCCAAGATGACTTAGCTTTTATTTTTAGCACTTACTATAATGATAATTAAACCACTTTTGAGGGATTTTAAATTGCCTCTCCCCCCAACTGGATTGCAGATCTTACATGAGACCATATTTATTTTAGTTACCTCTGTACCCCAAATCTTAACATAATACCCAGCACCCAGTGGCTGCTCAGTATTACATAGAATGCACAATTGAATGAACATATGAACAAATGAATGAGTGAGCAAATAAGAAAACATTCTTGCCTTTTTGAAGAGATTCAGAGAAAAAATGTTTGAGAAACACTTTCTTTGAGTGTGAAGGCAGTGGGAGAAAGAGAAAAAAATTGTATCAGAGAACTGGTCTGGGGGAGGAAGGAAGGAGGGTGTCTTCCAAATGCCTCAGAAGATGAGGAGTTTATAAATACCACTCAGAGTGAAGAGGTGAGCTGAGGGAAGGAGTCTGTCTGGGAGAGGAAAGCCAGCAGATAATGGTCTTTGAAAAAAATTTGAGCTAATCGAGTTTTCTGATCAAATGTGTTAGGAGATGCTTTGAGGTAAATAAAACATGAGAAATGAGAAACCCTTTAATATCCTATAGTGGGCGCTAATGAGAAACCCAGAGCAGGCAAAGAGAGGCTTTCTCTGAGCATCTGTACTTGGGGAGAAAATTATGATTTGTCAATTCCCCTGAGGAGTTTCCAGGATCATGTAGAGAGGGGAGAGGGTTAAAGTCACAGTGTTAGAAACTGATGGGCAAGGTCCAGGTCCTGTCAATCCCTGCCCCCTCCGCCCTGACTCCACAATAAATGGGTAATGGCAGGACTGATGGGTGTAAAGGGGTCCTAAGAAAGTGGAAAGGAAAATTCAGGGGCATTACTAAGATGAGCTAATCATAGGGAATGGCTTTATACATATTGCATGTGGTTTTATTATAGTTATTCTTCAGTGATGATTCTCTGTCCCTGCAATTTATAATATGGCATAAATCTCCCCTTGAGATGGAATGGCCCAGCAAAGCATTTCCAGACTACTTTAGACCCATCCGATAACTGCAGTGATTTTCCTGGTAGACTGGGGAAATGGTTCCCCTAACCTCAAGCACTCATCGAGGGCATGAAATGAAAATTGATAGCAAAATGGACTTTGACTTACAGAGGAAGAAAATAACAATGCTATTGTCCAGGCCTGCAGTTTCAACAGTACTTTCCCATTTCATCTATGACAGCAGTCCTCTTCATAACTCTGGGAAGGTACTCATTATTACTCATAATGGTACTCATTATTTCCATTTTACAGATGAAGATACCAAGGCCCCAAGATGGTAGATGAATTGTCTAAGACCATGCATACCCCTGTGTTGCAGAGCTGGGATTTGGACCTATTTCCTCTCTTTGCAAGTTTGAGTGCTCCCAGGCAATGCAAGTAGAAGATAGTTTTCTTTTTGGGAATGCTGCCAGAGCAATATACTTGAAAGGCCTTTTATCTTTGCAAATGTGCCAAGGGTCTCGATAATTACAGATACCTTTTAACACCTCATCAAAAGATCAAGGATATGGGCCCACATACAGTGTGAGCCCCGTCTCCTGGCAAAGTCCTGCATCTATCCAAGCTCAGGAGCATGTGTGACAAACCCACTGCAAACCACCACCTGCCTTTTATGTGTTTTGCATGTCTACTAGTCTTCTAAGAGCCACCTAGGAGGACACGCTCTGTATCCTTTAGTGAGGCTGACATTTGGCTAAAGTAACCCCCCAAGATGTTTAGGTATGTCCAGTTGAAAAACCAGGAACCTGCCTCAGGTACCTAGACATCTGCTTATCACCCAAAACACATACATTTCTGATTTGAGCCAGATCCATATGCTGGCCTTCCTCTGTTTAAAATGGTTCTTCAGCTCACTGGGTTGAAAGGAGATTGAGTTCTTCTGTTGTCTTCCTTTTGCACCAAATTCACCACAGGGCTTGGGCAATTCAACCCATCTTTTGAGGCTTCAGTTTTCTGACTTAAATAAATTAAGTTTTAATGGTGTACAGTCACCAGCAAGAGGTCAGATTGTTTGAAGATGTTATCTGCTTCCTGCTTGGATGCTGACTCACACACCTGATCCATCGGACTTCAAAACCCACACTCTCTCTACTGTGGTAGGCTGATCTCTAGGGCTTCTTGCAGCTTTTTCAATAATCACTCTACATTCCCTAAACTACTGGGGAGACTCTAAGAATGTATGTGGGCAGTCCAAAACCACTCAGCTAATAAACGCTGAGTAAGAAAGCCAAGCCTGTAGACCTCAAATTCCCTAACTACTGCTGGGCTGCCCTTATTGAGATGCTTCAAAGAGAAAAAGTGTGCTTTAACCCTACTTAACTTTTTCTCCATTAAATAGCATAATTGTGTAAAAAAACACTGGTTTTGGCTGGGCGTGGTGGCTCATGCCTGTAATCCCAGCGCTTTGGGAGGCCAAGGAGGGTGGATCATGAGGTCAGGCGATTGAGACCATCCTGGCTAATAAGGTGAAACCCCGTCTCTACTAAAAATACAAAAAATTAGCTGGGTGTGGTGGTGGGCTCCTGTAGTCCCAGCTACTTGGGAGGCTGAGGCAGGAGAATGGCATGAACCCGGGAGATCAAGCTTGCAGCGAGCCGAGATCGCACGACTGCACTCCAGCCTGGGCGACAGAGTGAGACTCCGTCTCAAAAAAAAAAAAAAAAAAAAAAGGTAAAACACTGGTTTTAAGCCAGGACATGTGAGTGCAAATCCAGGTTTTATCCTTTATTAGCTGCAAGACTTTGGGTTTGTAACCATCTAAATGTCCATTTACTCACCTGTTGAAGGTGATAATATTTTAATATTGTCTTACTAGTTGGCTGCTACATGAATGTGGTAAAGTGTTATGCAGAGGTAAGGGATAGTAATAGTAAAAGGACTTAGAGATGCCTTACTTATCTTTGTTGGCAAATGTTACATATTCAGGGAAAGCAACTTAAAAACCCTAGGGTAAACCATGCAGCAGAATATCTGAAAGAAAGAAAAGTAGAAACATGATGGGAGGATTTGGTCAAAGGTGATGATAAATCCTGCGTTTCCTGTCCTGGTTCTCAGCCAGAGGCAATTTGGCAATGTCTGGTGGTAATTTTGGTTGTCACAACCTGAGGGTTGGGTGGGGGTATTGCTACTGACACGTAGTGGGTAGAAGCCAGGGATGCTGCTTAACATCTTATAATACATAAAACAGCTCCCTAACAACGATGAAGTATCTGCACCAGAATGTTAATAGTACCAAGTTTGAGAAATCCTGGTCTATTAGAAGTTCCGTGAATCCAGGAACTAGTATATCTTGTTTATTTCTGTGCCGTAGCATCTAGCAGTGTACGTGGCTTAAAGAGGGTACCCAATATATAAATATATTTATTGAATATATAGATGAGTGAATGAATACCCACAGAAAACCAGATAATGCAAGTTAGATCTATTTCAGATTGCCCGGGAAAATCGTAGTTTCTTTAGTCACCTTCTCTGTTTATTCTTTATCTTCTTTACTTTTCTTTCCTGTCAAAGCTTTTTTCCCTTCTTTCCTCTCCCAATACTGTCCAAGAATGAGAATGGCCTATCAAATCTGAGAATGCCTAGAAGCAATAAAGAATGCTTATAAGACACACACACTGCAAAACCTCTTCTAGCTCCCTGCTTCCTACCACTCCATTTCAGCAGACAGTAATCACATCAGTAAATAAGTGGATTCACTCTTGTTCCTTCACTGAGTATGAACATATAGGACCAAAAGCACATATTTCCTGCAAATGCCTTACTAGAACAGTTCAATTGTGCTTTTAAGAAAACACATCCTGGGCCATGAAATAGAAATGAAGTTGAGGTGAGAAAATGGAAAAATGGAGGCACTTAGTTCTGGGAATGCAGAAATTATATCTATTTGTTCATCATTGTATCTCCCATGCCTAGCATGGTGCCTGGCACGTGGTAGGCATCCTTAACTATTTATTAAATAAAAAAATAGGCGGGGTGCGGTGGCTTACGCCTGTAATCCCAGCACTTTGGGGGGCCGAGGTGGGTGGATCACGAGGTCAGGAGATCAAGACCATCCTGGCTAACATGGTGAAACCCCATCTCTAACAAAAAAAAAAAAAAATACGAATAATTAGCCGGGCGTGGTGGCGGGCGCCTATAGTCCCAGCTACTCGTGAGGCTGAGGCAGGAGAATGGCGTGAACCCGGGACGTGGAGCTTGCAGTGGGCCGAGATCGTGCCACTGCACTCCAGCCTAGGCAACAGAGCAAGACTCCATCTAAAAAATAAAATAAAATAAAATAAAAATAGATGACGTCCACATTCCAGACTTTTTCTAAAATCTTCCTCCAATTAAAAAAAAATGTTTTTCCTCTGCCATTCAATTTCTTATGAAGGTAGTTTGAATGTCATAGGTTCTGGAAAATCTTATCCATTTTCCTCCCTCATGGAGATCTAAAGCCAGATAAAGATGTGTGGGTTCAACATTGAGAAGTGAGTGTCAATATGGTGACTTAAGAAGTCCTTGAAATAATAATTCGTATTTAACACATACATCCTGAAAGTCATATTTTACCAGAAATAAAATGAGCCCAAAATCTTTGGTGTATCTTTGCCAGTAAGTCTACATGGGGACAATGTGTGGTAATTTGGGAGGATTTAAAGATTCTGTAAGGCCAGGAACCATGGCTCAGGCCTGTAATCCCGGCACTTTGGGAGGCCGAGGTGGGAGGATCACCTGAGGTCATGAGTTTGAGATCAGCCTGGCCAACACAGTGAAATCCTGCCTCTACTAATAATACAAAAATTAGCTGAGCATGGTCACACATGCCTGTAGTCCTAGCTACTCAGGAGACTGAGGCAGGACAATCACTTGAACCCGGGAAGCGGAGGTTGCAGTAGGCTGAGATTGCACCACTGCACTCCGGCCTGGGTGACAGAATGAGGTTCTATGTCAAAAGTAAATAAATAAATAAATACTCTGTAAGCAAGACTAAATAAGTCCCCTGGGGAATACCAGTAGAAAACTTTTATGCCCAACACATCATTTCCCCCAAAAGACAATAATGACATGGTCATTCAGTTAGATTGGCCAACTCACACGGTAAACTGATTACCTGTGTTGTGAATAAGCTTTTTAGAAACTATAACGAAACATGTTTGGAGTTGCTCCTGAACAATTTTCCATTAGTACTTTTGGCTAGAATTTGTGTTAAAAAAAAAAAAACACACACACACACAGAAAATATATTAATTATGCAAATCCATTAGTCTGCAGAGTGGAGAGACTGAGGTGTTTCCATTTTCAAACCCTGAATCTTTAAACATTTAAAGACACACTGATGACCAAGAGCCTCTTCTAGAAGATTTAGTGCTTCATGTGCTGATTTCAGGCTCAAAATATTCACTGACTTATTTTCTTACACAAGAATGTAACAGGACCACAAACTCTATTTGTACACCAGTCTAGAATGTTTAACGAAAAATACAAGATTAGTCCAAAACTAATTATGTGTTAACACCAGGTGCTTTCTCCATACTTAACAGATAATTTTTAAGTGCTTAATGATCAACATGTTTAAGTACACACATCTGTAGCCAAAGAAAGGGCAAGATGAAACACAGGCAAGATGGAGTACAATCCTCAGTACTATTGATTTGGAATTTAGTCACCCCTCTGAAGAAAGCAGTATCTTCTATCTAGGGACTGAAATATGATATACTTTATAAACTTGTCTATAAGATTAGTTTTTAGGGATAGCCTATATTTGATGAACTCTGTGGTTGAGCACAACATATTTTATTAAAGTAAAAGTTTTCATTTGATGGCTGTTAGTATAGTTAGAACCATTATAAATGCTGTTGGAAAAAGCAAATTGATTTGAATTTATTTTTCAGTATTGGCTCTAATACCACACTTTCTGATTAAACCACTCAATTATGACTTTTTTTTTTAAGAACAAGAAAAAGACATAATCTAGAATTGAGGAGTTACCCAAGCTTGCCTCTGACAAAAATGACTACCATTATGGAAATGTATTTTATTGTGTACTGCAGTCTGAACTCTTTAGCTAACTGGGTGCCTACACCAAGAGTAGCTCAAAAGCTGTTGCTTATTAGACACAGCAGATCACACCAATAACTCAATATTGTGTTAACCACTTCAGAAATTGACTCAGTTCTTCCAATTTGTGGTAGGTGGTTTTTGTTTGTTTGTTTGTCTTTAAGATCCCTCTGAGTTTTGGTAAATTTAGCAAAGGTGTTGTGAGCTAGGTTCTATCTTCTAGCAACATTTTCATCACTCATAATCCTTTCTCATAATGCAGCATTTTACAGGCTCACTTTATGACTGGAATGCCCTGCTTCTAGTCCAGAAGCTGCCACTTGAGGAGAAATTTAAACTTATTGATTATATGTCAGTTGCATTTTCCCCCTATAAGATCCATCTGAATTTTATTGGCTCAAGTGGATTTAAAATGGGGAGCTCAGTGCTCAGGTGCAAAGGAATGCATTTGGGGACTCTGAATTTCGACTTTGTCACGCTTCTCAGCATGCTTATTGGCAGCTGTGTTCCTTTTTAAATTACCCAGGTGAGATAGACACTTCACAGTATTCAACCTGAAGTGCTACCTCAGCCCTTTCCAGCTAGCCAAATAATAGAAATAATAATAATAAAAAAAACATGGTTGGAGTGAGTAAAGGGAAGGTGAGAATTTTATAAAGCTCTCCAAAAATGATTCAGTTGTAATGGCTTTTTATATTTTACACCAGTGACGAACCAGCTGCCTTGAGATATTGATATTTCTAAGCTATCGTCACATCTTTATTTTGACTTTATGTCCAAAAACCGAAGGTCAAAGGAATTGATTTACTTTGATCAATTAAAAGATCTACCTTGATTTAGCCACTTCTGCATAAATTTTACCCTAGGTGGGCTCATTTAGTCACACTCACATCTTTGTATCTGTTCAAATTGAGGGGAAATAAAACACATATTCTTCAGTTTCAAAGACATGCTTAGCTCGGAGTCATAAAGGCATAGACTGAGAAGAAGGAGACTACCTTGTATCAAAACAGAGAAAAATAGGATGTTTAACTGTAGGTCCCTGGAAATCATTTCAGTCTAGGCATTTGTTGTAGATTGTACCAATGACAGATGGGAGGGAGGAAGAGCAGGACTCTGGAGTGAGCCTGCCTGGTTCCGAGACTCATCCCCATCACTGTGTTTCCTCAAGTAAGTTACATACTTGTCCTATGTCTCCATTTTCTCATCTGTAAAATGGGGAGTTAATGTTATGGCCCTCATAGAGTGCTTGTCAAGATTAAAGGAGATAAGCCATATAAAATGCTTAGCACAGTGCCAGGCATATAGGATGTATTTACTAAATGGAAATGACTTTTGCATTCTTCATTATGCTAAAAAGAAGAGAGGAGCTCAGTGTGAAATTTTAAAAATCTCTTTATTGTTTCCCCCAAATGACACAAGTCTTTAATCCTTGGAAGAGATTATGACAGATTTTCTAGTTATGGTATTACGGACCTTTCAGAAGTGATACTTGTAAAAACTGTGTACATTGGCTCTAACTCAAACTAAGGATCCTGACCTTTTAAAGATACAGATGCCTTGTTGTTCTTTTTGTCTGGGCCTAAGTATGCTTGGAGCCCTAACACTTCTGTAAACCAGGAGACTAGAGGAAAAGGCATAACTTTCACATGCAGAATGCATGCTGCCACCTCAAGTTTCATTAATTTATATTACTGAATAGCTTCAGATGATGATAAGCTCTGTCTACAGCAAATGACTTTATATACAACCTGTTACAGCCATGAAAGGAGAATGATTATATAAAATAAATTTTATAAAATATTAAGGGACGTTGAGGGATTGGATGTTCTGGGGAGGGGAACAGGTGATATTCCGTGCTGGTGAGTTTACTTAGCAGTAATTGGCAACAGCCCAAGGATAAAAGTTTTTTTTTTTTTTTTCAATAAATTATCTGCTAAGATACACTGGGCTCCAGCTAAGGTTTATGTCATGTAAGGCTGATATTAGGCACATGCTTATTGGGACCTGTAATAAGGCAATACAATAACTTGGGTGGGTTTGGGGGATTACTCTATTTTTGAGGCTGAGTTAGATTGATCAAAATTCAGTCTATTTGTCAAAATGAGTAGCTTCACTGGAGTGTGCACAGGGTGTGTGAGTCGTGGCACGTCCAAAAGGGAGTAGATATGAAGGTTAGTGCACTCCCAGACAGGCATTCTGAGCTGTCGTAAGACTACTTCACAATCTGAAAAATTGCTATTCTGAAAAAAACCTATGCCTACGAGCCCTAGGCCTGCATGATACTCCCAATTTTACTCTCAAAATCTCCGAAAAATGTACAGTCAGACCTCCTCTTGCTTCACATGCCACAGTGCCTTTAACTTTCATCATAAATCTATTCTCCAGCTCATTTCACCGAGAAAAAGACTATGCAGATTTGTTGATTGTGTAACAAAAAGAGAAGATTAAAGCATCAGTTTGTTTCCATTAAAGCAATTATTTAATCATCTTATCATCCCTGTCAAGAATAATTATATTAAAAGACTTTTCCCCAGACTTCTGAATTAACAATGAAGAATTCAGACCATCTCTTACTCTCTGAACAAAAAGAACGCAGCTAACCAGGTAATGCATTGAGAAATCATTTCTAGCAATGGTGACCGGACAGTCATTTTGCAGTAGTTAAATTTAATAGCAGCTACTTTTCTCCTGATTAGCTTCACATATAGAAACACAGGAGCCCGGACTGGGCATCTGACAGATGGTGGCAGAAATACACAGTGCAAAGAAAGACGAAAGAGAAGCAAGAGCCACTTGTGATTACAGCTTTTCATGGCATGCTAGGACTTCATTTAGTGATCTGAATACTTTTTCTAAATTCAGTTCTTTTAAAGGTGCGTGCATCCAATTGTAGGGGAAACTCATTCATTTACATACAGCTATAAGACCTTATGAAGCTAGCACCTTTCAGCACAACATATAATATTTGGTAGCTGTGGATGGAGTTTAAGTACTTCTCACTCTGACACTGACGAAGAAACTTTAATTAAAATGGTAAGCAGGCTGCAACACAATGAATGTATTTAGGATATTAAACACTCCAAGGAGGGGGGGTAGGGTAGAATGACATTACATTTTTATAAAGCAAATATAAGTTTGCTTAAATAGTTTCCTTACTATGTTCCAAGAAACCCAGCACATACTTAAACAGCTAAAGTAAGCATTTCACTATCAACACAGCCTCTTTGGTTTTTAAACATACAAATCATAAGAAAGCAAAGTCAAGAAAAAGAGATATTACCACTAAAGATTTAAAAACTGATATTTGGAAAGAAAAGTGTACAATCCAAATGTGCCTATGGAGACACACACATGCACACACATATCCCCACAGCCAGCTGTAAATCAAGATAGCTGCAAACTTACCGGAGCAAATATCACCATACACATTTACAAAAGAATTGATAATCCAACTTCCCTCTCCTGAAAGAAAATAGAGGTTGTCTCATACTAAAAATAAAGCTTCTCTGTCCACAGCACCAGCCACTTGTCCCTCTTTTTATGAAGCAAAGGAGGAGAAGAAGAAAATCAATGCAGAGGGAAAGTGAGATGTTATACCAATCAGATAGCAGCTTCAGCCTCATTTGCAGAGAGATGGCAAAACGGTCATATTATCAGATGGTGACAACCCACAGCTGAGTACGAGAACCTGATACTCCCCTCTGAACGCCGCCTGCTTGGTGGGGAGGTGGCTGCCACCATGGTGAGCTCCCACACTTGGCTCTTGGCTCACAACTGGAAGTGCAGGACTGCTTTGCACAAGCAGGCTGCATCACCAACAGAGGCACCATCTCCCCTTTACTCTGCCAGCCCCCTCCTCCTGCAAGCACAGTGCTTAAAAACAAACTAGGAGATTTTTTTTTTAAAGCCAGAATTTTGTGTTTTAAGGGTATGGGGAAAAATGATGGTTTTATAAAATCTTATGAATAGATTTGCATAGATTAAGTAAACGTTGATATGTTTGTTAAAAAAATTGCCCTTGTTTTAATGTAAATGCAGAGATGTTATGCATAATCCCCATTTGGGAAATTCATACACTGCCCATAAATAATCATTAAGGTGATGTACTGGAAGACAGGCTTTTAAGACTCTGGCAACCGTAGAAGGGACAGATTACAACTTGGTTGCTCACTCGTCACAGGAGTGTTACTTAAAGACGTCTCCTGCAAAATCTCAAAATTAAAAAGGTTTCAGATGCTTAAGTGCAATCTGGATCTGCTTTTTTCTTCAAATAAACCTCTGTAGGAAGGAGTTGAGCTCAACTACTTCGAAGGGCCCAAATCATAGCACCTTGAGGCAATGTGTGTTGGGGGTGTTTGTACCAAATTCTTGGAGAGGCTGCCACAGGTGACATGTTCTCACACTGGCATCCTGAGGACAATTTTTCCCCAAGGCAGATACCACAGCACAGGCAAAGAACATTTGTCTTTGGGTCCCCACTCAGTGCAGGAATGTTGTCAGGTTGGCTGAGATGTCTCTGCTTTATCTTTTGTACAGCTGGTGATGACTCAACTGAAATGCACATAGGCTGGCCACATTTTTTATAGGTATTAATTTGTTGTTAATTTGGAGTCATTCGAAGTGTTTTAATGAGGTCCCTCTCTCTGTGTCTCGCTTTCCTTCCTATCTCTATCTCTTTGTATCACTCTCTCCTTCTCTCTCACACATGCGCGCGCACGCGCACACACACACACTATCACTACCATATCGCAGGCACCACCATCATCTCTCTCTTACTCCCTTTCTTCCCTTTCTTATACACAGAGTAACAACTTGGTGGATAGGGGGAGGTTGGGGGACCAAACAAAACAACCAAAAAACCATAATGAGGAGTCAGGCAACTTGGGTTCTAGTCCTGGTCTCCCACTTACTAGTCATGTGACCTGTGCCTGAGCCTTAGTTTCCCCTCTGTAAAATGGCTACACTTATGCCTCATAGAGCTACACTCATAGAGCTATGAGTGGGAAGGTGTGGGGAAGAAATGAGCACTGGGCAAGGCAGTGCTTTCATCTACACTACACACCTGCAAACTGGGCTCAGGGAGTCCAGATCCCTTTCTCCTCCGTCTCCTTTGATCGTCTTGTTCCCTATGCCTGAGCTTTTGGGGTGCTTACCAACTCTTCAAACTGTATATGCCCCGTGGCCCCTTTGAAATTCTGATAGGAACCTTTTCCTCCACACTTCCCTATGGCCACCACTCACCTGCTTATTGACAAATCTCTGCACATCAGTGAGAGAAGTTACTCAGGGGAGTAAATTAAGCAAGCGAACATATCTGAAGCAGGGAAAAAAAGGCTTACGATCACCAGGCATTTAAGTGAGCACTCAGTAGGCATTTACAGAATAAATAAATGAAGGATTGACTGAAAGAACAGTGTCCCTGTACTGAAGGCCACAGTTCCTCCAGGTGGCTGATAAGGGGCAGAGTTAGAGTAGGGTCAAAGAGGTGGCAGTTTCCAGCAATGCACCTGTAGGGTAGAACCATACTTAATTGTTTCTTCAGGGAGGTCAGTGAGTAATTCTCATTGGCTTTGAATATTAAGAGCCCTGTTGCAAGTAAAAGGAAAAAAGTTCTGTCTTCTACATAATAATAGCGAACATTTCTTGAATATTTACTCTGTGCCAGGTACTATTCTAAGTGGGTGTTTTTGGTATATCATCTTATTTGAGCCTTACAAAACTTCAAGTTACAATTTTTATTCCAGGGTATAGCTGAAAAAAACAAGACCCAAAGAGGTAAGTAACTTACCTGAAAGTACACAGTCAACACCCGGTAAAGCTAAAATTCGAGCCTAATTGTATGCCATTGTCTAAGCTATTAACTTAATCACTCTGCTTTGGACACCACATGATGGCACTTACACTTTTATTTATCCAGTGTACAGGGTATGACAAATCCACATTTGGATGCATGGACCCCACAGTAACTTCTCAGTTGTCCCCATTATGCAGATTTGCACCAGAGATTAGAACTGGCTGGTGCAGAAAGAGCCCATGAGATCCACGCTCAGGCCCTGCTGGGTTCTGTATGGACTTGGGCACTTTATCTAACACTTGGGAAGATAGGAGGTGTGAGGCTCAGTCTTGGGTTTGCTAGTGGTTTGCTCTGTGACCCTGGGTGTGTCCCGGAATTTGTCCACGTTTCTGTTTTTCTCATGTTTAAATTGAAGGATTTCCACTGAATTATCTCTAAAGGGCTTTCTGGGTCAACTTTCACTAGATAAGATTCTAAGGCTAATAGGCAGATTCTAATCTGCTGGTTGGGTTAGCTCTTCCTGCCTCATATTTTTTTTCCAGATAGAGCATTAACATTCTCTAAGTCTGCCCTGCTACTACCCTTCGGTCACCTCTCTGTGGACCACTGCAACAGGCTCCCTTTAGGTCTCACTGCTTTCACTCTTACCCCTAGAAATCTCTATTACCCATGTTGAGCCATTTAAAGCACAAATTAGATCATATCACTCATCTGAGAAAAGTTCTTCAATAGCTGTCCAGTAGGTTTACAATAAGTAAAACCCAAACCCTTTCTCATGCTTTTAAAGTGTTATGCAATCTACCTCTCATCTATTTTTTTGTTTTATTTAATTCCAACCCTTTCCTTTCCTACTCTTCAGCCACACCCACCTTCTATGCTTTTGCACTAGCTATTCTGTCTGCTTGGAACATTCTTTCCTCAGATCTTTTCCTGCCCTCTCTTCCTTTGCCATTCAATTGTTAGTTCTACTTTCTGTTTCATAGAGGGTCTTTCTTCCCCAACCATCTAACTTAAAAACATCTTTCACTTTCTCCAGTAACTCCTTTTTTTATTTTTGCACTTTTATTGCCTGACACCTTCTTGCTTATTTATTTATTCATTTATTATTGACTATCTCCATTTACTAAGACCTCCACAAAAGCAGGAAACTTGTTTGTTTTGCTTAATACCATACCCTTGGGGTTTCAGAGAGTACCTGCCACATAGTAGGTGTTCAATAAATGTTTGGTGGATAAATGAATGAATGATGAAAACAGTGAATCAATATGAGAAAAATTTAGGTTTGAGATGGTGGTAAAGAAACCTAATTTTTTCAAAGGAGTTTAGCCTTGAAACGCAGAACAGATGAATAAGGGCAATTGATTCATTCATACTAGCAGATACAGATTGTTTTTACCTCTTCATTCAAAGAACATTCTGGAAGGATTGCAAATTTCGGTGTCATATTGATTTAATGGGAAACCATGTCAAAGATGGTGGAAAGCTCCTTTTGTAAACTATACTGATCAGCTGTTTTTTTAGAAGCTTGGGTTCCCAGGGTTTTGTTCACCTAGGCCCACATAGAGCAGCTAATTTTTGGATACTTGCCCATATATTTGTCATTAGAGAAATAATCTTGTCAGCTAGCCACTTAGACTGTCCTAACCTTCCAATTTATCAGACAGCTCAGACAGTCGGCTACTACTCTCTATCACAGAATGGGAACTGACAAAAATAAAGCAATATGCCAATATTTGATAGTTCTTGTCTGAAAAATGATATTCACATTGTTGCTACTGCCTTTAAAATAACATTTATCCATTATTAGATTATTAAAAATAGAAGTACAATGTTTTCTAAGTCAAGTATTTATAGAGAAGGTTAAGTAGATTAAAATAATCTGTGATTCTCTGAAAACCTCATTAGCAATGCTAATTTCTAATATGGTCAGAGCTTCAACTGTGATCTTTCAGTTGAGCAATGGTCTTCAGACAACTTCAAAAGGATTTTTTTTCTTCTGAATGGAAAAGCTTCTCTCCCCTTTGGTGGACACACCTTCTGGTAAATGCAACAGTTCCTTTCCCTTCTAACTTCTATTTCTAAACATCTGGCCTCTCAAAGGTGTCCTTTCAGGCCTGCCTGCTGGCCAGTGGGAGGCCTAGCTTGCTAAGCATTTAGCAAACACTGAGAGGAAAATTCCAGAGCCAGAGGATTTCTTCACTGCAGTGGGAGAAAGGAGGTAATCAGAGATAAGGCTACTTTGGCCACACTAATAAATGACCAAGAGAGTTAGCCAAACCTCTTCCATTTTGCTTCAGGAACAATTTCAGCTCTTTCAAGCTATAGCAGTGAGAGCACTTACATCCAATTCACTTATGGAACAACCTTGAAATCTTTAATGGTGCTTTCCTTTCTCTGACTGAGCACAGCTCCTAGCATGGGTAAAATGCAATTTCTTGTGATGTGAGCAGGTATATAGAATCAGGGCAGAACTTTCTAGGCCTCTTATCTTTTCTTTTCCTTGTAAGAGAAAGTTTTCTCCAACACTGTCTCTTTTCTTTCTCAAATACTAATGAGATAAAATAATATTAATATCACTTGAACATTTATTAGATCATTAGCTTTCCTCAGTAGGGTTCAAGTCTGTCTGAGAGAATTCTACACTGAAGCTGGGAGGCACGATAGCTCAGGCCTGTGGTCCTGGAGCATAAGGTCGGAGAGGCCAGGAGTTCGAGACCAGCCTGGGCAACATAGCAAGCACTCATCCATATGACAGTAAAACATAATTTTATTTAAAAATTTCTACACTGAAGCTGAAAGTAGAAGGAAAAATTTGTGGATGCAAGAAAAGCTAAGGAATATAGTGGAACAAGATTGAGAAAATTAGGATATTTGGGTGGAAACGTAGTCACGCTTGGGAGATAAAAGGAGAGAAAATGGTAGTTAAAATAGCAGGTAAAAAATGTTCAAGACATATTTTCTGAAGACCATGAGTCTAAGTTCTTCAAGGACACAATATCTCACTTATCCCTGTATCCTCAGCCCAAAGCAAAGTGCCCAGCACAGAGCAGCCAAGCAATGGCTATTTGCTGAATGAGGGATAAATAGAATTATTTGCAGATAAAATATATATGGTTAAGCATGCTCCCCTTTAGGCAGACATTGTGCTGGAGAGCTTTTGTTTGTCCCTCTAGAGTCACTCTCCTGTCTACTCTGTATCCCAGCAGGCTGAACTAATGGACTCCATCAATGAGCTCCCTTTCTCTGAGGCATCCTAATGGGAGGTGCTAATAATAAGAAGTACTGCCAGGAAATTAGAGGGTGAGAGGAGACTGAGGTCAGGGTATTTATTCCCTTCTGATGGGTCCTTAAGTTGGCTATGTTCCTCTAGCGAAGGCCACAGGTGCTGTGAAGTGGCCCTTTCCATCCATACAGCTTTTTTCTCTTTCTTTCCTTCTTTTTCTTTCTTTCTCTCCATTCCTCCTCTCCCCTCCCCTCCCTCCCTCCCTCCCTTCTTTCTTTCCTTCCTTGCTTTTCCCTTTCTTCTTTCTCTTTCTCTCTTTCATTCTTCTTTCTTTGTCTCTCCTTCCTTCTCTTTTCTTTTTTTTACTTAAACTTTGTTTACCTCTTTTCAATTTGCCCCTTCAAAAAACTCCCCTCAATCACTCTGTTTGAGTGTGCCAGCTATTTCCTGTCTGAAACCTGACTAACACAAACAGACGAATTCTAGTTCCAGCTCTGTATATTACTACTGATGTGGTCTTGTCACTTGCCCTAACCGATCAAATTGGGTGCTTGTAAACTAATGCATACAAAGTATTAAGTGCATACCAAGCATTTAACATCTAACAATAATAAGAATGAGAGTGATACCCTTTGCCAGCATGTTTGTTTGATAGAGATAATGCACATGCTCTTTTATTTTGTCTCTAAAGGAAAGAGCTGTTCATGTTTTAGAAAGAAAAGGGGCCAGGCACAGTGGCTCATGCCTGTAATCCCAGCACTCTGGGTGGCCGAGGTGGGCAGATCACTTGAGGTCAGGAGTTTGAGACCAGTCTGGCTAACATGGTGAAATCCCATCTCTACTAAAAATATAAAAATTAGCTAGGCATGGTGGCGGGGGCTTGTAATCCCAGCTACTCAGGAGGCTGAGGCAGGAATGTTGCTTGAATCTGGGAGGCGGAGCCGAGATCGTGCCACTGCACTTCAGCCCTGGCAACAGAGCAAGACTCAGTCTCAAAAAGAAAGAAAGGAAAGGGAGAGGAAAAGGAAAAGGAAAAGGAAAAGGAAAGTCCATACCGTGTTGAGAAAGATTTAACAGTCTTTCTCCACTGGAATATCAGGGAGTATGGAAACGACATTGAGGCACATGTCTTGAAGCAAAGAAAGATTTGTTGAAAATGGTTTTGACTATTGGCATTTCTGAGTATTCAGAGTACACGGGTCAATCCAGTCAGCCTATCAATCAGGTCCATGAAGAGTTGCTTCTTTTTGACGCTTGCTGGGGGGCTGTCCATGGATTCCTGGATGTTCATCCACAGGCCCTGGATCTCAGGCAATAATTCCAGATCTATTAAGTGCTAATTACCCCCTCTGCTTTCATTTCTGTCCTAATTAAATATTTCCAGCCACTGGAGGGGCTGAGTCCCTTTAGAAGCTCCCTAAATGTCCCAAAAAGACTTTGACTCAGGAGACAAGGTGACTCAGATATCGCATATCATGTCTAAAACCCACCTGGGGGCTCACGTCCTCAATAGGAAACAACAATTCTCAAATCCATGAGAACTTTGTTAATCTTCTAAAGTAAAAGGGCAACCATTCATTCGCCTAAAAATTTCAATTCTGCAATTGTTTATGGCGTATGTGTTATATGCCAGGCACATGCTAAACTGTGGATACAGTGGTGAAACAGGTAAACATGGTCGTGGCTGAAAGGAACTTAGAATCTTTCTGAGTTACCGTGCAAGCCAGGACCTTATGGGCCTGGTATATATAAATAATGCTCAATACACATTGTTATATGATTAAGTACATAATGCTGAATTACTCTGACATATTTCTTAATTGTAAAGGTTAAGTATATGAACATATGGGCCTAGACTTGCAATGTTCAAAATGTAAAATACAACCATCAAATATTTTGGTGAAATTTGTGAATATGTGAGAATAAAGATGGTACATTCAAATAACCAAATCATCTCAGCTTACAATGTAATTATAGGCATAATATTTAATAGCTCAGTTTTTAAGCTGAATGCCAGGAATTCCACGGAGATGCTCCAGGGCACACCATGGAGGTGGGAGGGTGTGCTAGGGGCAGCCAAAGGAACCAGGGTTCCACATCCCTTCTCTGCTTCAACCGGGCCACTCCACTGTTTTCTCGATATCCCAGGTTTCTGAACATGATTGCATTTGAACAAAATGTTTTAGATCTTAAAAGAAAAACTGTGGAGAACCACTCATGTAATGGAGAAATTTGGTAATTGTGATTTCCTATCATGGACCTTTCTGATTCCAATAATGGTGCTAATATTTATTTCTGGGTATTAGCCTAAGTGCTGTGCATGGATTATGTCATTTGATTATCATTCATTCCGATCTACCAGAATCTACTGTTATCATCATTTTACAAACGAAGATGACAAGGTTTAGTGTGGTTCAGTAAGTTGCCAAAGTCTGCCTAGAGAGTAAGTGTTTGAATAAAGGCTTGAACCTGGGTTGTCTGTTTCCAAAGCCCAGGTTATAAATCTCCAGATTACCCAGGCTTGCGAATGTGTGCAAGTTTAGCACGTACAAGGTGGGAGATGGGCATTTCCTCTCTGACAGTTGTTTAGAACTTAAAACAACGTTATATTTCAGTTACATGATTTCTGGTGATTATATCTACTCTTCTGGTACAGGGGATTAAAAGTGGTCCCACCATAAACTGCTGAACGGTAGACTCATTCTTCCTGCAATCTTGCATAGCACACAATATTACATTGTTCATAGTAGGCACTAAACAAGCCTTTGCTTATTATTAAAGAAGAGAAAATAAATGACTTTTCTTAGGCCTATTTTCATAATTCTAGTCAAAAATAGCAGAGATACATCTGTTTGTTTTCCTTCTATTATTTTTTATAACAGGGAGAGCTCTATCAGCAAATTGATGGCTTAGGAGTTTGGCTGTTCTTAACACACATTTCTTAAAGCCTGGTGTGGAACCAGAAGATGAATAGTTGTTGCTATGATTAAGGATTAAGACTTTATATCAGAGGTCCCTGAGGTCCGGTTTTTAAAAGAATCTTGTTAGTACTGTAATAAGAGTGAAAGAAGAAAAACATGGAAACCATTTTCAATAATCTTGCCCAGTACACTGAGATATGAATAGTAAATTCGATCAAGAGGTACGTGACTTTTTCGCTGATCATCTCCCCATGAAGGGAGGGTGTCATAGCCAACTGCATGTATTGATGAGACTCTCTTAGCCTTTCTGAACTTCCGTTTCTTCACCTGTAAAATGGGAATAATGCTGAGTTATATAAATAATACGCAGCTGAGGCTGACGGAAATTACAATGACACAAGTGAAATGTATTCTCTCTGCTAAAGCTACAGGCAAGATAGATTTCAGAATCAAATGCTTACAAAATGGTTTCTGGTTTTTCTTTCCTTTTCAACAAATTGAGTTAAAAAAAAAAAAACCCTGTTAAACCAATATGCCTCCAGAACCCAGACCAAATTACAGCTCTTAATAAAATAAGGCGTGGGTAGGAAAGAGGATGAAAGTCTGTTTCTCCCCATGTAGTTATGAAATGTAGAGTGTATAACATTTGAGTGTTCTCATGGAGCTCCGAAGAGCCTCGTCATGATCTGCTTGATTAGGATTCCGTCTGAAAGCATTCTCCCCAGTCTGCTCCCAGCTCCTGCCCCACCCCAGTCTTAGGGATGTGTGTGGTGATGATGCCCTGCAGCCAAGGAATGGAGTTGGTCTAAAAGGATCTGGGGCATTATTTTAATTGGAGTGCTTATGAAATATTTGTAAAAACCTCTCTCTTTTGATGAGTATGTCTTATGCCAGAGGTGTTTCTGCATCCCTATGGTATGAGGGTAATCCATTTAGCTGGTAAAATTTCTACAATTTTATTAACCGCAAAATCCCTCCTATCCGGGTGAGGCTTCTTATATTTCTAATTTATATCTTCCCAAACCCTCGGATTCAGGGCTGTAAGGCGAGGCGCTGCAGCCCTGGTATCCCATGGGGCAGTGGTGAAGCCACCATGAAGCAGCTCATGCGAAAGTACTTTGAGAAGTAAACCGTGCAGTACCAAGTACAGTTATTCTTAGTTTCTGTGTTCAGTGCCCCCTCCATAAATATAAGACAAAACTATCTTTCCCCCAATAGTTGATTATGTATTACTGCAGGCGTGTGTAGAACAGTCCAAAATGCCATGTGAACTGTTCATTCTCGCACAGAGAAAAACCCGTTTTCTTTCTTCAGCTGTGCCTCTATTTTTAAAATAGAATGTCTTACCAATGTCTTCCTTAAAATGTTAGTTCCTTCTTACGCCATCCCCAAGTCTTTAAATGATACAAATTAAGAGAGTCAGTCTGAAGAACAGGACATTCTGATATTTCCAGAATGTCACTTATCTCAACTCTAGGAGCAACACTTTTCCTCTCATTTTGCTGAAAGTGTGGAGACAAAAACTCCCTGTAAGGGGCTGTAGCGCCACTTGTTCTGACATTAGTTATAATACAAGGAAAGTCAGCCTGAGACTGTTCAGAAAAAACTTCCACCCTTTCTGTTACAACACACAATGCTCTGTGATATGGATCCTGGGGAACAAAGCCACATAGCAACGTGGTTCTCAGACTTGGCTGCCCATCAGAATCACCCGGGCAGCTTATAAAAGAACATGGATTCTCAGTTCCAAACCTGGACCTCCTGAATCAGCAGCCAGGAGGGTAGAGTACTTAGAAATCCGGAATGATCAACTCCCCTGGCTCCCCTTTCCCACAGGGAACTTGACAAGGAATCTTTGCACAGCACATGAAGCCAGGGATTGTACTGAATGATCCTCAACAAGGTCACCATAACTTGTCAGACAAGGTGAATTCCATGTTCAACACAAGTAAGAAGTGTTGTGGGAAGGGGAGTCTCATCAAAGGTGAGAGAAGCTGGCGGCAGGCATCAGCTCCACCGTGTGGAAACATATCAGTGAGGCCTCAGGCCCACCTCTCCTTCTCCTACCTCTTTCTTGTCTGGGTCTGCCTCTTTTAGGGAGCATGCTGCTACACACCAAAACAAGAGGAGGGGTTACTCAAAAAACAATAAGAGCAATGACAAGGTTGCAATGTATGTGCCAGGCCCTTTCCTAAGCAATTCATAGGAATTAACTCATTTAATCCTCCTTAAGATACAATGAAATTAAAAAAAAATTAAAGGTCAAAAGCACATGGAAATACTCCTGGAACCACTTCTTAGAATCAGCTCGGATTCTGCTGTCTTACCTCAAACCATCCCTAATCTTGTCTTTTTTTTTTTTTTCCTTTTTGTGGAGAACGGGGTCTCGCTGTATTACCCAGGCAGGTCTCGAACTCCTGGGCTCAAGCTATCCTCCCGCCTCTGCCTCCCTGAGAGCTGGGATTACAGGCGTGAGCCACCGCGCCCGGCACCATCCCTAATCTTTTCCATGTCAGTTCATCAGCACTGCTTCCACCAGGAGGCTTGAGCAATGCTGTCTTGGGGTTGCCCCTCCCCGAGAATGTCCTCCTGAGAGACAAGGACATAAATGCAAGTGTTTTATTTGGGAGATGATTCCAGAAAAGAGAGTGGGGAATTCAGACAGGGAAATGAAGGAAGCTGATAAATAATGCATTCATGAGCAGGTGCCTGTGCTAGGCAACTGGGGTTACCTCACTGGGGTGCTCTGGAAGACAGTGTGCACACGCTTCAGAGGTATTATAGGAGGCGCAGGAAGCAGGTACATTTATCCTCCAACTCCCTTCTCTTATTGGCTCCTGCAGGCATCAAATTCCCTGCATTTCTGGCCTATCCCTCTTCACAGCCTGAAGCCCTCAGTTAGAGAGAACTGGCCTACAGACAGAATGCTCAGGGCCTGAGTGCTGCAGATTTAAGTGCATGGCCTTAACAGTGCCTGCTGCAATGCATACAGGTGCTTTGGAAAGGTCTAAGTCACAAACAGGGAAGAAAAAAAAGAAAAGAAAAGGGAAACTATGACTTTTTTAAATGAGGGCTCCAAGGAAAGATTATGTTGGTTCTGGCTGTACTTCTTGGTGACTTTTTTTTTTCTTTTTGCGTGTTGGTTTTGTTTTTAATGGGCTTGATGATTTGTGTAACAGTTCACGTTTTCTTTTTCTTTTCTTTGCAGCCATGTGCTTTCAAGCCTCTGCCCTTGGTTTATGCTGTTCTCTCCACACAGAGTGCTTTGCTTCTCTCCTTGGCCAACCATGACTCTACTTTTCCTTCAAAAGACCAGATAAATGACCACTTCCATCCTTTTTAGTTTTTTCTCATGTATAACCCTTATTTCATCCTGTGTCATAGTTAGCCATCTTCATGTTTGTCTCTTCTCTTAATCCCATGTTTTGCGAGTGAAAGGTGATAAATAAATACCCACTGACTGAATGGACAGACCTAATCTAAATAATAAGATCTCAAGCTTCTTATTCGTAACATCTGATTTAACTTCAGATCCTGGGCACATGATTGTGGAAGAAATATTTCACTTCCCCTTGCCCATTTTCAACATTGTTAGGTCATTCAATATTGTTGATTTCTAGTGTTTTCTTTTCTGTCCTTCCTATCAGGGTAAATTCCACATCACTATTAGATTGAAATGACAGCTCAAATATGTCTTAATAGTGAGGTGGCACCAGTGAGTGCATAAGTCCACTAGGTTAATGAGCCAACATTATTAGATACAGGTAAAGAAATAGAGAAGTGTTGTTGGCTCTGCTGCCCAGGAAGCAACAGCTTCACAGATCATCTTCCAGTTTTAGAAACAAATGTCCATATCTCACTCTGCTGAAAGGCCACTTTCCCTGTAGGGGATTCATGATTAGGTTTGTGAACTCCTACTCATCCTTCAAAACCCAACTCAGTTGTCACCCCCTCTGTGAAGAGGAAAAGAGGAAAGAAGCTGACATTCCTGGAACACTTATTCTTCCAGCTACTGCATGTGGCACTTTACTTGTGTCATTTTATTTTATTCTCCCAACAGCACTGCAAGGTAGAAGTTAGCCCCATTCTTCAGAAACAACAACAACAAAAAAAAAAAATGGCACGAAGCAAAAATCCAACAAATAAGTGATGAAAATAAGCTTCGAAGCTGGGTCTCTCAGATAGCACAGTGTTATACTTTCTGTTAGCTTAGATTGCCTTCCACATCGTTTATATAATAAACTTTTTTGAGTACATATGGCCTCATCCTGTGTCATAATAAATCCTCAGCAAAATATCTGTTAGTTGGATATTATCAACCACATTTCACAGGGATGCAAAGGTCTAGGAAGTGCTTTTCTTCCTCTGTCTTCTGTCCTTCCACACTGGCTGATCCGTTTCAGTTATACTATTTGTCTCAAGACTTCACAATTATGTACATCTATTTCTATCTTCCAAACAAGAACACAATTTCCATGAGGATAAGGGTGTGTGTGTGTGTGTGTGTGGTGTGTGTATTCTCAGTGTAGGGGTGAATGAATGAAACTGTGGAATGAACAAACTCACTTATACCCTAAAATAAAATGTAAATATATGTTAATACTTTGAAAAAGTCTTTATTTGAAAAACTGACCTTTGACAAAATAAGGTTATGGAATATTTAATGTCCTAAGTACAATTAGCCCACATTGGATGCATTTCATTTATTTACTCAGGTCATGCATATCTGTACCTCCCTCACATCTGGCAACATGCCAAAGTTTCAGATTCTCAACAACCTGGCTCTTTTCTATGTTTTGATGTAGGCAAGAACCAAGAAAAAAAATCAGACAAAGGATATGTCACCAAGCCTTTCATACACTAATGACCATGTACCTTGCTCAGATGAGAGGCTCCCTGGTCCTTACCCAGAGCCTAATTCCTCTTCTTTGACAAATAGTCCTAATAAGGTTGGTTTTTCTAAGTTGACAGCATATTAGAAGAAGCCAAGTAAAACGGAACAAACTGTCAGAAGAAGGCACACTTAGAGCCCCATGGGAGCAAGAAAGAGCACAAAAACAATGAAGGGGCATAAAGAAGAACTTGAAAGCATGACATTCTCAGAATATTTTATGTAAGGGCAAAGAAACCCTGCTCTGCTTCACAGGTTCTGAGGATGTCGTTGCATTCTGGCAAAGAACAATGTTGTCAAAAAACTGTTAAAGTGTTTTCCATCAACTCTATTTTAAAACACAAGGATGTCAACAAGTTATATATTTAACTAATCATTTCTATTTAAAATAGTTACAATCTTTTTTAAAACAACCTGAGAATTTGGTTCTTAAGTGACAAAACTTTGACTATCAGAAATCATGTCTATTAAGGAAGAATTGTTCCTTAGGGATTCCAAAGATTGCTAAAATATTGCAGTGCTGAGATGGTGGCAGTCCTGGTACTATATAAAGTGAGCAGAAGTGCTAGGAATAATTGGGTGTCTCACGGCTAAATTCGACTTGAGATCCACAGCCACTAGATAATATTTTGGAGACCTATTTAACTTTAGTAGTTTGAGGCTCTTTCCATTGTTACCCACCTACATGCTCTACAGAGAAGAAGACTATATTGGTTTATGATATGCACATTATTGACATAATCCTTTCAGCATAGTGAATAATGTAGTTGTTAATCTTATGCTTGTTATGGCTCCTCTTACTGTTTTTTGCTCTCAAACATTGTGACACCGACAGGATTATAACCACCTATATGAAATAATAAAGGTACAAAGAAAAAAGAAAACTCTTTCACAGCCCTAATTGCCAACACATCAGTTCTCTGCATTTTCCATATGTCTTCCAGGTCTCATTCAAGTGTGCAGCAGATTGATTGAACAAAATGACCCTGTTATTCCTTTTCCTGTGTCCACACTCATTCTATGTTACTTTGTGGCTTTTCTTATGCAAGAAATAGAGTTGATTTTCTCACTCCTTGAATCTGGAGTCACCTCATATCTTTTTCTGGTCAACAGAATATGGCAGAAGTGAAATCGTGCACAATCTGAGCCTAGGTCTCAAGCTGCCTTGCAGTCCCCACTCTCTTGGAACTTTTCCAAGTCATCATGTGAATAAGCCTAGGCTAGCCTGCTGCATGACACTGAAGAGACACATGATCTATCATCCCCTTGCTCTAGCCAACAGCCAGCTGACCAATAGACTTATCAGCAAGGCCATCCTAGCCTAGACCAGTCAGTATCTGGCTGACCCAAATGCTGACACCCAAACAAGCCCAGCTGATCAGCAGAACCACTTGTTTTCCCATAGACAAATAAGCAATAATAAATGCCTATTGTTTTAAGCATTGAATTTTACATGATTTATTATGCAGCAATAGTTGATAAAACACGCATACCTAGAGTTGACCTAGTCATATTCATATTGTAAATCATGCTTCTAATAGCTATCTTATGTTTCATACAGTGAACATGCAATAATTTATTTTAATATTTCCCCAATTGGGGGATATTTAATTAATCTACAGTTACTAAATAGAGGCAACAATGTGACATAAACAGCACATGTTATTGATCTTCTAACAATGATTTCAAATCCTGAATTTTCTGATGATTAATTCTGTGGCTTTGGCCTACTTAACCTCAATACACCTGCTTTTTAAAATCTGTGAAATGGGAATAATGATTCTTTGAGATTTCATTTTTAATACTCAAGATGATATATAACAATCTAGTGTCTGAATGCAGTGTAGTTAGTCAATAAATGGAAGATATCATATAAACAATGCTGCAATTCATTTAATTCCCAACTACGAAATTGTTGGTTCAAAGATAAGGGCAATAAAAAAGAGAAGGAAATTAAATGAGCAGACAATACATTTTTTAAAAAACTAGTGCTTAGAGGTAATTACTGACTTCAATTTCCATTTCTGGAGTTGAGAGGCACTGAAGGAATCATTATTCTGCCACAGTATACTTGGCTTGGACCTTGGAAATCAGAAATCATCACTCTGGTGGTTTTTAAACAAGAGTGTGTGGCGAGAGCTGTATGAGAAAGAGCTAATGATCTTGTTTCACATGCAGGTTCTCAAGCCACACATCCAGAGATTCTGATCCAGTAGACCTGGGTTTGAGCCCAAGAATCTCTGTATGCTCTGAGCTCTCCCCCAGGGGATTAATCAGAATCTACCAGTTTGGGGAACAACTGCCTTATTTCCACCCACTCCTCAGTTGTGGAGGGAGACCAAAGGCCAAGAAGGGTGATGCAGCTGGAAATCATCATTCTTAGCAAACTATCACAAGAAGAGAAAACCAAACACCGCATGTTCTCACTCATAGGTGGGAACTGAACAATGAGCTCACTTGGACTCGGGAAGGGGAACATCACACACTGGGGCCTATCATGGGGAGGGGGGAGGGGGGAGGGATTGCATTGGGGAGTTATACCTGATATAAATGATGAATTGATGGGTGCTGACGAGTTGATGGGTGCAGCACACCAACATGGCACATGTATACATATGTAACAAACCTGCACGTTATGCACATGTACCCTAGAACTTAAAGTATAATAAAAAAAAAAAAAAAAAAAAGAAGCTTCCATCTCCTCAGAGACAACTGGTGGCTGAGATGGGGTGAAAGGGCCCAGTCCTTCAGCTTTCTGAGCAGTGGCTTACAAGAACTATCCTGAGTTCATCAAAGGACAGAAATCTGCTGAGACCCTTGTTCTAAGTATGTACTTTTCTTCCCAAGGCCAGTCTCTCTCTCATCCTAGTTGATACATACTTTATACACTGGGGAAATGATTAATGTGAATACATTATTTATTCTTTACTGAGAACTTGTCCTTTGAGCTGTAACCAAAGTAACTGACTTTCAGACAAGTTGAAATATGCCAAGAAATGGTTTGTCTTGTATATCAATATACAGCTCAGTGTTGGCTTTCAAAAAAAAAAAATAGTAAATAAAATCAAGGTAACAGATTCTTTTACATTTTATTGTCTCCTTGGGGCTTTGTAATACTTTTTTTTTAAAAGGTAAAGAACTTGCCATTTTATATAACTCATCCTTTCAAACAAGTAGCTTGAGACCTGTTTGCCTTCCAAGTTTGAATTTTAGGAGGACACTCTTCTGTCATGTCATTTATTGAAGAAATGCAGCCGTCAGTATGGATATACTCAAGAAGCATATTTATTCTGGTAGAACTAGAAGGCTCGACACAGTTTTATTTAAAAATTATTTTAAATTAATTTTGAAGTTGAATTCAAATGCAAAGCAACTTAAACTATTTGCTGAGACAAAAAAAAAAAAAAGAAATTCTGTCACCAGGACTGCCCTGCAGTGGAAAAAGTTTAGCAGTTTTTTTTTTTTTTCTTTTAGTCTCCTTATTGGTAGTTACAACAGCTTGAAGAAACCAAATGGCCTGGATGCCAAAAGCAATTTTGTGACCCCCTATCAGAGGAAGTGAAGACCAGTGAGAAACCAGTGCAGACCAGAGGAGGTGACCTCTAGTTACCTTTGAATCATTAACATATCATTCTTGTAGTAAAATCCCCTCTGCTAAGTGAAGATCACCACCATTTTGTGTATACGCAATATACAGAGAAGCATCTTCATGAATTGCACCTACCACTTGGAACTCCACCCTATACATGCCTGCATACCTCCCCGTACATTCAACCCCTTGAAACTCCCATACCCCCCATCACCTGGGAAGAGGTGCCTTTAGATCATGACCTCCCCTTCTTTGGCCACTGAATAAAACCTGATTGCCTTTCTAATTTGACATTCTTTCTTTGTGGCTGACATAAAATAGGGAAAGAATGCAGGTTACTGGTGACAGTTCCAGCCCAAGTCAACTGTCTGCAGAGTCAAGCTTCATGTGCCTAATCAGTGAAAGTAATTTGTGGTACAATGATTAAAAGAATAATGTTTGAGAAGACAAGGGTTTGAATGCTTCCCCACTTACAGGCACATAACCTTGAAAAATGACTCAGCTTCTCTAAGCCTTATCATCTTCATCCATGTAATGGGCATACTTACAGTAAACTTTTGTTGAACACTTATTATACACTAGGACATTTAAAAAAGTCTATTTCTGGCCAGGCATGGTGGCTCATGCCTGTAATTCCAGCACTTTGGGAGGCCAAGGCAGGTGGATCACAAGGTCAGGGGTTCAAGACCAGCCTGGCCAATAGTGAAACCCCATTTCTATTAAAAATACAAAAAAGTTAGCCGGGCATGGAGGCATATGCCTGTAATCCCAGCTACTCAGGAGGCTGAGGCAGGAGAATTACTTGAACTCGGGAGGCGGAGGTTGCAGTGAGCCGAGATTGCGCTACTGCACTCCAGCCTGGGTGACAGAGTGAGACTTTGTCTCACTTTAAAAAAAAAAAAAAAAGTCTATTTCCATGAGTTCATTTAACACTTATAATAATTCCATGAGTTAGTGTTATTTTTATCCCTGTTTTACATATCTGAATACTGTGGTTCAGAGAGATTAAGTAACCTGCCTAAGGTCACACACATAGTAATGGATGAAGCCTGAATTTGAACCTCGGCAGGCAGATCCCAGAGCCTAAGAATTCAGTAAAAATAGTCCTTGCCAAGAGCTTGGAAGTGTGCTTATAATGAGAGCTCAAAAATGGTACCTTAATATTGTTATCGGAGAAGAGCACCTTGAAGCTTATTCCTACATGAGGAGTTCTCTCCTGGGACTGTAAACCACCTTCATATCATTATTTACCTTTAATCATTTGTAGCATGTATACCCATAACAACAAATTAACCTATACCTCCCCTATCTCTTTTCAGTCTCTTTAAATAATCTGAAAAACACAAAAACTACACAGAATAAAGTTTACTGTATACCACCAATCAGTTGACTACTCTTTGGGTGCAGAGTTTATCCTTCCAGTGTTTTCTTTACACATGAATATTTGCCCATTTCCCCCCAAAATGGGGATTACTCTATAAATAGGATTTAATCCTGCTTTTCCTCCCTGATGTTTATATCATGAGCATTTTTCCATCTCATGCACTATTCTGTGAAAATAGAATTTTTGTGATGACACAATATTTCATTTTAAAGATAAAATGGAGAGAGGTAAGGGCAGCAGGAAGATGACCCTTTCCCCTCCTCCCCGCTAACAGGATAGATCTAATGTGATTGGGATTGGGCATATATGCTAGGAAGGATCATTGTGCTAAAAAATTCACACACAAGGGTACTTTCTCTTCCTTAGTTGAGTTGAGAAAAGATTACTGCCTCTGTATGAAGCTTTTCCTTTGTGTCCCTCCCTCTCACTGAACAGAGTAGTGTAAGCTAGATATTTTAGTCTTAACTTACAAAGAGTGGTAAGGAAAATTCTCCTAAGAACAAAGAGAATAAAGTCCAGTACAACTTACTAATAGCTCCCCTCCCTCCAAAGTGCCCCATATTGTCAAAGGGATTGTTGATATTGTGTACATTTTGATGTGTGCTAACAGAGTGATTGCAAACCTAAGTTTGTTTATTTTTTTAATTAGCAAGGTTTAAAGATACTATGGTTTTCTTACCTAATAATCAAAACAAACACATTTGATATATATAATAATACAATAATTACAATAAAATGGAAATAATAAGTAATTGTTATTGAGTCTTTACTATGTGCTAAATGCTTTATGGATACTTATTTAATGTCTCAATCATTCTCCAAGGTAAAGAGTGTTCTCATTTTGCAAAAGAGGAAATGGAAGCTGAAGTAGTTCCAAAGGTGTCGTGGGCATGGGTAGAGGAGCCAGGATTTCAACACAGACTGACTTACCTTCAAAATAGTATTTTCCTACATGACACCCCACCAAGATGTTTTCTTTGAAATATAGGTGATGATTTTTTTTTAAATAAGCTTTCATTTTAAAATAGTTTCAGATTTACAGAAAAGTTGCAAGAATATAACAGAGAGTTTCCATATACCTTGCACCCAGCTTCCTTTATTTTTGACATTACCAAGGTACATTTGTCACAACTAATGAACTAACATTGATATGTTATTACCAGCTAAAGCTCATAATTTATTCTGAGTTTCTTAGTTTTTAACCTCATGTGCCTTTTCTGTTTTAGAATCTCACTCAAGATACCACATTACATTTATTCGTGATGTCTCCTTAGACTGTAAATTTCTCAGATTTTCCTTGTTTTTGATGACCTTGACATTTTGAAGAGAACTGGTAAAGTATTTTATAGAATGTCTCTCACTTTGGATTTTTCTGATGCTGTTCTCATATTTAGACAAGGGTTATTTATAGGTGATAATTTAAAAACAAACTAAAGTGAAACTTTATGTAACTGCCAAACCAGCCCAAACTGGCCCTACTCTGCTGGTAACAGAATGTTGCATTAGCTTATAGGCATTAACAGAGCCAAGGCTGCAAGTCATACAGCCCAGGCATTTGTAACAGAAACAGCTTTGACCTCTAACAACATCCAGAACCAATGATTCCTCCTTATGGAACCAAGAAGATGGGACATGACCAGAATCTGCTAGAACATGACCACCGGAACTCTTTCAAAGCAAGTGGTCTGTTGGCCAGGAAGATCTGGGACTAAAATCTGCCTCAACATGCCTTACTGTAAGTGGTCAAATTTGAAGACCTCCAACTGGACCCTGCCAAGCCAACATTTGTAAATCCTTTCTCTTGTCATCCAACTCCTTAATACTTGCCCCAGGCCCCAAGTGTGAGAGACTGATTTGAGCCTGTCTCCTGTCTCCTTGCTGGCCAGCCTTGTAATAAAGCCTTTCTTTTCTCAAAAGCTGGTGCCATAGTATTAGCTTCTATGTGTGGTAGGCAGGAAGTCCATTTGCTGTATAACAGTCACTTAATATCCACCACCAGCATGAACAAACACTAATGTTTTCCGTACTTGCTTCTGAATCTCTTAAATGAAAGATATAGATGATGAAACTGAGCTCCCTTTTAGGTCTGTCTCTAGTTTTATTCCCTTTTCTCCCAAAGTCATGAATTTGTATTTTTTTCATCCATGTTGTTACATACATGTGTTACCTATATTTTTCAATAAACAGCATGCAGCAATATTTTGCACTTGTATTCCATAGATGTTATCATAATGAACAGTGGATCTGCAATGTGTTTTTTTAGACATTAGATTTTAAGATCTATGTTGATATATACAGACCCATGTATTCATTTTTAACTCCTGAATGGTGTTCCTTTTTATGAATATGTCATGTTTATTCATTTGTCTAATGAGGGACATTTAAGTTGTTTTCAATTTTTGTTATTCCAACAATATACAGTGAGTATCCTTGTATTTATTCTCGGTGGAAACGGGTGAGTTTCTCTTCAATATCTATATAGCAGTGAGGTTTTGGGGGTATTAAAAATATAGCCATATTCATCTTTTATTCTAGGAATGACCCAAACCATCTGTAGTTTACACATTCCTGCCCCAGCACTATATGTATTTCCATTATGTCCCATCATTGCTTATACTTGGTACTTTTAGACTTTCAATATTTTGCCAATCTGATGGGTGAAAACGT
Organism: Piliocolobus tephrosceles; assembly: GCF_002776525.5. Classification (NCBI taxonomy): domain Eukaryota; kingdom Metazoa; phylum Chordata; class Mammalia; order Primates; family Cercopithecidae; genus Piliocolobus; species Piliocolobus tephrosceles. The sequence goes on from NC_045435.1 coordinate 72,955,105, forward strand.
TTTTATTTAACTTATGACTTTATTGAGGCACAACTGATATATAATAAACTGCATATACTTAAAGGGTACAATTTGATGAATTTTGAGAAATGTATATACCCATGAAACCAGCGTCACAATTGAGATGTTGAATATTTCTGTCACCTCTAAAAGTTTCCTTGTGCCTCTTTGCAATTCATTTCTTTCTCAATTATTTTTTTTCACTCAATGCACTGTAGACGTTGATCATCTTGTTCTTAAAATAGTATTTTTTTTCATGTGTCTACATGATGGAACAATGAAAAAGGAAAAGCAATTGACATTTCATTGTATTAGGCAAAAGGTCCCACTTCAAAAAGAAGGGAGAACACACTGCAACGTAGAAAGTAGTTAAGAACACTGATAAAACGAGACTGATTTATTTATATCTTTCCCTCAACTTCTGACCCTGTGTGTGGTAAACAGGAGATGGCCTCAAGTTTCCCACCCCTTGGTGTACAAACTCTATGAAATTCCCTCACCTGAATGTGAATGGAACCTGTAAAAATAATGATACAACACTCACTGATTAGCCTACATTATGTGGCAAAGGGGAAGGGTTCTTGCAATATGTAATTAACATCCCTAATCAGCTGACTTTAAGTTAATCAAAAGAGAGGCTATCCCAGATGGGCCTGATATAATACATGAGCTCTTTAAAAGAGGTTCTAAAAGTCAGAAACAGAAGCCACAAAGATTTGAAAAAGCAGGCAAGCTGTCCTGGTAGCCTGGAAGAACCAAACTGCCATGTGTGAAGAGGGCCCTGTGGCAGAGAAGGGCAAGGGCCTGTAGGAGTTTGGAGCCGCAATCCTCCAGGTGTAAAGAACTGAATTCTGCCAACAACCAAAGAGCTTGCAAGAGGATCTAAAGCCGCAGATGAGATTGCAGCACTTATTTCAGTCTGGGCAGAGCGCCTGGGTAACTCTTGCCCCATGGAAACTGGGAGAAAATAAATATGTGTTGTTTTAAGTCTCTAAGCTCAAGGTAATTTAACATGCAACGATTGGAAATGAATACACAAGGCAACAACTGATCTGTTTTCTTTTAATAAAGATTAGTTTGCATTTTCTAGATTCTTTAAACAAATGAAATCGTACTATATATATACATATTTTTTAGTCTGAATTTTCTCACTCAGCATAATGATTTTTGAGATTCATCCATCTTATTGTTTATCAGAGCTTAGTGATTTTTTTCAGTGTATGGATATACTATATTTTGCATATATATTTATCTGTTAATTAACAGTTGGTGGTTTCCAGTTTTTTGGCTATTACAAATAAAATTGCAAGTCTTTGTGTGAACCTATGTTTTTATTTCTCTTATTTTAATTTGACATTTCCTGATTACTAGTAAAGTTAATTATCTTTTCATATTGCGTTACCTACCTGAGCGTCCTCTCCTGTGAATTGCCTCTTAGAAGCTGGGCACAGTGGCTCATGCCTGTAATCCCAGCACTTTTGGAGGCCGATACAGGAGAATTGCTTGAGCCCAGGAGTTTGAGACCATTCCTGGGTAACATAGGGAGACTCCATCTCTACAAGAAAATTTAAAAATTAGCTGGGCATGGTGGTATGTACCCGTAGTTACAGCTAGTTGGGAGACTGAGGTGGAAAGATTGCTTGAGCCTGGGAGGTTGAGGCTGCAGTGAGTCATGATCACGCCACTGCACTACAGCCTGGGAGGCAGCAAGACCCTGAATCAAAAAATTAATTAATTAAAAAATTGCTTCTTAGTATCATCTGCCCATTTTTCTATTTGTATGTTTTCTCCCTGATTTATAAGTTCTTTAAACATTCTGAATACAACTCCTTTACCCATTATAAATGTTGAAAGTATCTTTTCCCAGTTGACTATTGTCTTTCTTTGATGTCCTTTGTCATATAAATATTTAAATTTTAATAAAGCCTAACTTTATCTTTGAAAAAACCATTTGCTTTTATTATTTGTTTTAAGAAATTCCTCCTAGACTGGAAATTATAAAGGTATATTCCATTTTTAAATCATAGTTTCGGAGTTTTGTTTTTCACATTTAGGTCTTTAATTCTTTGGAGTTTATTTTTGTATAGAGGAAGGTGGGAATACATTTGTTTTCTATAAAGAAAGATAATTTCTCAAGTCTACATATCAACTAGTTCATCATTTCTCCACTGATTTGCAGTTTCAGATACAGCAATTTCCATATATGCATACATCTATTTTCCAGCTTTTTGTTCTGATGCACTGGTGTGTTTGATTACTGCTATACCAATACCATGCTGTTTTAATTATAATACCCTTGCTATAAGCCTCATATATATTATAACATTTCCCTCTCTTTTGTCTTCTCTCTAAAAATCATCTTGGCCTTTCCTGTATTTTATGCCTTTAGATTAAGTTGAAAATAAATTTACCAGGATACCTGAAATATTTGATACATTTTAAATTAAAATGTCTTTGAATTTATAGACTAATTGGGGGAAATTTGCATCTTTACAATATCGAATCTTCTCATCCATGATCATGTTATATAATGCTATTTTTCTTGTCTTCTTTTTCAATGCATAAACAACATTTTACATATTTTTCAAGATCTTGCACTTCCTTTGTTAGATTTACTACTAGGTAGATATGGTCTGAACATTTTATGCAAACTGTCATAGCTATTTCCCTTGAAAGTTATAATGTGAAAAAATTGGAATCTTCACCAAATAGACTACTTTCAACAAAGAACATGAATATAGTCCTAGTATTGCTTATGAGCTGATGTCTAAAATGATATGTTCTCTGTTCTGTGTTAAGAAAGAAGAGCCCTTTTTGATCCTTCACCTGGGAGCTTCACGTGCCTTTCATGGAAAATCACCTTCTGCAGTCTGTGCTTAAGATATCAATAGTCTCTAACTTCCCTGACCCACTTCATGGGGCAACTGTTACTCAGCTCCTGATCATACTGCAATTGGGAAATGTGGGGGATGATGGTTGCTAGATTTTTCAGTTCTTTAAGAAAAGCTGACAATCCAGATTTTTATATAAAATCTTCTTACCTTTACATATTAGTAATTTTTAAAAAATAAGACACTTTATATTATGTGGGACAAACTAAGCAGGCCTTAGACCTGACAGGACATGAGGGCAGCCTGTGTTCAATCTTTGGGGTAACTCTGTCACCGACAACTTCCAGTTCAGCTTCTTTCCTTTAGACCACAACCCTTTGCCCAAGAGGGACATGCTTTCCAACTCTAAGTATTTGGTATCATAGAGTGTGAGCCATATGGGATATCAGAGTTTGTCTGGTCCTAGTTCAGTTTTGATGGCTATAGCAGTTTTGAGGCTGGGGCACGGAAGCAACTAGTCTGACTTCACACAGTGACCTAAAGGCAAGGCCAGGCTAGAACTCAGGTGGGCTGAGTACACATCCAGGGGCTTTGCCATCACTTACACTGCCTGATTACTTTGCAAAGCGTTCAAGAGACAGGCTGTGACCCTTCCCATGATGTCTCAAATAAATAAGAGTTTGTTTGACAAGTGAGACACTATTAAGATACCATTCTGTTTGAGGATGCCTATGGAGGAACTCTAGAAAAAGTGGAGAGAATGTACAGTCACATAAATGTTGCCCTCTAAGAGGAAGTTAAAAATTCATGAAAACTATTAAGACTCTATTAAACTAAATATTCTACTAATTCTTAGTAGCCCCTGGGCCTAAATTCTGAGCAGCTGTGACCAGACTTTCCAGATTAATGGGTGGAAAGACTGAGTAATATGGTTCGGCTGGGTCCCCACCCAAATCTCATCTTGAATTCCCACAAAAGTGGGAGGGACCTGGTGGGAGGTAATTGAATCATGGGAGGAGGACTTTCCCATGCTGTTGTGACAGTGAATAAGTCTCAAGAGATCTAATGGTTTTATAAGGGAGAGCTTCCCTGCAAAAGCTCTCTGCCTGCTGCCATGTTATGTAAGATGTGACTTGCTCCTCTTTGTCTTCCACCATAGTTGTGTGGCCTCCCCAGTCATGTGGAACTGTGAATCCATTAAACCTCTTTTTCTTCATAAATTACCCAGTCTTGGGTATGTCTTTATCAGCAGTGTGAAAACAGAACAATACAGTAAATTGGTACTGGTAGAGCGGGGCACTGCTGTAAAAATACCCAAAAATGTGGAAACGACTTTGGAACTGGCTAACAGGCAGAGATTGGAACAGTTTGGAGGGCTCAGAAGAACACAGGAAAATGTCAGACAGTTTAGAACTTCCTAGAGACTTGTTGAATGGCTTTGACCAAGTTTCTGATAATGATAGGGACAATGAAATCTAGGCTGAGGTGGTCTCAGATGAAGATGAGGAACTTGTTAGGAACTGGAACAAAGGTGACTCTTGTTATGCTTTTTCAAAGAGACTGGTGGCATTTTGTCCCCACCCCAGAGATTTGTGGAACTTTGAACTTGAGAAAGATGGTTCAGGAAGAAATTTCTAAGTATCAAAGCATTCAAGAAGTGACTTGGATGCTGTTAAAGCCAGTCAGTTTCATAAGGGAAGCAGAGCATAAAAGTTTGGAAAATTTGCAGCCTGACAATGTGATAGAAAGAAAAATCCCATTTTCTGAGTAGAAATTCAAGCCAGCTGCAGACATTTGCATAATTAACGAGGAGCTGAATGTTAATCACCAAGACAATGGGGAAAATGTCTCCAGGGCATGTCAGAGGTCTTCACAGCAACCCCTCCCATCACAGGCCCAGAGTCCTAGGAGGAAAAAGTGGTTTCATAGGCTGGGCGCTGGGTCCCTCTGCTATGTGCAGTCTAGGAACTTGGTGCCCTGCATGCCAGCCACTCTAGCCATGACTAAAATGGGCCAAGGTAGAGCTCAGGCTGTGCCTTCAGAGGGTGCAAGCCCCAAGCCTTCGCAGCTTCCACATGATGTTGAGCCTGTCAGTGCACAGAAGTCAAGAACTGGGGTTTGGAAACCTCCACCTAGATTTCAGAGGATGTATGGAAATGCCTGGATGTCCAGGAAGAAGCTTGCTGCAGGGGCAGGACCCTCATGGAGAACTCTGCTAGGTCAGTGCAGAAGGGAAATGTAGGGTGGGAGCCTCCACACAGAGTCCCTACTGGGCCACTGCCTAGTGGAGCTGTGAGAAGAGGGCCACTGCCCTCCAGACCCCACATTCAATGGGGGTAGATTCAATGATGGCTTGCACTGTGTGCCTGGAAAAGCCGCAGATACTCATCACCAGCCCATGAAAGCAGCCAGGACGGAGGCTGTACCCTGCAAAGCCACAGGGCCAGAGCTTCCCAAGACCATAGGAATCCACCTCTTGCATCAGTGTGACCTGAATGTGAGACATGGAGACAAAGGAGATCATTTTGGAGCTTTAAGATTTGACTGCTCTGCTGCATTTTAGACTTGCATGGGGCCTGTAGCCCCTTTCTTTGGGCCAATTTATCCCATTTGGAATGGCTGTATTTACCCAATGCCTGTACCCCTACTGTATCTAGGAAGTAACCAATTTACAAGCGCATAAGTGCAAGGGACTTGCCTTGTCTCAGATGAGACTTTGGACTGTGGACTTTTGAGTTACTGCTGAAATGAGTTACGACTTTGGGGGTCTGTTGGAAAAGCATGACTGGTTTTGAAACGTGAGGACATGAGATTTGAGAGCGGCCAGGAGTGGAATGAGATGGTTTGGCTGTGTCCCCACCTTAATCTCATCTTGAATTCCTATGTGTCATGGGAGGGACCTGGTGGGAGGTAATTGAATCATGGGGGCAGGTTTTTCCTGTGCTGTTCTTGTGATAGTGAATAAGTCTCATGAGATTTGATGGTTTTATAAGGGGGAATTTTCCTGCACAAGCTGTGTCTTTGCCTGCTGCCATCCACGTAAGACATCACTTGCTCCTCCTTGCCCTCCAGCGTAATCGTGAGGCCTCTCCAGCCATGTGGAAATGTGAATCCATTAAACCTCTTTTTCTTTATAAATTACACAGTCTTGGGTGTATCTTTATTAGCAGCATGAAAATGGACTAATACACTGAGCATAGCAATAACTTCTGTGCTTAAGAACTTTTTTCTTTTTTTTTTTGAGACAGAGTCTCACTCTGTCACCCAGGCTGGAGTACATTGGCACAATCTCATCTCACTGCAACCTCCACCTCCTGGGTTCAAGCAATTCACCCACCTTAGCCTCCAGGATAGCTAGGACTACAGGCACGCGCCACTACACCTGGCTAATTTTTCTATTTCTTGGTGGAGGCAAGGTTTCACCATGTTGCCCAGCCTGGTCTCAAGCTCCAAACCTCAGGTGATCCACCCACCTTGGCCTCCCAAAGTGCTGGGATTATAGGTGTGAGCCATAGTACCCAGCCAAAGGCATTTTTGATACAGATTCTGTGTATAGGTGTTTACATGTGACTGCACATAAACACACTCATATAAATAGAATGAAATACAATAAAATGCCGGCCTTCTTACTATAAACAGTCTTGTGAACTGAAATGTAAAGTTCAATGATCCAACAGAAAAGAGTCTCAGTAAAATTAAGTGTATATTACTCCAACCAGTTGGCTTCAGCTTATTTAAAAGATCATCAGTGGGTTGATGAATAAATAGATGCCTTGTTTGTAATCATCTATTGCTTTCTGAAAGTAGCTGTGTGGCTAAGTGAATCAGGCAACTTTAAAGTGCTTTAAAACCACACAGCTTCATTTCACAACTGCCATTACATGATTGACCAAAGAGTCTTCAGAGATGGAATCTTCCATTTAATATAACTGCAAAGTGATTCAAATTAGCTATGCTGCAATTTGCTGCAGGGAAAGGTCATTGATACTTGTAATTCTTTAAGGGTATTACCTAGATCTAAATATTTATTACAGTTTTAACTTATTGGTTAGAAGGACGCTTACCAAAACATAGACTTAATTATTTTTGTTTGCAACTTACACCACTGGTTGGAAAACTATGGCCTGTGGGCCAAGTAAGGCCCTGTTTTTCTTGAATTTTTATTGGAAAACAGCCATGTTGATTTGTTTACATATTGTCTATGACTGCTTCTGTGCTACAATGGCTGAGTGGAGCAGTTGTGACAGGTTCTATAGGGCCCACGGAGCCTAATACATTTATTAACAGCCCTTTAAAGAAAAAAATTGCCACATATGATCTGTCACATATTTGTCTTTTCTTTTTAAAATAACCTTTATAAATGTAAAAAAAAAAAAAAATTCTTAATTCTGAGACAGGATTTGGCTTTTGGGCCAAATTTCAGTCCAGATTTGCCAATCTCTGGTCTAGATAATTAAAACAATAAAGCAAATTTTAATTTATGGCATTTGCCTATTTCCATGGTGTAAATACTCTCATCCTGACTGATTTTGAGCTACCAGCATTCTGTTGTTGAATGCAGTGTTGTGAGGGGATGTATAAGAGCACACCATTTTATAGTATTTTAACCATGAAGATACAATATGCATAAAGAACTGCAAGAGCATAGATAACAGTAAAACGTAGTAAAAGAACTCATAAATAATATATTTTCAGCATTTATGATTCTTTTTTTGTTATAACTCATTCAATTTTAAGCTTATGTAATTTAATTTTTAATAGTGAACATATTTAACAACTGGCTCATAAAAGACTTGAAAATTTAACAATGGGCTCTGGTGAGCCAGTAAAAGCCTGCAGTAGCATATTCCTGAGTTTAGAAAATTTTGCTCTGTTTAGAGATAAAAGGAAAGTACACAAATGACCATACTGTAACTTAGAAAGTGGTAAGTTTCAAAATATACATATGTATATAAGGAGAAGACTTGAGCATAAACATATTGGCTAATTAACTTCATTATATGTGCAAATGACATTCATTGTAATTGGGATCTATATAGGCTGAAAAGCTTCAGTTTATATAGACAGTTGGTAATGAGACTTACATATTCTCCTCCTCCAAATAAATTTTCTTTTAGCTTTAAGAAAAACAGCCAGTAGCAGGTGGATTTGATTTTGATCGATTCAAAATATTTAGTGGAAAAATTTTCCTATCTTTTTGTTAGTGAAGGTTGTTTCTGAAAGTATTTGCAATCAATCTGAATATTCACAATATTTCTGAATTGCAATAATGAAAAGACAAAGATAGGTTTGTTGTAGCATTGTTGACATCTCACTGTCACTGTTTTCATGCTGAAGAAGACACTTAGCCCATTTGTGACAGGAAGTCCTTTTTTACATTTCTACAAATTCAATAGACTTGAAACCAAGGCTGAAGTGACATATTTGCAACCTAATAAAACTCTAAAACCTAAGAAATCCATCAGGTGGGCCCCTATTGTGTGTGAGGTTTTTTTCAAAAGATATTTAATGTTTTGTGTTTTTAAGAAGAAAATCCACGAAACTAATTACTGTCAACTACATTTTAAGTTTTCAGATATCTAGCCAGCAGAAAGCTGTTATTAAATCACTGTAAGTCTTTTTTGCCTTTCTTCCCACATAAGAATCATTATTTTATTCACACTATTGGCTTCAAAACAGAGGTTGTCAATCAGGATACCCAAGCTACTGCCTGAGAGAGAACAACCTAGGGCCTTTGTTTTTATTTCAGATCTCTCTCTCTCTCTCTCTCTCTCTCTATATATATATATATATATATTTTTTTTTTTTTCTCTCCTTTTAAGGTTTCTTATACTCACACCCAACTGTTGGTAAGAAAATAAATGGAGAAAGGCTCCTAATTTGAGTATACTTCAGCTCTTGGGTTCTAAAACATAGTTTCTTTTGTTAATGTTCAACTCCTCCTTATCCTTCTAGGGCAGTGGAGCCTTTCACATCTGGGCAGCATGGAAAACACAGTTGGTAAGGGATCTTTCTTTCCCCTTCCTCTTTCCCAAGGAGCAATCACCATCAGCAGCTGCCAGCAACTTACATGTAACAGCAGACAATAAAACAATAGCTCATAGTGATTTCAATGGGGTAAGCCAAAAGTATCCACAATGTTGCTATTTAAAGTTCTAGCTTAGCATAACTGCTCTCTGCCAAAGCGGTATTTGAGGCTTTATTTGTTCTAAGGGTCTTTTCTTGATTTTTGTTCTCATCACTCATGTTAATGAAGGAAAATAAAATAGCTTTTGTCTAACTAGGAGAAACTTGATTTCCTATCTTGCTTTTTATGTGGATCAAATAAGCCATTACATAAGCCTTCAGGGGCTCCTTTTTAGAATTCTTTCTCAATTATCTACTCATTATTTAACTTAAGACCAAACAAATCTTAACTTTTACGTTAATAATCTCACTGGCCTGTTAGCCTGTAGCAAACTGTGGCAAAAAGGTAAGAGACTGTCACAGTTCAAGTCAGCTATAGTCAAAACATGGTGAGTCATGGAATATGATAAAAAGCAATATGCATCAATTAAAGAGAGATTAAAGACACACTGTACCTTGTTTCAAATTTGCTTTGTGATGGAAAAATGTTTTTTTAACGAGGAAGGTTATTTTATGGTTTCTAACAAGTGAGCAAGCTAATGCCATTTTTTGATCGTTATCTAATTTAACCATAAAAAGAATAAAGTATAATGGTACACTGATTTGTGTATTTTTCAATTGTTGTGCTTCAAATGAGATAAGATAATGACATGAACACTTGGAACCCTAAAGGCACTAATAAACATAAAATCCACCTACTAAAAAGATGCAGATAACAAGTTTGGAATTTGAGTGATATTTCTCAGATCTCTTATTAAATCCATCCACCACGACTCCAGCAGAGTTATCTACCTAAAACACAAATCTGATCCTATTCTCCCCTTGCAAGAAATGCTTCAGTGGCATCTGGCAATCTTCAGGTTCAGGTTCAAAAGGTTTATAGGATTGCTGATTCCAGCCTTCTGCCTACACCTCTGGCTTTATCTTTTAATACTTCTCAGTTTCTAACTCTCTTCCTTCAGCCAAATTTAATATTGATGATTCCTCAAGAACAGTGCACGCTTCCATGACACTAAGTCTTCGCATTATTGTCTTCCCTTCCTAGAATACAACTCATCCCTGCACCTCAACCCTAAAATCTACCCTACAATATTTGCCTTTTAAAAGAACCCTCTACACACCTTCATTACTTAGTTTGTTGTTTGTGTATTGACTTTTACATTTCTCAGCTATACTATAAACTCCTCTATGTCCATGTCCTTCTCTTGATTCTGTATCTCCAGTGCTTGGTGCAAGGCAGATGCTTGATAAAACTGCATGGAATAAATAGATGAATGTTCTAAACGAGCTTATCAGTCTGGATTTGGTCAGATTCTAGCTTCAGCAGAATCCTGCTCTTAAGATCAATAAAGAAACATTTTGAGTGCAATACTCTTCCTGAAACTTCAGACCCTCATATCTATCTACTTTTGTCTTCTCTTGAATGCTTCAAAGACACCCCAGTCTCAGTATGTCCCAGACCTGAAGACACTATTCTCACTCTTTTGCTGCCAAATCTGATACTCTTCCAGTGGTCCTTGCATCAGTTGCCTATCAGAAAAGCCAGTCACCACCCATTCTATATCTAACTTATTGAGAAGTTCCATTGATTTGCCTCCTAACTCTATCTCCAATCTACTCTACTACGCTTCATCTCTCTTGCCAGTTCTGTATCCTGATCTAGTAATCCACTCTTGGCCTACACTATCACAGTCGCCTCCTTAGTAACTTTCTTGAATTCATTCCATTCCCCTATCCCATCCACTGTTCCTACTTTGGTCAAAATGGCATTTTAGAATGCACATCTGACAGTGTTACCACAGGGCTTAAAACTCTTTGATAGCCTCCTATAGATTTTAGGAAAAAATATCAAAATCCTTAATAGGTCTTCAAGACTCTGCATATTCTTCCCTCACTCCCCAGTACCATCAAAGTCAGATCTTATTCCATTCTTCCCGCTTCTCTTCACTTCAAGTTCATCAACTTTGCAGTTCTTCAAATGTGCCATGTTTACTTTCTCTCTAGGGTCTTTGAACATGCTGTTTATGTCTCCTGGAATACTCTTCTGCTCTCTTTCACCCCTGGTTGTCTCTTGGCCTTCAAATCTCAACTGCAAAATCACTTCCTCAGGACGGCATCTCTGACCTCCCACACTTGGTTGTTATGTGTATATAACTTTCCTTTATTATCAGTTTGTAGTTATATATTTGTCCATTGGTATGATCAGCCTTCCCATTATATAAAACTATTAGCTAGTATGAGAGCTGAGATTATGCCTGACTGATCCATTATTATATCCACCACTGCCTAGCATGGAGCCAGGCAAGCAGTATGTGCTCTATAAATATTCATTGAATGACTGCACTAGCAGATCTAAGAGGACATAGGCCAGCAGAAACATGCTGCCCACACCAATATGTTCAAGGTAGAACTGAAGCTCACCTCCTTTTCAAGCCTTACCACCTTTGACCTCAGACTCCTCAGACTTTAATTCCCTACCCACTCACACACCCTTAGGTTAGTCATTTGTTGTTCTCTTTACCCAGGATCTGGCTTGAAACTTTTCTGATTCAGTTTCCACATTGCATTGGTTCAGGTTTTTACTTAAAGAAGCAGAAGTTGACTGCAGTTCATTAAGCAGAAAACAAGTTCATTAAAGAATAGTGAGTAGTTAAAAGATATTGGGAAGTTTAGAGAATTGCGCTTAATGCCAAATTTCTAGGAATAATGCCCCAAATTATGCTCCAAAACTAGCCTAACAAGATGAATGCTGCTGCCCTGCCATTGGTACTGTTGAACAAGTTCCTGTTCACACTGCAGCCTCATGAGCCAGGCACTCAACCCAACCATCACTGTCCTCCTCAAAGTCAGGGGTTTCTGCTGCCCCTCACCAGCTAAGTAGATCCCAGTGTAAGCATTTTTCCTCAGATTATTCATTTCTGAACTGAAGTCTAGTGGGGGTGACCCTGATTGGTGGAGGATGTTCACATGCATGTGTTCTAGCTGCAAAGGAGGCTGGAAGTGAGTTTTTAGGCTCCCACCTTGGAAACCCATCAATTGGAAAAATTCTGCAAAAATATATGGGGTATTTAAAAGATGCAAGGCAGACACAAACATGATGGAAAACATGACCAATGCCTACTCCATAAATCATTATCAAAATTTTGGTATCTTGCTCAACTTCCTTTTGGTAATGAGCCTTTGGCAATTTGCTTTACCCATTACACCTGAACTGATAGTACATTAGGAATTTAGCCTGCTATCTGCCTGACATAGAGCAGACCTAGACCCTGAAAGATTTAAAAAACCAATCATAAACTTTGTTCAAAAATCTCTATTTGAGATCATAGAAAGCAACATTTCAGTGCATAAACTCTGGAATCTAATGACCTGAGTTTGAAACTCAGGTCTATCATTTAATTAAGTTCATGATTTTGGTGGACAAGTTACCAGAGATGATAAAGACAAGTGTCATGTCTTGCTTTTGCAGTATGTAGCCCACATCTGGCACATAGTAGACAGTTAGTAATTGTCTGTTGAATGAATAAATGGATAAATAATTGCATGAATGAGTGACTTCTGTATTCATCACAACAAGCAAAGTGAAGCTGTGTTAACAAACAATGTGCAAGTCAGTGGCTTGAGACAACAAAGTGTTTTTTTTTTTTTTTTCTTGTCCACTAAAGAATGGATGGGGCTCTGCTCCATGACACCTCTTCCCAGGGTGCTAGTGAATGGAGTTTCTACTCTTTGGAACACTGCTGGGGTACATGGAAGGCGAACATGGTTAATTGTGCATTGGTTCCGAGAGCTCCCATGCTGATGTGACGTCTATCACTTCTACTCATACTTTATTAACCAAAGCAAATTATATAGGCACACCTAATTCCAAGTGGGTAGAACAGTGCTCAAAAAGAGAGTTTGAAATACATAATGGACAGCAGAAATGATGGCCTTAACTTTTCTGAATTTCACTTTACCCATCTGTAAAATAAGGACAATAGTAGCGTCTACCTCATAGGGTTGTGAAGACAATGAATCACACATAGTAAACATTCAATACGTATCTAAAGAACAATATATAAGCTTTGTGAAATTCATAAGGAGCATTATGATATAAAGAGTATGAATTTTAGGAGAATTTGACCACCATGGTTCTCACTGTACATCTTCGTGGGGGCAAGACAGCAGAGTCCAGGATTAATGCCAGCCAAGAGTCAAATGCGGGAATTAATCTGCTGCAACCTGAAAGTAGGACTCACAGTGAATGGATGCAGTACAGCAAGATGTGATCTGGAAACATTGGTCTTTGTGCTTTTCTTCCCATCCTTGTTTATGACCTTGCCTCCTGTCAGTCAGAGGCATCACTTTGCCTCAAGGAGAACTGATATAGTTACAGTAGAAATGTAAAAAGAACAAAAAAAAATCGATGTTTAGTTTTTCTGAATTCTAAAATATGTTCTTAAAGCCCACAGGAGAAACAAAAGCTTTGAAAGCTACAGCTTTGATATATAAGGAGACTTAGGAGAAAAAAGGGGCTTTTGAGAATGAAAATAGAAGGCCCTGAGGAATGAACAAGGGATATAGGGTTTATGCCATAGACCATGTTGGAACAAGAAGAAAGAAAGCTGCAGATGGATTGATCTTTAGGGAGGCAGGACAAGATTCACCTGGCTTGGTGGGGTAGAAAAGAGAGGAAGAGGGTAGAAGAACTTAAGATCCTACAGAGGTTGGTGGGGTTAGAGAAGAGATACCCCATGAAGAGAAGTGGAGGGCAGAGTAGGTGTGGAGACTGTGAAAACACTGTGGGCAACTGTTAACTTTAGGTGTCAACTTGAGTGGATTAAAGGATTCCCAGATAGCCAATAAAGCATTATTTCTTGATCTATCTCTGACAGTGTTTCTAAAAAAGATTGGCATTTGAATCAGTGGACAGAGTAAGGAAGATCTTTCCTCGCTCCATGTGGGCAGGCACCATCCAATCCATTGAGGGCTCAGATAAAACAAAAAGGCAAAGGAAAGATGAATGTGCGCTCTCTCTCCTGGAGCTGGGACACCCTTCTTCTCCTGTCCTTGGGTATCAGAATTCCAGGTTCTCCAACTTCTGGACTCCAAGACTTGCACCAGCAGGCCCCCAGTTTCTCAGGCCTTCTGCCTTGAACTGAGAATTATACTATCAGCTCTCCTGGTTCTCAGGCCTACAGACTTAAATTGAGACACACCACCAGCTTCCCTCATTCTCCAGCTTGCAGACAGCATGCTGTGGAACTCATCAGCCTCCATGATCACATGTGCTGATCCCCATTACAAGTCTCCTTTCATCTATCTATCTATCTATCTATCTATCTATCTATCTATCTATCTATCTATCTCCTATTGGTTCTGTTTATCTGGAGAATCCTGACTAATATAGCAGCCAAGGAAAAGCCAAGCCAAAGCCTACAGATTTCCACTGCCAGTAGGGAAAGCACTACATATCACCATATTGATGAACCATGCTAGCTAGTTTTCTAAAGATGCCTGTGAATCATTCAATAGAAAGATGGCCCTAGTGTGTCCAGTATCTCTGCCAAGCCCCAACACAACTGGGCATTAGAATTCCTTTCAAATGTCTCGAGGTACTGTAATCTTCAGAAAGGCAGTTGATATCAGCATGGTAGTGTTGAAGTGAGAGCCCTAGCATCTGTACTTGGGTGGGAAGACAGAGATACCCATTCTGGGTTACAGTCTAACTTCTGAGTACTCTTTCTACTTACCCCACCATTTGTCTTGCTCTCTAACAAGATAAAATTGCACTCCTGGATCCACCTCTCAAGGGGACAATTTTGACATGATATATTTTTTTCCTTGAGCAAAGATATGGTTGAAAAACATACATGATTACAAAGAAGGCATTTAATTTGTATGATATTAATGCTGACAAATAAGTAACAGCTAAGACGTATTGAGCATTTACTCCTTGTCAGGTCCTATTAAACACTTTAAATGGAATATCTTACAATAGCATTATTTCCATTTTATAAATAAGAAAATCAAAGTCAAGAGAGAAATGTCAAACAGGAAGCTAGGATGATTTCAATCCAGATTGGCTGATTTCCGCATCCTCAGATTTGACCGTTATACTACATTTCTCCCTTATTATACAAAGATAAGTTGTTCATAACTCATGTAATCCTTCATCCATTCAAGCATTTTTTGACCTTGCTGTAAATTAAGCACTATGTTGACAACAGGGATAAAGAAGTCAATTGGACACCGTGTTACCGCTCTGGAGCCAATCCTGGTCTATGCTGTAATGGTTCATTATTACTGCTGTCCTAGGCTGCTTATGGGATTTCTCCATGGAAAAGATGCAATGGAAATACCTTTGTGCAAGTTTGACCACCAGGTACATGTGTGATCCAGGGAAGTAAATAAATCATTTAAACTGTCTGGGTTTTGTTACCTGTTAGATATTTTCAATCCTCCAATTATAAGGTCCTGGGACAAGGACAGGTAGAGCACGAGCTCAAGGTATTATGAAGTCCAAGAAAGTTCAGAGGCAAGTTAATATTCTTTAGATTCTCAATTAGTCAACATGGACCAATCTGTGGCCATCCAAAGGGCACCAAAACTCTTCTATCAGCAGTAAAAATTTCTAGACTGGAACTTACGTTTTGGTCATGACTTCTCATTCAGTGTGGGCCTCTAAAGTTAACAGAACACATTTCTGCCATCAAGGAACTAGGCAACATTGTCAAGACAAGAGACTTCTTCTGTTACTCTAATGAGACCTCTTTGTAAGATTGCTCAGCTCCAAATTCTACACCCAATAAAGCTTTCCTTTGTCTTTTCCACTTTGGGAATTTTTGTTTCTTTCTAACCAAATGCCTACCTGCCTTGTGTGTCTCTGTCTTCTTTTCCTCTTTGACAGGCAGTAATGTGCCACGGAGAGAGAATCAGAGTCAGGTTCGGCTCTCGCCTGTCCTAACTGAATGACCTTGGACATAAAGCAAAATCTTTCTCAGTCTAGGTTCTTAATTTTTAAAAAAATGGAATGATATCACCTACTTTCTAGGGTTCTTGGAAGATTAAAAATAATACATTCCCTAAACCTGGCACAGTGATGA
This sequence comes from Piliocolobus tephrosceles, assembly GCF_002776525.5. NCBI lineage: Eukaryota > Metazoa > Chordata > Mammalia > Primates > Cercopithecidae > Piliocolobus > Piliocolobus tephrosceles. Next base: position 72,971,150 of record NC_045435.1, read on the forward strand.
ATAAAAATAAAGCATGTACTAAATACCTAGCCCATGCTTAAGTGTTCATTATTTGATTTCTTCCTTCTTTTTACGTTTCTTACCCCAAGCCAATGTTTTTTTTCTACAACAAAAAGAACAAATCTCACTGAAAATATAGGGATGTTGGTCCTGACAAGTACACAGGGCATTGGTGGGTTTCTTTTTTTTTTAAGCTGCTTTCTAAACCCACGCACCTCAAGACTTGAGTGTTATACTCATCTTATTATTGTTCTCTGACATTGATTTCCAGCGAGAACACAGGCTTTGGAGTCAGACTGTCAGTGCCCAAATCCCAGCTCTGCCACCTTCTGGTAATGTGATCCTGGGCAAGAAATTCAACTTTTCTGATCCTTGATGTCCTCTCTACAGGACAGTAAGAATAAATTGAATACACCCATCTCCAGGTAGTGTTGTGAAGGTTAAATGAGAAGCAATGATTGAGCGCCTATCATAGAGAAAATGTCCAACCAGTGCTGTTATTTGCACCATTGTTACCAAGTTGTTATTTTTATTGGAATCAGCACATTGACATGTTTTCCAGTAACACAGCATTCAAGCAAGGCTTTGTGGATTCTACTATTTAATGTTCTTTACAAATCCATTTATGCTCTTCTATCCTCTGGCATGTGCCACCCCATCTCTGACTCAGAATCTTGCAATAGTCTTCTAACTGCTCTCCCAGCCTTGCTTCTTCCATACCACTGTCCACATGGCAGCCTGAAGGGTCTGTTTCAGGCATTAATATGATCATCTCACTCTCTTGGTCAATACCTTTCACCTGCTTCCTACTGCTCTTACGATTAAGTTCTTTCTTTAACACAGTCCATGAGTCCTGTGCTGTCTGGGTCTCATCTATGTCTGTAGCCTCAACACAAAACAGGGCCTCCTCCATCCTTTGTGATCTAGCCATACAGAACAATTTACACTTCCTTGAAGGAGTGGAAAGCACACAGCCTTCTGTGCTTTTCTGTTCACTCTTGCCTTACCTCAGCATTTGGTACAAGTTTCCTATCAGTTTGTAGAACATTTCTTTGGAGAAGGTTTCCTTAACCTGTGTTGTGTGTTTTCCTTGTGGTTTTATAGCCTCATGTATTTCTTCTGTTAGACCACTTATCACATGGTTTACTGTTTTCCCATTGAATTCTGAAGCCCCTTTCCATAGACAGCTACAGAGAGAAACTGAGTCTACCTTGTTCATCACTGCATGCAGTCATGCTTCTCAATTGAATAAATAAAAATAAAGCATGTACTGAATACGAAGCCCATGCTTAAGTGTTCATTATTTGATTTCTTCCTTCTTTTTTACGTTTCTTACCTCAAGCCAATGTTTTTTTCTACAACAGAAAGAACAAATCTCACTGAAAATACAGGGATGTTGGTCCTGACAAGTACACAGGGCATTGGTGGGTTTTTTTAAAAGCTGCTTTCTAAACCCACTCTCAGAGAAGGGAAGGACAGAGATTGCCTAGACTGGAGTAGCTGGAGGTAGGGAGCCAGTAAAACTGATGTCCTGTTCCTTAGGACTGTCACCAAATAATGGTATGGATTATTGCATCTGCTTGGTTCTCATCATATGTGACACACAGTAAGTACTCAACAAATGTTTGTTGAATAAGTGACCAAATAAATGATCTTATGTTCACCTGCACTGCTGGCTGGTAATTTCTGACTACATACAGTTAGTGCAATGACACTCCCTTTTGTAGACTTTTAAATCCCAGCTTGAGAGGGGAGGTTAATTTTGCCTAACCCCTGAGATTTATGTGAAATGTGTTAAATAAATGAAGCAGATATTCTATTTAAATAATCAGGTGGCAATTGCTTGTATTAAAAGGAGAGTACTTTCAAAATAAAAACAGGATAAATATCTAACAAATATTAATACTCTGAATTATGATTTTTATTTGAAAATAAATATAATTAAAATATAAAGTAGAATGATCATGACCATACAGGTTATGTGAAGCACAGGGTCTCTGTAGTGAATAAAAAGCATGTAATTAAAATTTCATTGAAATGATAGTTTATAAAAATGACAGTCTGACCCAGTTCTAAGGAAAATCAGAAAGATACTTACAGCTTAAAACGTTCCAGTGAAACCTTGAGGCAAAGCTTTAAGATAATTGATAACTGATTTTCTTTTAAATAAGGGGTCCTGTCTCAAAAACTTTTTTTATGATTTTCCTTAATATATACTACATAATTCATGTGAGACTATTATCATTGTTGTAGATCTTTGTTAAGAAATCTATTTTACTATAATTCTATTCACTGTAATTTCCTTAGTAACAGGCTGCTCTCTTTTTCTTTTAAAAACTATTAAAATGTCATTCACATCACATTCTAGATGTGGATCCAGCTATTCCCAATAGCTATTCAAAAAACGTAATCACCATAATTATTGTTGACATCTAATTAACATTCAGCTTCCTTTCTACAGCATCTACAGCTGGACAAACCATCTATTCCAGGATAAAAAGAATGCTCTGTTGCCTTCTCTTCAAAACATAAAACAAATCAGGATCCTAAACACCTGGGCTCAGTGTTTTTGTTCTCCAGTAAATGGTGGTTGGAGGTAGAGCAGCTAATGGGAACACCTTTCTAAGTATTATCAACTGATAAATTGAACCCAGTCATATGAAATTAAATCCACCCTACATGTGACAGGAATGCTGATGTTTATATCCAAGGTAGGTGTTGCGGTTGATCAAGGATGGCTCCCAGAGTCTCTCAGTGCACGGTCTTTTGACGAGGCCTCCCTTCATCCGGCTCCTTTCTCTCTGGCTTACTTCATCATTTGCTACCCTCTTCCTTGTTCTCTCTCAGGCTACATCCTGGTCTCCTTCCAGTTCCCCAACAGCATGTTCTCTCTCACCTCTGTGGCTTCGACTATGCTACCCCTCTGTCTTCTTTCACTATTGTAATGGTTGAGGGGTGTAGGCCCTGAGGCTAGAACCTCGAATTGCATGTCTCAGCTCTCCATACTGCAAGTATGACCTAGAGCACATTAGCTGTGCTGTCTCATTTGTTAAATGAGGATGGTATCCAACAAATGTACCCACTTCATGGGGTTATTGTGAGGATTAAATATGCCTCTGTCTCATCCTCTCTCTCTGTGTGTGTGTGTATACACATGTATGAGAATGTGTGTGCGTGTGTGTGTGTGCACGTGTGTGTGTGTATCAAACAGTATATATATCAAACAGTAACTCAGTAATGTAGTAACACAGCATTCAACCAAGAGTTTGTGGACTCTATTATTTAATGTTCTTTTCAAATCCGTTTATGCAACATTTAGGCAATTCATTTAGGCAAATCCATAGTCCAGACTAGGAACTGACAACACTTTCACTTCTACCTCCTTCAATCAGCCAGAGCATGTTATATGGTTGAATACGAAGACAAGATACGAGAAAATATGCTTCAGTGGGAGGAACTACAGAGTTATATGGCAGAATGTGGATGTAAAATTATGTTACTTGGGAAGGAGTAAACTATAGACACAATAATATATATAAACATTCTCTCTCAGTTAATGTTTACTGTATGGTCTCTTCTCCTGTCCAGAGACCCCTGGTCTCATATTTGAGGTCATTATCTCTAGAAAGGCTTCCTTAGTGTTCCAGGACATTTTATCCAGAGATTCTTTCTTCATGTTCCAGAAAAGTTTAGTTCTCCATCCTGTGTGCCCCCACAGCACCTGGTACTTCCACATGTGCATCACCATCACACTTGCAATGACTGTCAAGTGTGCTATGCTTTATTATTTGTGCAACAAATATTCCTCCAGCTGCCACTCTGTGCCAGGAACTGGGAATATAGCAGTAAACGAAAAGAGTTCCAGGCAGAGGGAACAGCTAAAGCAAAGGCTTGCAAGACAGGCTTGGCCCAGGCCTCTAGCTTCACCTCTTTTCCTCTCCTTCAGTGAATGGCCACAAAGCACACTCCCACTGCTTCCTCTATCTTGGAGTCATCCTAGCTATGCCCACAGTCACAAATAGGCTGGCCTTTTTTCCTCTTAAGGTTTTGTCATAAAGAGGGGTCAATCCAGTTAAAATAGCAAAAGGACAGAGTTTCCAGAATCTTTTATGGTTCTTGTCATCACAGACGCTGGATTATAAAATACTAACTCGCTTTTGGGATGAGAACTAGGATTCATATTGAATTTCTATCCTCTAATTTTTATCATTTAGAGCAGTGGTTCTCAACTGGGGGAGACTTGGCCTCTCCCCATTCTACCCTTAACCCCAGGCCCCAGGGACATCTGACAATGCCTGGAGACATTTCTGATTGTCACCACTTTGCAGGGAGTGCTCCTCATGTTTAGAGGCCAGGGATGCTGCTAAACATCCCAGAGTGCACAGAACAGCCGCACACCAAAGAATTACCCAGTCCAAAATGTCAATAACGGCTGATCTAGAAAGTGTCTTCTTTAAACCCCTCCTTCCTCCTTCTGGCTGCAGGGGCTCCTTCCTCTGCAACATTGCTCTTCATTTATGAGCATGTAGGCTTGAATATATGAAATTAAGGATGAACAGCGGGGGCCTATTTGTCTCAAGAGAGAAATGCATCTCTCTTAGGATCAGCAAACTGGAGAAGACTTTGTTCTCTAGATACCTCTCTGGCAGAAGACATTGCTTTCTGTATCTCCTACTGGCCTCATGTTTCTCAACTTTCAGAGAGACTGAGCCCAGGGATGACAAATTGGGTTCATCCTGCACTACCACTTCATTAGATGGGTAGCAGCTGTTTGGAGCACAATTTTTATTCCCACAAGGATTCCCAAGGCCACATTCAGGCTCTGCAAAAAAGCGCAATCAATTAGTGATGTCTATCAAGAATACAAGCACAGTACCAGGTATATGCCATCTCTTCATGAGAGAATAGCTCTTTTTTTTTTCTGCCATTGACCTGATTCCATAGTTCATTTTATGCTCTGGGCTAGACACACGACTCTAAAAAGTTCACAGTTAATGCCGTTCAAAACTGCACAGATCACCTGGGGAAGCTAGTGTGCAGAAAATGATGCTTTTCTGTGTTTTCTCCCTACCTTCTCATTCTTTGTCCTTAGGAACAGCATGGGAGGGAGGGAGACATGACCACTGATGTCCTGTGATTGGAGTGGCACTTCCTAGCCACACCTTATACAGTTCTACTCGGCAGTGGACATAATGATCATCACTGTCCTTTTCTTCTTACTTCTAATTGACCATAGTGATCGCATGCTCTTAACTGAATGGCTCTCATCAAGCATTTATTTGATTCGTGGATGGTCTGAGTGCACACACACCTGCAGGCCACTCATCAGCAAATTCAGCTGTCCTCTTGGGTACTTGCTTTGTTGTTTCCCTTACCCGTCCTGCCAGCCTGCCTGCAGACTTCCTTCTAATACCTTTATGAGTACATGAATGCCATCTCTACCTCTTTTCCTTTTCCCACCTGCATTATAGGCCTCAAAGATGTTTTTGTAAACCACCTCCCTCTCAAGCTGAGTCCTCTTGTTATCTTCATTAAAAAAAAACCCTTTTTGGGGGTATTACATCTAATTCCTATACCCCCATGTTGCCTCTGCTGTTTGTTGCTTTTGTGCCAATTTTGCTTTCCTTCTGGACACCCTCAGAGGATTTTCCATCATATGTATCAAGCCATTCTGTGTTGCTGTACCTCTTCACACACTGGCCCTACTGCTAATTTAATTAATTTAGATTGCTCTGCTTCCCCTCACTACAGAATCCTTGTTTCATTTCAGGAAATTACCTCTTCCCCATTTTGTTCACTTTGATGATGAGTTAACCTAGTACTTGCCTGTGGTGGGTTTGACATATGTCCACAAATTCTTTGACACTCCTGTCTTTGAGTGGTGGAGCCTAATTCCCCTCCCTTTAAGTGTGGGCTCAGCTCAGTGACTCATCAATGAATAGAATGTCGTGACAGCAATGATGTATGACTTTCCAGGTTATCTTGAAAAAGGCACTGTGGCTTCCTCCTTGATCTCTCTCTTGGGAAGTTTCCTGCTGCGTAGAATATCAGCTGCCATGTTTTGAGGACATACAGGCAGGCTGGTAGAGAAAGCCATGCGACAATGAAATGAGGCATTCTGCCAACAGGCAGCTCTAACGTGCCATTGGTGTGAGTAACCCATGTTGGAAGCAAATCACTCAGTCCTTCAAGTTACTGCAAATGTGACTGACATCTTGACTTCAGATGTCAAGCAAAAACTCAAATGTTTCATGCAAAAACTCATATTAGACTCTCCCAGCTAAGCTGCTTCTGGACTCCCGACCTGCAGAATCTCTGTGGGATAATCATGTCTCTTGTTGTTTTATGTTGTTACATTTTGGGGTATTTTGCCATGCACCAACAGATAATGAACACATTGTACCTCACTAAGAAGATAAGAAGTAGAAAAGCCCATGTATCAGTTAGCTATAGCTGTGTAAGAGCCACAAAATCTTATTTTCACACAAATATCAGCATTCTTTTCTTTGCGCTTCTATAGGTCATGAGGATAGCTCTGTTAACCTTGGCTGACCTTGCTCATCCTCTACAGAATGGGTTGGGGATTGGTTCACTTATGTGGTTCTGCTTCATTTGACTCTCATTTCCATTGAACAACAGGCTGTCATAGGCATTTTTTCTTTTCATGGAAATAGCATAAGCACAAAATAATGAGCAAAAATAGGGGAAGCCTTTTAAGGTCCAGACTAGGAACTGACAATCAGCCAGAGAAAGTTACATGGTTCAATACAAGGACAAGATGCAAGAAAATATGCTTCAGTGGGAGGAACTATAAAGTTATATGGCAGAATGTGGGTGTAAAATTTTGTTGCTTGGGAGGGAGTAAACTATTGGCACAATAATCTAGTCTACCACAGGCAAGGTCCACCTGCTGCAGTCTGAATCCAGATTCATACATTGAAACCTAGCCTCCCTTTTGGGAGGTGATTGGGCCATGATAGCAAAACCCTCATGAGTGTGATTACTACCCTTGTACAAGAGGCCCCAAGCTCCCTTCCACCATGGAAAGACACAGCAAGAAGGTGCCATCTATGAGGAATGGGCACTCACCAGACACCAAATCTGCCAGCACCTTAATTTTGGACTTCCAGACCACCTTTAGAAATACATTTCTGTTGTTTACAAGCTACTCAGTTTATGGTATTTTGTTGTAGCAGCCAGAAGGGACTAAGAAACCCTCAATGGCCACTGGGACTAAAACTGATCTAATCTGATGGCCTCTTGCAGGAATTTGAATCTTAAATGGTGCAAAGTCCAACATTTTGCATCTCCTTCATTCTAGCCACAGGTCCTGATGTAGCTTTTCCTACCATGAGAACAGTGATATATTTCTGCTTCCTAGCCCAATAAATGTCTTAGTTTCTGCCTATTTTTAAGCCTGAGTCTCTATCTTTCATGTCAATTCCATGAGCTTCAGATACTTTTTCAGTAACTGTCCTTCTGCTTAAGTCAGTTGGAGTCAGTTCTGTAGCTGGCACCAGAAGAATCCTTAAAAACTGCAACTTCTCTTCAGATATCTGAAGCCAGCTACATCCCAGGCCTTACCTTCTTCCCAGTTCACCATCTGTGGTCCCCTCAGATATTCCTCAGGGACTGTGGTTTAGATTCCTCCATCATTTAGTTACTGTTATCTGAATACATTCCTCTGAAAGTACACTCTTAAGTGGCAGATTCAAATACAGGTCTCTATGTATATTTGACATTGCAGAGAATAAAAAAGGTGTATCTCTTCATTCTAGATAACATGCTTTTAATATTGGAGACTAAGATTCCATCTGCTTTTACTTCCAATTCAAAATCTGAAAACTTAACCTTTTTTAAGGCACTGCTGCCAAGTACCAGCTCTTATGCTCTATCTACGCAGTCACTTTGTCATCTTTTGAATTGGAAACCCCTTCTAAATTTAGGAGTTGACTTCATTTACAGAAGACCAAGAAGGACAATCAAACTTGGGATGAGCCATGTCCCCAGAAGCAAAATATTCACTTGATCATTTTGTAGCCCAGGCTCTTCTACAAGGTTCACCCTCTTTTCTTCACCACACCACCCTACAACAGTGACCGCTTTTCCATCCTCTGTCCATCCCCAAGAGTAACTGGAGATTCCATTTCTCATAATGTCATGAGTATTTTACATATCTTAAAATGATTTCTTTGCTAAAGCTATTTCTATATTTGTCTCAATGTCACTTTTTATTTTCTTTAAAGGCAATCCTTAGGCCCCAATAGATAAGAGAATTAATGTCTCTTGAATGCTTTTATGAACCATTATCATATTTTTTGAGGAAGCTATCATCTTCTCCATTTTTCAGATGAGATGAAGGTTTTTATAGAGAAAGTAACTGATTTGTTCAAAGTCATACAGCTAGTCAGTGGCAGGGTATAGGTTGAAACTGAATCTGCCTAATGCCAAAGTTGGTAGTCTTTCCTCTGTACCATATTAGATGGTCTAGTATTGACTTGGCTTCTGATACCATAGAACTTCGCAGCGAGTAAGACCTCAGGAATTGCTGAATGTAGTGGTTTTATAACTGTCATTCTCTGGGTCCAAGAGTTTCTCAAAAGTGCCTTAGAAGCTGCCAGAAAAAGGAGAATGCAGGAGGAATTAGGCAGAGAAAAGGAAGTAAGGGAATAAGTGAAAGGGAGGCAAAGTAGGTAGAACTCTAGACCCTTCAGTTTTGTTTTCATCAGATTAGCTCAATTTCCATTTTATATACTAGAGTTCCAACTAAGATTTTTTAGGGGTTCTGCTGCATTAAACAAAGTTTTAAAACTACCAGTTTAAATCAACTCTTTCATTTTCCCGATCTATGATTCTGAAGACAAGTTAGGTGGTTGGTTCCAGATCTCAGTTAATAATAGTCCCAAGATACTTTGCATCCCAATACAGCACTTTCTCTTCTCTCCCTCCCTAAAGCCTTCTTGAATTAACTCCTCCCTTCCCCCATCCCCATATTTTTAATGTTAATGTTTTTAAAGTTTTAGGCTGTTCCCTCTTATTCTGTCTAGTGCTCAAGAAGCCTGAAGTTATAGGCAGAGTTCTCACAGGAAATAAAACAAAAGAAAATGCAGATATGAAATATTTAAATGCTACAGTTTGTGTCTACATCAGATTTTAAGTATTGATGGTCCCTGAGCTGAAGGAAGACCTCAGGCCTCCATCATACATCTTTTCCAACTAAAGACCTGATAGCCCAGAGATTTATCCAGGAGTGTTCTTGACACGTTAAGAAAAAGGATGTTATCGATCTAGCAGCTGAAGATGTTGGCTAAAAGAGAGGTGATATCTGAACTAATATTATTTCTGACAGGGATACTGATTTAGGATGCCTTAGGAAAGAGTGACTGAAAACGTCTCCCCTCCTTCCTCCCCCTAGACATGGGATATTGACTTGCTCACAGAGTTGATTTTATAATCCTCTTCCTCAGGTTTCACTTCTACAAAACTCGTTTTGTCAGAAAGGGAGCTCTTGAAGTTTCATTTTTAGGCTAATAGCTTTTCCAAAAAGCAAGATCTTGAGGAACCTTGTGATATGGATGAATCACTGATTTGAAGGGCAATTAGAGAGTCCTTTTATAGTGAGGGCGTACCAACTCCAGAATTAATTGTGGAGCGGATATAATGCAAAAGACTATGCAATGTGCAGGGGAAATCACTCCAAGGAAGTAAGTTTGTAACACGTCATAGCTGTTTTCTGTCTGATCAAGAGTTCAACCATGGATGTTGGTTGTGCCTGTGTGGTTATTATTAGGTAACAGCTAACATGATTAGGCTGCTTTCTATGGGCTAGCCATTGCTTTGAATCCTTTCCATGTTCTTATTCATTTAATCTTCAAAAGAAATGAAGAATTTGAGGTAAAGAGCTTAAGTAAAATGGAATGTTTTAGAACTTTTAAATCCCTCAAAAAGGGAAAAACGTAAAATCCCAAGGAATGACTTTGTACCCACCAGATGAGAAAAAAAAGAACATTTAAGTATGATACCCAATGCAGATAAAGTTATAGTGATAAAGCTATGTACTCTGAAATAGCTAACTACATATAATATGTATATACATACAATACTTGGCATATATTAAACATTCAAGGTTTGTTATCTATCATAGCTACTTATTACTATTACCTCACATGTAATGGGAAGACAGCACTAGCACACATAAGGTGAGCTGTGTGACCTTAGGTATCTTACTTAGCCTCTCTGATTCTCTGAACCTCATCATGTCTATTTGAAAATATACATAATTATAGTATTTTCCTCACAGGATTGTTATGAGTTTCAGGTAGGATACTGTGTATAAAGTGCTTAGCACAGTGCCTGGCACACAGCAATTACTGAATCAACAGAGCTAGCATTTTTGTTACTGTTATTATTACTACACATATTTTGCCAGCCACACTAAAATCAGTAGGATAAATTCACATAAAGAGTCATAAAAAGATTTATGTCCACTTCTTAAGATTTCTTATAAGGAATAATTCAGTAGAGGCAAGAATCAATGTGTAAACTGCATTTGGTAATATTATTTCCAATAACCTTTTGGTTTAGGCAGAGAAGAATAGCTATCCAACAGCTTTCTCCCTGAAAAACATGGAAACTGGAGCCAGAAACTAGCAACTGGTATGTTTTTTTTCCTAAAACACTGGAATTGTTTAATGATCAGTAGTCAGGCACTGAAGCAAGTCTGTTTTAGGGCTTTTAAACCTATTACTATCTACCATTTGTGAGTTAGGGGAGCACACTGCTTTTCATATGGTGGTATAGATTAGTAGATGTATAATAAGTATATTTTGATGGATGTATCTGTTTATACTGAAGATTTCATTAGATAAATTATGCCCTATAAATATGAGATAATTGCAAACTTTATCTGATACTAATACTCAGTATTCCTTTAGTAGTTAATATTTGCTTTTAGTAAGAAAATTTTCTAAAAGAATAATTACTTAAGGTATTTTTGCTTCTCTGAACATATTTGTATTCTCTCAGAGCTAAAATTCTGGAGAAATGATTCTGAATCAAATGAGACTAGTGTTTTAGCTTTGTCTGGTTATATCTTGGCAGTGTGGCCTACAGCAATTTAGCATACTTACTGCTTACGGATATCTGGAGAGCATTTATTCCTTGGAAGAAAGCTGAATGACACCTCTAATCTAGAAAAGTTGAGAGCTATTTGTTGAAAAGGTAACAGATTTTGCCATTTTGAAGGAAAAAATGCAGATGCAATTGCCAGATTCTTAAGAAAGCAAATACAAAATGTTAAGTACATTTAGAGTTTCATTTAATGTCTGTGCTTAGGGACCAAACCAGGACAACTGCATCGTGAGCAGAGCTTTCTGATATTTCTAGTAGTGATCCCTTGGAAGAGCCAAAATCAGATTTAAAATACAACAATTTCTGGATTAGAGTGAGTAAGATTGAAGTTAGGCTCTGATATCATCTTAAAAAGGAAGAATGAGCAGAAAATAGAATTACAAAATGTATTATAGTCAAGGAAAGTTAGATTAAAAGAGGTTAAGAGACTTGTTCAAGGTCACATAGGTAAGAAAGGAGAAGAGCTAAGATTTGAATGCAGGTCTGTCCTATTCCAAAGCTCATTTGGAAGTTGAGCAAATATTTATTCTGTACCTACTATATATTAGTGCTATGACCTTTGCGGGGGGGTAAATATTGGCCAAAATAAATACAATCCTGACTTCGGGAGATTACATTCTGACAGGGAAAATAGATTTAAAACATACCTGCTTATAAAATATTTGTAATAAAAGTGAATAACTACAGTATGTAAATAACTACTACAAGTCAATAACAAAAAGAAAATGTTCAGTAGACAATCAAAAGATATGAACAGAAATGTCTCTCCAACAATGAGGCAGCAAGAGAATACCATTTATTACTCACTAGATTAACAAACATGAAGTTTGACTAAAGTTCCATGACAATATTGAGAAACAAGCCACTGTGGCTCACACCTGTAATCCCAGTACTTTGAGAGGCTGAGGTGGGAGGATTGCTTGAGGCCAGGAGTTCAAGACCACCCTGAGCAACATAGTGAGATCCCCATCTTCAAAACAAAGCAACAAACAAACAAAAAACATTGGCAGAGTGTGGTAGAGAGACGAAAGAAAGGAAGGAAGGAAGGAAGGAAGGAAGGAAGGAAGGAAGGAAGGAAGGAAAGAAGGAAGGAAGGAAGGAAGGAAGGAAGGAAGGGAAGAAAGAGAAGGAAAATGAAATAGTCATTCTTCAACACTCCAACACTAATGAAAAGAATACATATAAAATAAGCAGCTACTGGCCGGGTGCGGTGGCTCAAGCCTGTAATCCCAGCACTTTGGGAGGCCGAGACGGGCGGATCACGAGGTCAGGAGATCAAGACCATCCTGGCTAACACGGTGAAACCCTGTCTCTACTAAAAACTACAAAAAACTAGCCTGGCGAGGTGGCAGGCGCCTGTAGTCCCAGCTACTCGGGAGGCTGAGGCAGGAGAATGGCGTGAGCCCGGGAGGCGGAGCTTGCAGTGAGCTGAGATCCGGCCACTGCACTCCAGCCTGGGCAACAGAGCCAGACTCCGTCTCAAAAAAAAAAAAAAAAGCAGCTACTTTGGAGACCTATGTACTCTGTGACTCACTAATTGTACTTTTTAGTATTTACCCTAGAATAACCCTCACATACATGCACAAGGAGACATGTATAAGACTGTTTATTTTAGCCTTATTTGTAATACAGGAAAACAGTAAAATAACTCAGATATTCATCAGTGGGGGAAGAGAAAAAATAAGTTTTGGTGTGTTTGATCCTGTGCAATACCATGCAACTTTTCCAGTGAGTGCTTTAGGTGTGTAAGTAACAAACACATAAATAAAACATATTTTTCAGTGACTTATGGTTGAGTCCAAGTTGTAGAAAAATTGGTAGGGGATGCTATCATGTATGCTTGAGACTCCCATCCATATCATTTAGTTTTCCAGGGCCATATGTATGCACGGAAATGGGAAAAAATATATATAGAAGAATCATAATACACCACTGGAGTAAGTATATTCCTTGCCCCGAGAAAGGCAGGCAGGTGGGAATCAGGGCGTGAATCGAGAAAACTAGAGATTTACCTTTGATCCTTCAGTGCAGTTGTTTCCAAAAATAATTTATCCAAAAATCACTTGTGTAAATAAAAGTTAACTGTAATAATAATAATAATAATAATAATAATAATAATAATAATAATAACAATAATAAAGAAAGTGTGTCTTACTGGGTGATAGCATTTTCCAGTAAGAAAACGGAGGCCTAGCTCATTACCTCCTTCCGGGAAAAAAAATGATAGTTTCCCTTTGAACTGGATATTAAGGCTGAACCGTCAGGCATCTGGAGTATAACTGAATTCCAGAGACAATAATGACAATACTGCTTTCTATGTGTTCAGCACTTTGCAGTTTTCAAAGCACCTTCCCCATACATTATTTCCCTGGATTCTCACAGCAGCCTAATGAGGATGCAGCTCTATTTCCCAGGTGATACTCATGTGAGAAAGATAACACAATTCCATAAACAAAGCACACACACACTAGATGTCAAGGATTATGAGTAGTCTTATTTTAGAGGTTCTTTTGTGTGCATGGTCATTCCTCTTACTGGGCAAATGTGGGGCAGAAAATGATAATTTGAAGAGTTTGTGTACAATGGCATAACCTGAGAATCTATTTGACTTTTGCCTCTGAAACCAGAGAGAAGTATCACTTCTGAAAACCTCACTCTTACTGCCTGGAATTAGGCAACTTAATATTCCACTTTGAGTATACTAATGCACGACCTTAAAGAAGGAAGGATGTGTGGTGGCATTTCTGGGACTAATTCTCGTGTTTTCTCTTTTCCATAATAAATGTATCATTACACAAATATTAATTATTGATAATGCATTTTAGTTAGGTGGCGGAGTTGCTAGTCCTAACAGAGTTGAAGATTACTTATATACAAGCTCACACTTAGAAGGCTGGCTCACTGCTCACGTCTGAGAAGAGGTTGCACAGGTTAGGAAGGGGCAATGGGATCTGGTCATTAAGAACCAAATTACTAGAGTAAAGCACATCTGAATTATTATTTTGCTTCTGCTATTTACTAGCCACGAGACATGGGTACATACAACTACTTTCATAAGCTCAGTATCCTCTTCTATAAAATGGGGTTAGCACAGGAGTTAAGTGAGCAGACTCCAAACCCAGTCATCTGGGTTCACCTCTCAGCTCTGCCACTATCTTCCTATATGATCAGAGCCAGTAAAATCTTCCTTTGTCTCAATTTTCTCATTTTATGAGAGGTAATAATTCTGCCAATCTTATAGGGTTGTCTTCAATAGGTATGTATCATATCTATGGATACTGAGTATTGTATCACACCTATGACAATTGAGTCAATAGGTATCATACATGTATATATTTTGTGTGTGGCACATAATTCTCATAGGTGTTAGCAAGGATTGGTATGCAGCACACACAATAAGTGCTCACTATATGGTAGCGGATGCTTATGGTGCTATTGACACAAATGACATTCGGAAAGATAACTTTTCAAATTCAGACAATGGTAAGTACAGATTCCTTCAACCAGGGAAAGGCACAAAGTTGAGGCTCAGTGGATGCCCATTACTTGACTAAGATATGAACATCCTTTGGAAGCCAAAACAAATGGCTATATGAAACTTAGAGTCACAGAGACACATTGGTGCAAATTTTATGGACTTCCTATGTTACAGTGAGGCAGATTCAGCAGTGTTCTAGGGTGAGTGGGCCCCCAGGGAGGGACCAAGAAGGATGAGTGGTAGATAGCTCCATTCTTAAGTCTGGCTAAGGCTCTGAATAAAGATAAAGAGGTTTCCAGGAAGAGCTATCCCTAAAAGTCTTCCTGTGTAAACAGGCCAAAGGTTATTATTAAGAAGGAATCGAGTCATGATGAAACGCAGTATACCTTATTTTGATGATGACTAATTCATTAAACAAATATCGAGGACTTACTATGGCCTTGCACTATTCTTGGCATTGAGTGTTCAACTGGGATCATAGAGTGATTTCCAGCTGCATGGGACTAATGGTCTAACAACAGATGCAAAGAAGAGCGCAGGGGGCTCTGGAGGAGTTGAGTGGGCTATGAAGGCACAATGAATACAGGAAAGCAAAGACAACTTCCAGGAAGGAGGAGGCCTTGGCTGAGTAGCCAGCGAAGTTAGAGATGAACATTCCAGGCCAAAGGAACAATGTGGGGGAAGGCCCCGAGGAGGGGTGCATTTTTAAGAGAGTTAAAAAAAAAAAATCAGTTAGCCTGGAGCCAGAGCATTACTGGGAATGTGTGAAGGAATGAGAAACCCGAAGTCCTGGGGATTAAACATTTTTCCCAAGTTCACATAACAGGATGCATATCCAGGTCTGTCTGACCACAAGACGCACAACAGACTCTATTTTGTCTCACATAGTGCTATTGGCATTGCATCCCCACAATAGCAGATGAGATGTGTGTCCTCAGAGAGCAGTTGGTGATGACACCCTATCTTCTTTTAGGGGTCAGCTCAGATCCCTTTCTTTTAGGTGTACAGTTTCATTTATCTCTAACCTTTCAGTGGCTCACATCAAAAGGCATCACACTTGAATTTCACATTCATTCGTCCTTTCCTAGGTTTCCTGCCTTTGATGTACTTAACAGCCAACTGGGTACCATTTGGAGGGTGTGTTCTTGCTATTTAGGCTTGCTAAATGTACCCTGAAGAATTCTATCTATTTCTGTTCTATCTGTTGATTAAAATTCAAAATTAGGCAACAAAAACACATTTGTTTATCATGATCTTTAGAGACAAAATGATTTTCTTGTTCCCAATTTGTGTGCAGGGTAAAAATGCTGAGATATCACTTGGTTTTCTCTTCATGGTGCTAGGATAATATTAAACATCCTGTGAAAAGGGGGAAGTCATTAGATGCTTGGTCCAATTTAAAGGCTTTCATTGGTTTCTAACTGAAGTGAGTTAATACTTGTGGAAACACCAGCACAGAGCCCAGAGTGGGCTTGCTATTAACTACAATGATAGTTCTTAGTTAATGAGCACCTTCTATAGTCCAAAGAGCTTTTATTTACACATTAACAACTATCCTTACGACAATCCTGCAAAGTCAGAATCATCTGCTCCACTTTATATGTGAGCACAGTGAAGGAAAGAGAATAGAAGTAACTTGCCAAATAAAACTGGCAGAGGCAGAATTTTCACCTTGGTCTGAAAAGATGGTCCATGCCAGGTGTTCTTGACATTCATTTACCCATTTTATGATGACAGCATGTTGATTTTCCCTTAGGAATCACCCCTACTGGATTTTCAATCTTCATGGTTACAAAGGGGCTGATGGGATGTCTCAGCTTCAGGGTGGGCACATAATACCCACCTGGTCAATGCAGATACCTCACCTGCCAACCTCAGTGATTGGTTCAGGGACGGGCATATGACTCAAGTGAGCCAATCAAAACCAAAGAGTATCGGTCTCACTGAGTTGGCTGGAATTATTGGTAGGAGAGACACCTTTCTGCTCAGAACTGAATCTGGGATGATAAGTTTGCCAATTTCTATCATTGGGAGAGCCTACCTGAGAATGAAGCTAAAGTTATAACATCATTTTAGACTGTGCTGCAGATGTGTTGACCCTAACAATTCCTTCTTTTCCCCATTTTTTACACTTAAGGTAGGTTTTGATATTTTTTATGCTTAAGGTAGATTTTGGTTACTTGATTCATTCCATCCACTCGATATACTTTTTTTTTTTTTTTTGTCAACTTTTAGGTTCTGGGGTACATGTGCAAGATGTGCAAGTTTGTTACAGTATACTGTCACATAATGCATTACACACAAGAGCAGGCTCATTAAAACACATTCTTCTATTCCTAATTTATCTGACAGCAACTCCAAACAGATCACCACTTTTACTCTTGCTGATCAAAATTTGGTAAAAATAAAACCCAGATGTGGCCAAAACTCTAAATCTCCTTATGTAGAGTCCAAAAAGATCTAATTTTGGTAGTCAGCATGACTGTTTTATGAAAATATAACAAAAGTCTCTTTCCCCCATCTCATTTTTTTCCTATTTATGGGAATTTGTTTTGTATGAGCAAGTATCAATTAATGGCTTTGGAAGCCTAATATTATATTTCTGAGTATAAATCTAATAATTTCTGGGGCCTCATGTGGCTCGGTCTCTGCACACTCTTACTTTAAATGCATTGTTCAAAAAAGAACTCCAGGTTGGGTGTGGTGACTCACGCCTATAATCCCAGGCGTGAGCCACTTTGGGAGGCTGAGGTGGGTGGATCATGAAGTCAGAAGATTGAGACCACCCTAGTCAATATGGTGAAACCCCATCTCTACTAAAAATACACACACACACACACACACACACACACATTAGCCAGGTGTGGTGGTGCTTGCCTATAATCAATCCCAGGTGCTCAGGAGGCTGAGGCAGGAGAATTGCTTGCACCCGGGAGGTGGAGGTAGCAGTGAGCCGAGATTGTACCACGGCACTCCAGCTTGGGTGACAGAGTGAGACTTTGTCTCAAAAAAAAAAAAAAAAAAAAAAAAAAAAAGGAGCTCCAAACTTTACTTGGGCTTTTGAAAAATATTAAATGAAGTCCAGTTTATAACTCACAGGATAGGGGATGCTGTGATATGCCTTCCAGATATCCCTCAGGAATTCAGGAATAAAGCGTATATGATCTTAGTTTCTGGTCACACCGCTTGCTGGGAATGCTCTGCCATCAGCTCCTCTGGGAATCACCTTAGTTGAGGAGGGCTGCCTCACTCAAAGTCACTCACTCTTCCTTAGACAACCCACATTCAATAACTCATCATGGGTACCCAAGTCCAGGCCCCTCACCCCAGCTGGAAAGAGCTCTGAAGGTCATCCTGCCTTTAGAGCTCCCAGCAGAGTCAGCTCAGCTGCTATATGTCCGTGACTGTGCTGTAGCTCACCTCCTTCCTCTGCCCCAGCCTGCTCCCATCCTTTGCTTTCCCCAGATGTTGATCCAGTGATCCAAGTATTCTCTGATCCATTTCTTCAATCTAGTCTCTGAGGGTTTGCTTCCTAGGTAACCCAACCTGTGACACATAGCAGTCAGTCTCAGTAGCTTTGTCCCTCTGCCACCCAATTCTTCCACACTCCAAGGCTGCTTTGTAACCTCTTATCTCAAATCCCAAATACCCTCAATAGCTTCCACCATATAATGCCTTTCTTCCTATTTCCCTCACTCATTCTTTTGGCCTAGAAGGATGTACCACCAGTGGTTAAGTGGTTCAACTTGACCTCTGTGGCTATGACTGTGTGTTCCTATTTTCTTTCCCACTCTGCCTTTCACCTCCCATTTTCCAAATTCTGAAAGGATTTTTTGTTTTGGCTGCTAAAGAAATGTAAAAGACGTAGAAAAGTACATTTAAAGTTGTTTCAATCACATAGGATCATAATGATGCTAAGGTTCTCTTTAGATAGCAGTAAACTAAAGTATCGAAAGAGGTGGGGGCTACAGAAACTAGTGACATTTTGAGGTCATTAAGACAGACATGCCAGTGGGAAATTCTAAAGGATAAGAGATATGAGGTCCATTTACGGACCTCACAGATTTTTACCCTCTCTTGTAAACATGGTGGAATTCTAGCATAACTGTATGGTAAAACATTTACCTTTATTTAAATAAAATAGAGTGACTGAAAGAAAAATATTGAGTTATATATTTGGATATAAGAATGGATATGGTGAAAATTGCAATGGTCATATGCAAATAACTAAATTACAGAAAACCCTTGTGGGGCTGTTGTGGCAATCAAGTCAGATCATTATGTGAGCATAAACATTGTATGTCAGTAAAAGACATTTCTGCTCTTTGAAACATTGTATCATCTATTAAAGGATGGTCCTGGTTCAAGAGAAGGCAATTTTCCTAATAGGATTAGGAAGCCAAATTTAAACTGATCCCAGAGAAATGAGATTCTTGAGAGATCACTGCCATTGTTTTGAAATATTCAAATTATCTGAAAAGAAGAGCAGAGACCACTCAGCAGAGTCCTCACTGTCTTGGTGAGGCTTTCTTCTGACCTGAGCCATACCATCAGCGGCTGAGGGAGGCAGTGTGCTTTCTGTGCTGACCTACAGCAGTGCCAAGCTGCTCTTTGCTCCATGAGGTGCCTGAGCAGCCTCCCTAGCTCCCACCAGGCTGACCCTGGCTGAAGGCACAGCTCCTCCTCTGAAGGCTGATCTGAGGTCATTCCCCCAGTCATGATCAGATTTGTGTGCTAAGGAGGGAAAATAAAGAAAGAAAGGAAGGAAGGAAGAAAGGAAGTAAATATAATCCAACTCTGCTCTTACTCTCATGGAAGATAATTACAACCAAACAAGAAAATTAAATGTCAAAGTGCCAGACTATATTATAATTAAACAAACACAAAGCAGGTTTGGGGAGCATTAAGAATGCCATCTGAACGATTCCAACAAAGCTTGTTAAAGAAGAAGGCAGACACCTTGTCATTACTCCAGAACTTGGCACTGCCCATGCCTTCTAAAATGGCAGGCGGCAATGGAACTCAGGAACTCCTACAGAGTAGAATAAATTTATTTCTTTGTTTTTGGGGTAAGACAATAAGGCTCAATAGCTACAGCTAAGATTGTGGGGTCAATTGAAGCAGGGTTCAAATCTCACTTGACCATTTAGCATGTGCATTCTCTGTGCCTCCATTTCCTTTCTATAGAATAAGGATTAATTACAGACAGTTGTGAGGAGGGTGTGACGCTGATGTCCATGGAGCCTCACTTGTAGTCAGCACTCTGTATATGCCAGCTGAGTGCTACCAAAATAATTAGCACTGACCGTAGTACTTGATGCATTACTGGGGCCCAGTTTGTGTTTCAGGAGATAAAATAAAGATGAATAAACATCTAGCTATTCATAATTTCCCATATATAATTCAACACTTCTCTAGCAAGATCTTGACAAGACTAACACTTGGTCTTGAGTCCCAGTTAGTCTCTGCAAAACTTTGAGCTCTCCGAGGTTAGAACCCCCATTTGTTTTGTCTCAATGGAGTCCACAGCACATAGGTATGTGTTGCATAAAGAGCTGTTGACAGCTCCCATCATCAGAAGCGTAAACAGCATATTATATGTGCTTCCTCACATGTGTAACCAGTGATTTCTCTTCCACCTGACCTCACATGAAGTTTATGTACCTTCAGTTCTCAGTTACTAAACAGTTTCTAGTTAATACTGGAAAAAATCTGAATTAGCTGTAGGAGGGAGACCAGCCAGAGGTGCCATTAATGTTACAGCCAGGTTACGGATTGATGTTTCTTTAGTCCAAAGGGAAGAGCTGCAAAAGAACTTTCCCGTTTGCTGAGTGAGTTCAAATCCATTGTTTCATTAGATTTTCACAAAAATGCTCAGAGTTCAAGCCAGTGAATCTCAAACTGTGGAGCACATACTTAAAATGAGAGGTGATATTAGGTGATGTACAATATTAAATCACATTGAATCACACCATCAGAAAATTACTCCCTTATCAATTATTTTTTAAATGTTTTCTATTACATCAAGAAGTAAGTCTCAGTTTGGTGCCACCATGTCCTTAACACCTCCATAACACTTGCTAACCTCCGAAAGAAAAAGGAAGGAAGCAGGGGAGGAAGTAGGAGGGGAAAATAATAGCCCTGTTCAAAGCATTGTGGAGTATTTGGGAAGAATTTAATGCTATTATCTTCATTATACTTATTTTCAGAGCTATCTTCTTAAAGAAGGGTATTTAGTGAATATTAAGTAAATAATAGTGCAGGAAGTATCAATACAGTGAAAAAATTGAGGAAGTAGGGTAGATGACTGAAGTTTGTATGCATACTTTGTATTAGGTCATAAAGCTGTAGTTGTAAGAGCTGAGGCCATGGGGTCTTCTTAAATTGCAATCACATGCTTTTTCCACCTCAAGCATGCCTCCTAAACTCTTAAATTCAAATACAAGCCTGAATAGAGCGTAAGAGCTCTTCTCTCTAGTTAGAAAAATCTAAAATTGAATCCAGCATCAACACCATGGCTATGCTTCCTTGGACAAGTTATGTAACATCTCTACATCCCAGTTTTTATTTTTCAAAAGAGGGGAAAATAAAAACAACGAACTCATAGGATTGTTATGGTGTTTTGATGAAAAAAAAAATGTAAAGCATTTAACACAGTCCCACACATATAGTAGGGGCTCCATAAATGTCTGCTAAAAATATTAATGGAAAGGCTTAAAATAAGAACTCTGTCAAATGTTTGTATATTCTATCATTTCAATGAATGGTCTTTTAACTATCATGAACTGATTTATGTTAGTCAGGACATATTGTTCGTTCCTTTTCTAGGATAAAACCTAACCATGGTTAGGGAATTATAAGGCTTGTTCCTGAGACTGACTGGTTGAGATAAAAGAAACATTAAATTACATATTGTAGTCAAGGAAAGACATTATCATAAATAGTTAGACTTTGGGGAAGGGAGAGAGCTGATAAACTGTTCTTAATTGAATCTCAATAAAGGATGCTCTGTGTAGAAGTAAAAAATGATATTTGTGGAAGATATATATTAATATGTAAAAAAACCTCTAAAAATGTTTATTGAGCACTCATTCCACTAGATGCTGAATATACAGCAATAAATAAGATATTTAAGCCCTGCCTTCACAGTGTTGCAATAAAATGTTTAGGACTGTAGCCTAAGGGCACACAATCCTCTCTGCACTTGTTCAGGGAAAAGCATAGCTGGAAAGGAGCAAATGAAGTAGGCATTAGATGACTGAATTTCAGATCCGGCACTGACTGGCCTCAAATTGATGTGATACTTTGAAGAAGGCATTTTGCTTCTCTGAGTATTCATGTTGATACAGAGATGTCACTAGATGTTTGATCAAGGTTTCTCAAATACCAAGCCTTTAAATATACTTACAATTATTGCCATATCTATATTCCACCAAATTATTTATATTTTACTGCAGTAAATTAATTTCTTTAAGGCAATCCTGAATTCCCACTATAATGAAAAATTGGTGTCATATGACATAAATGGAAGTCATCTGTAAAAAACAATGACTAATTTCTTGTAGCTTTACTGAGGTATAATTGACAAATAAAAATTGTACACAATGTGAATACTTAATATATATAGCCCTTGTTTAACAATTACCACAATTGAATTAAGCAACACATTCATCACCACACATAGTTACCCTTTTGTGTATGTATGTGCATATGGTGAGGACATTTAAGATCTAGTACTTAGCAAATTTCAAGTAAGCACTACAGTATTAATAACTAAAGTCACCACTGCCATCCATTTATTAAACTATTATAGAGGAGATTTTTATGAAGCAAAGATGTTCTTGGTGTCATTGTAGGGAGGAGTGCTATTTCCCATTCCTGTTCTTTGCTTCATACAATAGGAGTTCTATTAGTGTAGCTCCTGGCCTCTTTTATTTTTGTTTATTTATTTGGATACAGAGTCTCGCTCTGTTGCCTAGGCTGGAGTGCAGTGGTGCTATCTCGGCTCACTGCAACCATGCCTGGATTTTTTTTGTATTTTAGAAGAGATGGGGTTTCACTGTGTTGCCCAGGTTGGTCTTGAACTCCTGCGCTCAGGCTATTTGCCCATCTCGGCTCCCAAAGTGGTAGGATCACAGGCATGAGCCACTGTACCCAGTCCTGGCCTCTTTTATTCCTTAGCTATGTTGCTCCAGGAGAGGTGGAGTGACTTGTCTGCTTAATAAATATGGAAAAGATAAAGGACACTCTCGGTTCAGCTCTATTCTTTTCTCTTGGGAGGTACTGCATCTTATTTTATGCTGTTTTCCAATTTAACCCTTGATCTCCATTGCTACTACTTCATTTTATTATCCATTTGTTCAGAATGTGGTTGGGAAAAGGATGTGCTAACCCTTGTAAACCTCAAACTCCCTCGGAGTGAAATGACTAAATGTTTGGCACCTCCTAGTGTGAAGATCTCTCCAACACTTTCCATAAAATAGTCTAAAGAATTAAACCTGAAGTAAATCAAGTCTCTAGTTCTAATGAGCAGATAGCAGTAACATAGGCGATAGAAAAATGAATTAAGTGATACAAAAGAATACAACCATCCGATCCAGAATGTTGGAAATTCTTCAAAACAAACAAAAACCAAAACCCCTCCTCTCTTCGGTAAGTAAATAAGAAAAAGGCAAGAGGTGGCAAAGTAAAAAACAGCACAGAAGGAAGATGGAGTAGACATACTTCTCATTGTTTCTCCTGCTAAGTACAACTAAAAACTCTAGAAATTATACATAACACACACATAAGAGGACTCCGAAAGGAGGAGAAAAAGGCAGATTGGCCAGGGACCTTGGCACCGCTGAATAGACACAGTGGTGTGTTCCCTGAGTTTTCTTTTTGCCTCATACATCTCAGACGTGGAGATGGAAAAGCCAGCAATCTGGATATACCAATGACGGCAGACAGGGTAAGTTCCAACAAAAGTCTTCTCTTTCTAGACAAAGGACCAAGAAAACAACAATCTGGCAAGAAAACTTTAAGAATATAGCTAGTCTATGCCAGTCAAACACCACTGAAAACAACTGTGGCCCTACTTCCATCTGTGCCAGCAAAGGTCAAGTGGGAAACTTAGACTTCCAAATTTACCAGGCTGTAATGAACCCTAACTACTCCCTCACTCTCACCTCCAAACCCAACCTGAGTGGTGTCAGAGAAGGATGAGCAGGGAGCCAGGAATTTCATGCCTTTGGGCAGTAACAATGGCCCTGGGAGAATACGGAAGATCACCTTGGGAGCGTGGATTTCCATCCCCACTCAGCAGTAATGAGGCACCCCTCCTGCTAAAGTTGTATCAGGGGAAACCTAGTAGAGTCAGGTTATGGACAAATATAACACAGTTTCCTTCCCTTCTTGAGTTTTCTAAATTATTTTTGATAGTGAAAATATTTTTTTTCAAATGAAAGTTTTTATTTTCCTTGTGGTTATTTTGATATGAATACATAGGGGCCATAGACATTTTTTAAAGAAGGGAATTCAGTTTCATTTTTTTTTTTTTTTTTGAAATATGTGAGAATGCTGATAACCTGATTGTCTCCCTCTAGATTTGAGAGACACCTGCTTAGCAGACTGAAAACCAGATCAGGAAAGGTATAGGAACTTCCTACTACTTTACATATTCAATTCTTTAGGGGAAACTGGGTGTGGCCCTTACTTCCATGATACTTATTCATAGGTTATGATGTACAGCTTGTGGATACTGGTGTGAGGGTCACAATATAAGGTTAGTTAACCTCCATGGAGCTAGGTTCTGGATTTGAGGAAGACACACAAGTGTGGCATCTTCTAACTGAAGCTAACAGATCCCAGAGTAAATCATATTTGTGCCAACTGATAAGTGAGAAGGTGGTAACAGTTTCAATAAACAAAGGAGTTAACCAGACAAACCTAAAATCAATTAAAAGGAAGTCACAGTTTATTTTCACATTAGATCATCATGATGGTGAAAACAATAACATTGTCTGATGTAGTTGTAAGTGTATTTAAAAGAAATATTTAAAATACTATTATAAACTGCTGGGGACAGAAAAGAAAAGCAGAAGGAGGTAAGTTTTCTGTACTTTACTTGAAATGGTAAAATGTTGACACTAGTAGATTTGGTAAGTTGCACGTACATAAATGCCTGAAGGAACCCCTAAAAAAGCTATACAAAGATGTACACTTAAAAGCATTAGAGTAAATCAAAATGAAATTTAAAAAGATGTTTCAGTAATCCACAGGAAGGCAGGAAAAAGGAAGAAGAGAAACAATAAACAGAGGGAGTCAGAGAAACAATACAGAGAATGAACAGAAAACAAGAAATAAAATGGCAGGCTTTAACATATAGATAGTAACATTAAATGTAAATGGTCTAAATACACCAATTACAAGAAAGAGATTGGAAGAACAGATTAAAATACATTACCCAACAATATGCTATCTAAAAGAAATTCACTACAGCTATAAAAACATAGACATGTAGAAAGTAAAAGAATCGAAAAAGATATACAAACAGTAATCAAAAGAAAGCAAGAGTAGCAATATTAAAATCAGATAAAGTAAACTTCAGAGCAAAGAAAATTAACAAAGACAGAAAGAGACATCATGTAAGGCCAAAAAGTTTAATACAAGAAGACATAGCAGTTCTAAATGTGTATGTACCAAAAAACAGAGCTACAAACTTCCAGTTGAAGCAAAAACCAGTAGAACTGAAAAGAGAGAAAGGCAAATCCACAATTGTTGTTAGGGACATTAACACCTCCTTCCAATAACTGATGAAACAACTAGAAAGAAAAAGGGCAAGGATATAGAATAACTCAAGAATATCACCAACCAACAGAATCTAATCAACATTATGGAACTCTTCACCAAATGACAGCAGAATACATATACTTTTCCACAGCAGAATACACATACTTTTCAAGTTCCTATGAACACATACAAAGACAGGCCATATCCAAGGCCATAAAACGAAACTCAACAAATTTAAAAGAATTAAAATTATACAGAATATTCAATGAAACCAAACTAGAAATTCAATAACAGAAATGTTACATAAAAATTCCCCCAAACACTTGGAAACTAAAAAACACACTCAGCATAGTACATTTATGATTTTCAAAAAGTCTCAAAAGAAAGTTTTTAAAATACGTTGAATTGAATGAAAATAAAAACAACTATCACAATGTGTAATACAAATTTCGTGTATTCTTAGCACATAGTGCTAAGAAACATATTTATAGTACAAACTACTTAAACATTAGAAAAGATTTTTAAAATCTTCAATCAGTAATCTAAATGTTCACACTGCAAGACTCTTTAAGAAAAAGGGGGAGCAAAATAAACCCATGATAAGGAAAAGGAAGCAAATAATTAAAATAACAATATAAATAAATAACAGTGGAAAAAAAAGGAGAGGTGGCATATATTACTAATACTAGGAATGAGGCAGGGTATATATCACTACAGACCCTGCAGATGTGAAGAGGATAAGATAATACAGGCGTATCTCCAGCAAGATTTTACGTGGAAAGGCAAAGGAATGAGAATAACTAAAACAACGTTGGAACAGAACAGAATAAAGTGAGATAAATCAGTTTACCCAATTTCAAGACTTATCACATACTTATAATTATCAAAACTCCAATATTGGCAGAGGGGAAGACATATAAATAGAATACAGTAGAGAACCCAGAAATAGACCAAAGCAAATATGTTCAAATGATTTTTGACAAAGTTGCAAAAGGAATTCAAAAGACAAAGAATAGCCTTTTCGACGAATGGTGGCAGAGCAACTGGACATCCACAGACAAAAAATGAACCCCAATCTAAACATAAACTGAATGACTAATATATGTTGGTTTATAATTCTACTCAATCTATTTTTGTGTGTGTTTACAAAGTTCCATAAGAGTTTGAAGAGAGAAAGAATTTGAAGGTAAATACCTTTCCCACTGTATAATTGAATGTTATTTAATGCTATAATTCTGGACACTCAAAGCTACATTACAAAATATTATACTATATAAATTATAAGCATTTGTTTGTTTATAGCATTAATATACTAAATATCTATAATTTATACACAAAAATACATATGGAATTATCCTTTGTTGAAAATATTTCACTATATTATACAATTTTCTTTCTAAAGATTTTATGTTCTTATAATAAATGTAATATGAATTTATAGGTCAACACTAAAAATGCATAATCTGAATTTTATTCTTTACTTTCTGAACCAATACAACTTCTTATTGAAGTTGAACTATTAATATTTAATTTTTAATGCCCTGGAGATAAAAAAATCTTATGCTCATTTATTCTTACATGCTAAATTTCCTATACTCTCCTAATTTCCATTATACTTGTTTTATTAAAGATTCTACTTGGCAGTAAGAGGAAAAATCATGAAACATAGAACATTCTGAATAATTACAGTGCTCTGCTAAATATAAAACCATGTAATTAATGTTTTTGTTTAATAACATAGATCCCAATTTTCTAGAGAATTGTGTCTTCATGAAGCAGGGTTTAAAAAAAATCTAAGATGTATCTCACTTGGTTTGTTCTATCCTTGCTGGTTGATTCTAATTTTTTTAACCTTTTATTTGGTAGTACACTGAAAGAAAGATCTTAACTCAAAGTATGGGATTTCATAAAAGATGATAGGTTGGCATGCCTTACTGAAATTTGCTATTGTCCTGAAGCTATTTTACTGTACCTTTCCAGGCTGTCAGTTCTGCTTAAACCTGATAATTATAAAATAAGGCTTCTTTTCTTATCTTAAAGTGACTTCTAACATAGGAGCAAGTACCTCTTAAACCTAGAACTGTACATTTCATTTATTTAAGCCTCAAGAGCCTGGAAAACCACTGGCTAAAAATCCAGTAATAAAATGCCACATCCTGTTAAGAAATTTTGGAAGGAAACTTATTATTTCTGCTGCTTTTAAGTAAATTGAGATTTATTTCTTATGTGGTCTTTATTAAACGTTTAACTAATTTAACAGCAGATGTGTTTCAGAATCTATTAACATTATCTTAGTCCTGGATTTTATTTTAACCTTTTTGATAAAACCTTAAAAATGAAATCATTTCCTCAACTTATACATAGCTAAATCAGTTGCACTTGGGAAAAATGGGATGTTGAAGAGAGAATGTTAAGGAGAGAAATTAGTGTGAGGCATGAAACTCACTGCAATAAAAACACAATGTTGGGGCCGGGCGCGGTGGCTCATGCTTGTAATCCCAGCCCTTTGGGAGGCTGAGGCGGGCGGATCACGAGTTCAGGAGATCGAGACCATCCTGGTTAACACGGTGAAACCCCGTCTCTACTAAAAAAAATACAAAAAAATTAGCGGGGCGTGGTGGCGCGCCTGTAGTCCCAGCTACTAGTGAGGCTGAGGCAGGAGAATGGCGTGAGCCCGGGAGGCGGAGCTTGCAGTGAGCCAAGATCGCGCCACTGCACTCCAGCCTGGGCGACAGAGCGAGACTCCATCTCAAAATAAAAGAAAAAAAAAGACAATGTTGGCATGACTCTTTAAGGGTTTGTTATGCACCGGGAGCCATTTTATGCTCTAGGAATACAATAGAGAATAAAATAGGTATGGTTCTTGTAAAGCACACATTTTAGTGGGGGAAAGAGTCAATAATCAAATAAATGAAGAAAAAATATCAGACAGTAACTAGTGCCATGAATCAAACAAAAAGAAAATGATAGAGACAGTGGCTACTCTAATAAATTAGCACATTAACTAAAGCCTGAATGAGAAGAAAGAGCCAATCATGTGAGTATCTTGGGAGAGGTGGGTGATGAACAGGTCTGAGAGTTCAGCAAGTGCAAAGGCACTGGGGTAGAAACTTTTGCCCCTTTACAGAAAAAAAAGAAGCTCAAGGTGGTGAAAGAATAATGACTAATGTAGAGAGAGGCCTATAATGGGGTAGAGGGATGGGGAAGCAGTCTTATCATACAGGATGTTATAGGCCAGGATAAATAGTATTTTATCCTAAGTAAGGGGAAGCCATTAGAGGTTTTGAAAGGGGAGTGATGTTAACTAATGCAAGTTATAATAAGATCATTCTTACATCTGTGTGGAGAACAGATTTTAGAGAGGTAAAACTAAGTTTAAAAGCAAAACTAGAGAAGGCAAAAAACTAGAACGAGTTAGAAGATTGTAGCAGGAACCCTCTTGAGGGATGGCAATGGCTTGGACTAGGATGAGAATAGTGAACATAGAGAGAAATAGATGGATTTCAGATGGGCCCAAAAAGTTCTATTGAGAATATTTGGTGATTAATTGGAAAGAGAAGGGAGAGAACAGAAGAAAAATCAAGGCTGACTCCTAGGTTTGGGACTTGTTTAGTTGAGTGGTTTGTGGTGCTACTTACTGAGAGCAGAAGAATACTGGAGGAGACGCAGGTTTTAGGGTGGAAAGCAATAATTTCTTCTTCAGCATATTAATTCGTAGATGACTTTAGATACTCAAGTGGACATGTTTGGTGGATCATTGCATACTCATAACTGGAGTTTAAAGGGCAAGTAAAGCACAGAGGTAGACATTTTGGACACACTGACATCTAGATAGTAGTTTTTTAAAGTAGGAATAAATAAAATAACTATACTGATTTTTTTATTATTATTATACTTTAAGTTCTAGGGTACATATGCACAATGTGCAGGTTTGTTACATAGGTATACATGTGCCATGTTGGTTTGCTGCACACATCAACTCGTCATTTATATTAGGTATTTCTCCTAATGCTATTCCTCTCCTAGCCCCTACTCCACGACAGGCCCCGGAATGTGATGTTCCTTGCCCTGTGTCCAAGTTTTCTCATTCTTCAATTCCCACCTATGAGTGAGAACATGCGGTATTTGGTTTTCTGTCCTTGTGATAGTTTGCTGAGAATGATGGTTTCCAGCTTCATCCATGTCCCTGAAAAGAACACGAACTCATCCTTTTTAATAGCTGCATAGTATTCCATGGTGTATATGTGCCACATTTTCTTAATCCAGTCTATCATTGATGGACATTTAGGTTGATTCCAAGTCTTTGCTGTTGTGAATAGTGCCACAATAAACATATGTGTGTATGTGTCTTTATAGTAGCATGATTTATAATCCTTTGAGTATATAACCAGTAATGGGATCGCTGGGTCAAATGGTATTTCTAGTTTTAGATCCTTGAGGAATCCCCCCACTGTCTTCCACAATGGTTAAACTAATTTACACTCCCACCAACAGTGTAAAAGTGTTCCTATTTCTCCAGATCCTCTCCAGCATATGTTTTTTCCTAACTTTTTAATGATCACCATTCTAACTGGTGTGAGATTGTATCTCATTGTGGTTCTGATTTGCATTTCTCTGATGACGAGTAACGACCAAAACAGCATGGTACTGGTACAAAAACAGATATATAGACCAATAGAACAGAACAGAGTCCTCAGAAATAACACCACACATCTACAACCATCTGATCTTTGACAAACCTGACAAAAACAAGCAATGGGGAAGGGATTCCCTATTTAACAAATGGTGCTGGGAAAACTGGCTATACTAATATTAAACATAATTTGAGGGAGGCTGTGTAGAGTGGAATGTAACTATAAACTTACTAGCAAATTTGATGTTAGGCGCTTTCATTTTCAAAAACTATACCCAAAATATCACATGAATGTAACTGGAAACCCTGAACGATTTGAAGACTTGGGGTATAAAAGTGATTTGATCACACAGTAGAATTTGGACTATTTAAATTCTTTTTTTTTAACTTTTATTGTAGGTTCAGGGGTATATGTGCAGGTGTGTTATATAGGTAAACAGTGTGTCACAGGAGCTTAGTGTACAGATTATTTAATCACCAGGATAATAAGCATAGTACCTGACAGATAGTTTGTTGATCCTCTCCCTCTTTCCACACTCCACCTTCAAGTATACCATGGTGTCTGTTGTCTCCTTTGTGTCCATGAATTCTCATTGTTTAGCTCCCATTTGTAAGTGAGAATATGCAGTGAGAATAAATGTGATTCATCACATAAATAGAACTAAAACAAAAACCATATAATTATCTCAATAGATTCAGGAAAGGATTTGAATAAAATTCAACATCACTTGATATTTAAAAACCCTTAATAAACTAGGCATTAGAGGAACATATTTCAAAATAATAAGAGCCATCTATGACAACCCACAGCCAACATCATACTGAATGGGCAAAAGATTCCCCTTGAAAATTGTAGTGGCTGGTAACGGCCTTTCCTTTCCATTCCATATTTAGCACTACTTTAGAAACTTCTTGTAAGGTAGGTCCAGTGGTAACAAATTCCCTGAGCATTTGCTTGTCTGAAAAGGATCTGATTTCTCCTTCACTTATGAAGCTTTATTTGGCTGAATATGAAATTCTTGGTTGGAAATTTCTCTCTTTACCAATTCTGAACATAGACCCCCAATTGTGAACATAAGCCCCCAATCTCTTCTGGATTATATGGTTTCTGCTGAAAGGTCCACTGTTAGCCTGATGGGGTTCCCTTTATAGGTGACCTGCCCCTTCTCTCTAGCTGCTTTTAACATTTTTTCCTTTCATTTCAACCTTGAAGAATCTGATGATTATGTGTCTTGGGGATGGTCTTCTTGTGTAGTATCTTGCAGGGGTTCTCTGCATTTCCTTAATTTGAATGTTGACCTCTCCAGAGAGGTTGGGAAGTTTTCATAGATGATATCCTAATACATGTTTTCCAAGTTGCTTGCTTTTTCCCCATCACTTTCAAGGATACCAGTAAGTCATAGATTTGATCTTTTTACATAATCCCATCATCCCCAGAGGTTTTGTTCATTCTTTTTAAATTTTTTTTTTCTTTATTTTTCTCTGATTGAGTTAGTTTGGAGAGCAAGTCTTCAAGCTCTGAAACTCTTTCCTCAGCCTGGTGTATTTTGCTGTTAATACTTGTGATTGCATTATGAAATTTTTGTAGTGTGTTTTTCAGCTCTATCAGATCAGTTTCTTTCTTATGTTGGTTATTTTGTCTATCAGCTTTTATATCATTTTATTGTAATCCTTAGATTCTTTGAATTAGGTTTTAACTTTCTTCTCAATATCAACAGTCTTTGTTCCTGTCCATATTCTGAATTCTATTTCTGTCATTTCAGCCATTTCAGCCTGGCTAAGTACCCTTGCTGGGGAACTAGTGTGGTCTTTTGGGATTAGAAGACACTCTGGCTTTTTGAGCTGCCAGAGTTATTGCACTGATTCTTTCTCATCTATGGTGGGATGATTTCCTTTAACAATGGTGTAATTTGAGTAGCCAGTAGACTTCTTTTCTGGATGTTTTTAGAGGGCTGGGGTTTTTAGCTGAGTTCTCACCCTTGGTTTCACAGTGGGGTATATTATTAAAGGATTTTTGGTGTTGAAGTTTGGGCTGTGATCCAGTAGATAAGCATAATAGCCAGTTGGTAGGCTCTTGTCTAGCCACATGGCTCCTCTGTATTTCCTCATGAATGCAGCTGTGGTCTTTCTCAGTGCTCTGAGAGTGTGGGCTCTGAGACCATGAGTACAGAGGATTTATTTTTCCCTATCTTGACAACAACAGAGTCTCCATGTAAGGTGTCCTTCTCACCTCTAAGAAATGTCCTGGTTGAAGCTTTGTTTGAATATCTATCAACAAGTGGTCTTAATTATCTCACCACAATCACTTGTCAAATCTTTGCAATCTGACTTGAAGCAACACTGTATAAAAAAAAATACTTCTTTCCAAAGCTATCAATAAACTTCTTCAGCCAAAATCAAAGGCCATTTTTTTTCATTCTATTTTTCCTGGTTCATTCTGTAGCACTGCACACCATTACTGCCATCTCTGATTGAAAATATGATCCTTCCTTAATGACCATGGCTTTATACTCCATAGAACTATTTGTTATCCCTTCTCCTAATTTTGCTTCTCTGAGGTCCAGATTCATTCTTCTGGCCTGTTCCTTCCCCATTAATCTTAAGAAAATCCTGTCCTTTTAAGTAACTCAATCATCGCCTTTTTCACAAGTGGCCCTGCAGTGACATCTCCAGACTTGAATTGCCTCAGAACTTAGGTCTTTTACATCCAACTTGAAGCTCTTCATCTTTGATTTTCTCAACTGGAACTCAGCATATACAACATAACATTCCTCTTTCACTCAGACTAGCACCCTTTCCTTCACTCTTTCTCTGCTTCCCTGTAGGAAACTCAGCTCAATGCCTGGCATTACCACTGGTTATCATTAGTGTATTACCCAAGTATTTACTGAGCCTCTGCTGGGAAGCAGACAATGTGCTAACCAAGGCAGATACCTGTGAATGAAATAGGCATAGTCCCCAGCTTTGCAGTTGCTCTTGGTCCAGGCAAACACCTTTCTCTTTGATGCTCCATAGCCTGTCACTAAACTCTATAAATCCTCCTCCTGAACATCATCTAGGATCATCTCTACTTTTTAAAAATTTCTTGCTGCCAAAATCAATGTCTCGTTTCTCATTACATCAGTTTTTATCACACTGAGATTGCTGTAATAACCTCCAAACTGATCCTACGCCTCTAATCTCCATTTTACTTAATTGTCACCACCCAATCTCTCTAGAATATCACAGCAATACTAGCCTTTAACTACTAGTATTACCACTGTCACTTCCTGCAGAAAATTGTCAGTGAGTGGGCTTGCCCTCTTAAAAATAAAATCCAAACTTCAGATCTGGGGAAATGGGAAGAAACACATAGGTTTGAATTATTATTTTGTTACTTAAAAGCTTTATGTTCCCAGGAAAGTCACTTGCCATCTCTGGTTCTGTTTCCCCAGTTGAAATATTAGGGCTAAAATTGGTAACCAGCTCTTGAATTATTTAAATTATAATTCAAGGCCTGTTGCAATAGCTCACACCTGTAATCCTAGCACTCACTTTAGGAGGCTGAGGTAGGCAGATCACTTGGGCTCACAAGTTTGAGACCAGGTTGGGCAACATGGCAAAACCCCATGTCTACCAAAAATCTAAAAATTAGCTGGGCATGGTGCATGTTCCTGTAGTCTCAGCTACTTTGGAGGTTGAGGTGGGAGGATTTGAGCCTGGGAGGTGGAGGGTGCAGTAGCCCAAGACTGCAGGACTGCACGCCAGCCTGGGAGATAGAGCCACATATTGTCTCAAAATAATAAATAAATAAATAAATAAATAAATAAATAATTCAACAGTGATGCTTAGAGGATATTTTCTGAACTTCTCAATGTACTGTATTTATATAGGAGTCTTTCTCTAACTCAACACTCTAAATTTTTACAAGATTCTCACTTATAAATTCAAAGCTCAACCTGGTATTATAAAATATAAAACATAAAATTACCCCTACTGTTCCCAGTGGGCCTGGATAATATCTAAACAGTCTCACAGTTGCTGGGGAGTTTGTAACCCAAAAAGTGCTAGGAGATCCATCTTGAAGTTTTGCATCTGGCCTAGAATTTCCAGGTATGCCCACAAATTATAGACAAAAGGCAAAACGGTATTTGTCCATTTTAAACACATAGTGTGCATAGCTCACAGGGTTGTTATGAAGGATACTGGCACACACTATTGCTGCTGCCACCACCACCACCTGGTCTACCAGCTAATGTTTATTAAGTACCCAATATGCCAAGTACTATGATTATTATTGCTCATTTAGTCTTCAGTCTGTACACTAACTGTGTGACCTTGCGGCAAGTTTCTTAACCATTCAATGGCTCAGGTGTTTTTATTTTCAAAACGTGGTGTTATAAAGAATCAATGTGATTTATGCAAAAATGACAGTGCCTGGCACAGAATCAGTTCTCAAAAATGGCACTATGACTCTTACTCAGGACCACCAATTGTAACTTTTTGATAGAAACTATAAATATGAGGGTCCCACAAGTGCAGCCATCTCCTACTTTCTAAGCTGAATTGGTGACCTGCCAGCAAGAAGGAACTGTATCTTATATTTGTTTATTTTCCTAACAGGAGCAAACAACATAGAAAACCATGACTCAATAAATGACAAAGGATGAATCACTAGGTAAAATTGTTATCTATAAAAGTGCACACACTTTATTTGAAGTTATGCTCCAGAAAGTTTCCTAGAGTGGCCTTTCTTCTCTGGTTTATATTACACTTGACCTTTTTCCTTACATAACATAGTGAAGTTATTTACTTCTAGTCCTATTATTGTAGTGATAAAGATCATCTAAATTTATTTAAAACCATAAATATTTCTCTTATCACCCCTCCCAAGAGAAAATTAGCATTTTAGGAGAAAAATAAACCTAAAGGGAAAAAAACCCCTCAGTTTTGTTCCGAGAATGTCTTGTAAAGATTTAGATTCTACTTGAATTCAATACATAACCAGAGATTACATATGGGTTAATGAGTACCAGAATTAAAGCTAATTAAGATTCTGTCTCTTTTGCAGAAAGTAAAATGGATTCAGTATAATTCAGTCTTCCAAATCTTTTATTGATATAATTACTAAATGAAAATATTTATGAATTACACAGACAATGTTCAGTATTATTTAAAATAGCAAAGAGCTATTGCTGCAACAAAGGAAAGAAGGGAATAGAACATTAAAAGCTTTCCACAGATCATCTGCTCACCATGTTTATGTGAGAAATATCAGAATATGAGGTGTGCCCCTATTAATGGACTCATCACTCTGAAGTGGTACCAAGGTCAACATGTTCGCATTGCTCTTCAGCTGAACAGAAAATGTAATCAAAGAATGTTTTTGTCTATCCCATTTTACACACACACATGCACATACATACGTACTGCCTTAGAAAAAAGACATATCTTTTGAATAAATACAGGTCCTTTCTGCCCTGGATAATATTTTTTCCCTCAAATTAATGAAAAGAGAACTGAATATATTTCTTTAAAAGGGAACTGAATTTATTTCTTTCCTCTTTCAGTATCTTTCCAGAGAAATATATCCTTGTGATATTTTTGTCAACAAATTGTAAAGCTGAAATTCTTGTCAGTAATTCTTCAGTTTATTTCCCCATGTTAACTTTTAATTAACCAAATTTAAATTTTGTATGTGAACCTCTACATAGACACCTACAGTGTAAAACAGATAATAGCAATGGTGCTCAAATCAAAGCTTCCTTTGGGGTGGGAGTGCTGAACTGTCACTACTCTCCCCGACCACAACCCACTTCCATGTCCAGTCAGGAAGAATCCCTATGGAACCCTGGGGACCCATGGAATCCCACTTAAATACCTTCAAGTTTAAAACTATATTTTTCTGGTTGTTGAACACAACCTTCAAAGTTATGATGTCATTTGGTGGAATCTGAGAGGTAAATTAAAAATTATACAGTTGAACTTCATCCCTTTGCCAATATCCTGCACTTCAGCTGACATTTGCTGTGTTGGAAAGCCACAGCCCTCTGCTGGTATGTGTGTACTTTGCAGCCAGCTAATCCTCCCTAAATAGTTTCTGTAATTACTGATCTTAAGTGATCACTCCCTTTTCGTGTACGTGTGCAGATTGTTTTTAGACTCTCCAAAGTCAACCTTTTCATTTATCTCTATTTGAATGTCATTTCATTAAACCTGGCCCCTATTTCAATTTATTCAGTTCACTTGAGACCATATTTCAGTCACCGAGTATATTCATTTATCCTGTAACCTAATTTCATTTACAAGATTGATGAAGTTAACTTCTTTAACATAGAGCACATCCCACGTCACATCTCATGCCTACTGAATCATAATCACCAATGGCACATCCAAATAACTATTTATTTACATTCTTCTCAGAGGACTCAGATTCACTCCTAAATGCAAACCACTTCTAGAGGTATTAATAATAAAAGTAGTTGGTAGCAGTGAATAGGTCAGGACCAAGGACAGAGACCATCAGCGCTCCAATTGATTTTAATCTACAATTTATACTGGATAATTCAGCCAATTAAGAATTCACTGGCTATCCTCTTCTAACTTACTTTTACTCTCGAGTAACTTCCTCTAAAACCTTACTTGCATCCAGATATAACTGTTTACAATGTTTTTGTCTATTCGAAGCCATATTTTTAAAAAAGAAATCACAAAATTGATACTTCTAGTATGACTTCTTCTTTCTCCATGAGCTCGTAGACCCTTTATCTATTTGATTATTTGTCCTACAATTTGGCTGTGAATTGACATGAAGCTCCTGAACCTATAAGTGGTTGTATACACTTATCTCATTGCCCCTACCTTTTTAAAACCATCACCAATATCTGAGCAAATTGAAAAGTTCTCTTAATATCTTGCACAAAAGTGAAATTTATTCAGAATAAGATAAGTGAACTAATTTAGATTTCTGCCTTTCCATCTTTATGAAACTTCAATATTTTTAGAAGTGGTATGTTTTACATTTTTAGACCAGTGGTCACTCTCTTTGACACGATAAATAGAAAAAGAACATGAGTTTGGTGTAGGAAAGCTTTTGCAGATAGTAACTCCAGTATTATTGTTAGTCAGTACTATTTGTTATTATTTTCTCACCTTTCTACATCAGGGGATCTGCATCTTCAGGGGTAGTAGTGACAATAGAAGTAATAAGGTCGTGGTGATAAATTTCCTTTTCATACTTAATATTCTTCCTCATTATCATGCACAATTTTATAATTGATGCAGGCAATGAATCCTTTTGGGAGGTTATAAAAAGAGTCTGGGCAGAAGGAAATAGTATTATATGAGCCTTATAGCACTTTCATGGTAACCTGAAAGTATGGACATTCCAGGTTTGTGTTCTTACTATCTAGACAGTACCTGGCACTAGTGAGATTCGAATAATATTTTAATGAATAACCAAATAAATTATCACATGAGTAAAGAACAGCTCATCTCATTTAATCCAAGTAATTACTCCAATAATTAGTTATCATTCTTTATGTGACAGAGAAGAAAATCAGGATCAGAGATGTTTAGTGACTTTCCCAAGTTCACACAGAGTCAATGTCAGAGCAACAATCCAAACCTACATGTTTCAGCTGTCAGATCATGAATGCATTTCCTCTCATTCTAAACTGAGTTATCACTGGTACTGAGCTGGCTTCGTTGTTCAGCCACCTACCAGCTGTAGACCTTGAGAAAGTCTCAGAAGCTCTCAGAGACCAGTCTTCTTACTTAAAAGGAAGAAATATATGTTACCAGCCTCGCTTATCCTGAAAGGTGGTTTTAACATGCGAGAGAGATAATGCATGAATTGTGAAGTACAGTCAAACCTGAGGAATTATTATTATTTTCTCTCAAATCTTCCCTAGAAGAAAACAGTTAATTTAAGAGGCTGATAACACTCTTAAGAGGCTGATATTTTCTACTGAAAAATATGCCGGTCAAAGTAAAAAATTTCAAAATGGCAGCACCAGATAACAGTAAGGTAAGTGGAAATAATGCTGCTTTCCTACAGTAAGGTACACAAGAACATTATTCTAAATAGTACAAAACCCAAAAGTTGTATTTGCTACCATGTAGATTATTTTCATAAGAATATTACAGACATTCTACTTACTACAGTTAGGTCTCCATATTCCTGGAATTGTTTGGATAATTCTAGTGGTGGTGGCAGTCTCTTTCCTCAGGAATCATTCAGATAATGGTTTTTGCTCTCCATGAAATTTTTTATTATATGTCTAGTAAAAGACTGAAGGTATAGAGCAATTTTAGAATCAAGGTACTAAAAGGAGCAGATTTTGGAAAGTAGGATCAACATATTGGCATCTTTGCATAGAGGCTCAGATCTCTGCTCATTATTTGGGTCTCAGCATGAAAGTCCCCTTCTCATGGAAGCCTTTCCTAATACTCACCTTAGTAAAGTTAGGTTAGGCCTCCCTCTCAGCATGCAGTACTTTCTCCCTATAGCATTCATCACAACTGTGATTATACAGTCATTGCTATGTAATTATTCAGTGTTAGTCCACCAGACTCTAAGATCCTTGAAGATAAAGGTTACTTTACTTGCTCACTTTTTTTTCCCTAGGGCGTAGTGTTGGGCTTGGCAACATGGTAGGCTCCATTATTTTTTCTTAATAAACCCATCCATGAAGCTAGAATAGAGAGATCATTGTACTGTTTATCTTAGGAAACCTGTTTCCTAACATGGTGCCTTTCACTTAGTGGTTGCTAATATGAGAAAAAGAAAGTTAAAAATTCCTGTTTGGTTCAGGATAGGCTTGAATATACTGCAGTAGCAAAACAAAAACAAAAGCGAAAGCAAAAGCAAAAACAAACAAACAAACAAACAACAACAAAAAACACACCAAATCTGATTAGTTTTCAAACAACAAAGGTTTATTTCTCACTCATGTTGCATGTCCATCACATGCTAGGCTAGTTCTTCTTCATGCACACATTCAGAGACACAGAGCGAGCATGGCTTCACCATCTGAACATCTCTGGTTATGGTAGGAGGGGGAAGATGACAGGGAGATAATGTACCAGTCCTTAAATGGTCCTGTATGAAGGAGCATGTATCACTCTCACATTTTATTGGCCACAACTGGTCAATTGCCTACACCTAAAACCAAAGGGATAGAGAATGGAATTCCTTCTGTAATTACTTAAAGAATTGCATATGGGCAAACATTAAAAATATCTAATCTACCCTCAAAAATATGCTAACAATATTAGCTACATTTTCAGGAGTTGCCCCAAAAGGCCACCAATTTCTTATTTTACAGAAAAATACAATGTTTGTATATACTAATGCATATATATATGTAGAAATATGTATATATATATGTAGAAATATTTTACTGAAGTCTTAAGTTAATTAGCACCCTATAATAACTATGACTGCAATCATAGCTATCATCTGTAGGTACCAAGTGGCCCACATCACTCTCACAATAATCTTACGAGGAGGTAATATAAACGGAACACCTGTTGCTTTGGGTTTTATATCCGTTTTTCCTTCTCCTTGTAAGACCACTCCAAGCTACCTTGAGGGAACCATAATTTCTTCAATGCACACCATCCTGCAGGTGTAATTTTAACAAAAACTTACTTTGCCCTGACCAAGATGGGCATATAACCCAGCATAGGCCATTGAGACTCTTGGAGATTTTCAAGATTCCGAATCTCCTGGATATTTCCAAATCACCAAGAAATGAAATGTAAAAAACAGTTGGAACTGTATACTTCAGTAGTGACATTCTAATATATTCATTAATTTATTCCGATATTTATCAATTGTCCATTATGTGCAGGAAGCCATCTGGTATTTCAGCAGTGTACCAAATACATGTATCTCCTGCCTTCATGGAGTTTACATTCTAGTGATTAAATAGACAATAAAGGCAAACACACACACATATCATGGGTGATTCTTGCATAGCAATAAGTGTTATGGACAAGAATTTAAGGAGTTAGAAAATACAGTGAAAAGATATATAGGGGGAATATGTTACTTAGTACAATCAGTAATGCTCCTTAAGGGGGCACTCTGGGTCTGAATGAAGTAAGGAAGTCAGCTATGTGAATATCAGTGGCCAGAACAGTGTTCTAGGCCAAGGGGAATTAGAAAATACCAAGACCTTAAGATGGAAATGAACTAGTATGTTCAAGGAACATCAGAGAGGTTAATGTGCCAAGCAAGGGGTGGAATGCTACGTAAGGAGTTTGGAGATATAGCCAGTGTCCAGATGATATTGTGTCTTATAGGCCAAGATCAAGACATTGACTTTTAGTTTTAAAGTACTAGAAAGTCATTAGAGGGAGCAAGAAGGATAGACATGTTTTAATTTTGTTTTTGAAATAAGTTCTCTGGTTGTCATGTGTAGAATAGCTTTGAGACAGGAACAATGGTTGAGACGGGGAGAAGAGAAAATAAGTCCTCACAATGGTCCAATTAAGATAGGAGGGCTCTTGGTCAGCGGGCCATTGTGGGAGGTGAGCAGTGGTCAGAATCAGGGTATAGGTTGAAGGGATGATGGGAAGAATTTGCTGATGGACTGAACATGCGGTGTGAGAAAAAGAGTGCAAAGATGTCTCTGAGATTTGGGACTAGAATAACGGGGTAAAAGGGTGTATGTTTACAAGAATAGGGGCTGCTGGAGTTTGGAGAGATAATTACATATTTTATTTTGTAAATATTAATCTGAGACGCCTATTATCCATTTTGGTGGAGATGTCACACAGGAGTTTGATGCATAAGTCTAGATTTTCAGAAGAAAAGTAGTGGCTGCGATGTATATTTGAGAATCAGAGGAGACTGGCTATAAATTGCTACTTGATAAATCACCAGGGCTGCTTGATTCTGATTCTTTCTGAGTCTGTTTCTTTAGATTTTTATTGAACCTGCAAGCTACCCATAATTTCAAATAAATTCTTACATTTACCAAAGTTATTTTATGTTGTTTATAGCCAAAAACACTATGAATGTTATTATTATTTCCACCATATCAATATGGAGACTGAGGTTCAGAGATGTTAGGAAACTTGACTAAAATCACCAAGATAATAAGGGGTAGAACTGGGACTTGAGGCCAGGTCTGTTTGTAAGATATCCCCTGTTTAAAGTCAGAATACTACAGAGCTGCTGCCTGCATTGTCTCCTTAACAAGAAAGCTTCAAAAGTCTGGGGCCATGGAGTGCTGTTCAAAGTGACCTCACAGTGGCAAGAAAAGGCAGAAGAGAGAGGCACAGACTTCAAATGGAAAAGGGCATCTCTCTGGGAGTGCTAGCAATTGCCAACCTTAAATTTCAGGAGGTATCTCAAAGTAACAGAGAATTTGCTTTTTATTTTCTGGTAGCACACTGTGATTTCATGCTGAGCCTCTGTTGCAATATGCAAACAACTCAACTCTTGGTTAAGTTCTCCTAATGGTAGTGTGGTTGGGTTGATAAGGAGAGGGGAAGCTGTTATTCTGTGAGTGGTAGAGAAATTTAACTCACATTCAAATTCTCCTCTGCAGGTAAAGTCTCCTGTTTGGAGAATCTGATCAGATGTATCTACATGATATCAAAAACATGGTCCTGTGAATTCCTTATTTAAGGTCAGCCTCCCCTTGGGTCATTACCCAGAAAGAGGAAGGTGCTGCTCTTGCTCACTCCCGTGCTTCCCAGAGCCCAGCACAGTTTCTGGTACTCAGTAGAAGATTAATACATATATTTTGAAAAAATACATGGAAAATATTTAAATTTCTTAATAAAAAGTAAAATGTTTCAACAACTCTTGGTATCATTAAAAATAACGGAAGACCATTAATTGGTATATAAGAATTTTACTCTAGAGGCTCAGGGAAGAAGAGGATTTTAAAGTGGAAGAGGCAGATTTTAAAATGCTTATGTTCAACAGGTCTAATGTCAGACTGCCTGGATAACTATCCTAGCTCAGCCACAAACTAGCTATGACAGTTCAGGAGAGAATCTTAGCTAGGATTAGTTTCCTTTTCTGTAAAATGAGGACAATAGTAGAACCTACCTTAGAGTTCTGTTTTGAGGATTAAGACAATACATGCGAAATATCTAGATGAGTGCATAGAACATAGTATGTGTTAATTAAACTTCAGTTCTAATTAATGTTGCAGTCCATCCATGCAACTGAACAATGTCCTCATTCTTAGGTGTTTTTTTTTTTTTTTTCATGTATTATGAGGATATATAGAATAATAGCTCCCTAAAGATGTTCATGTTCTAATCCCTGAAACCTGTGAACCTGTTACCTTACATGGCAAAATTGAGTTTGCAGATGTGGTTAAGCAAAGGATCCTGAGATAGGAGATTATTCTGGCTTATCCTGTCCTTATTAGAAGGAGCAGGAAGTAAGAGCTAGAGAAGGGAATGTGATGATAAAAGCAGAGACTGGAGTCATGCAAAGAAGGAGTCATGAGTCAAGGAGTAAAGGCAGCCTCTAGAAGCTGGAAAACGCAAAGAAACAGATTCTCTCTTAGAATCTCCAAAAGGATCACAGCCCTGTGAATACCTGCATTTTAGGACTCTGGCCTCCAGAACTGTAAAATAATTAATTTGTGTTGCTTTAAGCCACTGAGTTTGTGGTAATTTGTTGCAGCACACACAGGAAATGAATTCATCATTCAATAACCATTTGTTGATTGCTTCCTAGGTGTAGCAAGATGTGTAACACCCAGTGCCCAATCTCAAGGAGCTTACCATTGAATGTGGCACTCCATACTGCATAAAGGTGTCATAGCACAGATTTTACACGAATGAATCACTCCTCAACCCTCAATTCTGTTTATTTGCAAGAAA
This sequence comes from Piliocolobus tephrosceles, assembly GCF_002776525.5. Taxonomy (NCBI): domain Eukaryota; kingdom Metazoa; phylum Chordata; class Mammalia; order Primates; family Cercopithecidae; genus Piliocolobus; species Piliocolobus tephrosceles. Next base: position 73,014,001 of record NC_045435.1, read on the forward strand.
AGGAATTCCTGTTTCTTTAGTAAAACTTTTTCCTACACTATAAGATGACAATTAAATACTACTCCTTCCCCAGAGAAATGTGGCTGTGTCACAAAGTGAATGGAGATGTCAGGCTGCCAATACATTTAGTCATCCTGAAGTATAGGGAAGTGTTAATTAATGTAAGCATAATCTCCTTAGCTGCTAATCAAAATGCAGATTCCTGGGCCTCAGATAGACGAACTGAATCTGAATTTCAGAAGTGAGGCCCAAGAATATGCATTTTATAAAGCCCACAAGTGACTCACGTACACACTTAATAGTTCAATCTCCTGAGTCTCAGAACCCAGAAAGCTTCTACCTCCCTCTCCCCCGAACAGACATATAGACACCTATGTCTACAAATGAGAGTCCAGCAGGCAGGGTATGGGGATTGTTGTGGCCTGGTAGATGAGTGAGAAGAAGGAACTCAGTGGGGAAATGCTTTATCTAGTTGTCCAAAAGACCTGATGGATACAAGCTATACAAAAATGTGATGTCCCTAGCTACTAAGAGAAACCAAAGACTCATGGCTAGCTGAGATGGAGGAAAAGTAGCATCACGGAAGGGTAAAAACAAATCCTATGTCAGGACATTGAGTATTCTTCAAAAGAGAAAAAAAGAGAGAGAGAGAGAGAAAGGCCAGGCTCCAGGGCACGAATGGAGATTTGCTCACATATATCGATTTTTTTGCTTTGTTTTATTTGCCTTCATCATTGAGAAAAATTCTTCTTTTTCCATTTCTAAAGCTGCCTATAAGTTTGTGTCAGGGAAATATGTTTCACATTCAATAAACATTAACTAAGTACCTAGTATGTGCCAGGAACGTATGGACATGGGGACCGGAAAGGTGAGTGTGACCAGTTGACTTTCTTAATCTCATGGGAAAAGAGCAATGATGGCAATAATAAATGCAATGAGTTCTTTAAGGGCACAGAGAACTGAAGAGGGCACTGGCTCAGTCTGGGATTCAGGCAAGACACCACTGCTGACTGACCTTGAGCAAACTGTTTAATCTGTCTCTCTGTTTTATTCCCTCATTTGTGACAAACGTAATGAATGACAACAGAATCATAACAGGGTTATTGTGAGGATTAACTGAGGTAGCATTTGTAAAGCATTTACCCTACTAACACATAATGAGTGTTTAATAAATATTGGTAGACACCTTGAATAAAGGCCCAAAGAACACCATAGAAGTTGTCCAAGTGGACTGTGGCGGTTAACACATTCTTGATGCCTTCTGATCCCAGGATTATTTGGTAAGACAAGCTCCAATCAAGCTTCCTTACCTTAGGTACTGTACTAATGCTGGAAAATACAGTGAACATGGCATTCATTGCCAAGTTGATGGAGCTTCTGGACTTCCACAAAGGACAGACAGTGAAAAACAATTTAAAGCATAAGCAGTAAAAGGAGAAGAACGAGCCATCTTGGGATGAGCAACATGATGCCTTATTCCCTGAGGAGATGGGCTTGAGCTAAGACCAAGGATGAGTAGGAGGGGAATGTGGAATTCCAAAGACTGAAAACAGGCAGAGAAAATCACAGGCAGAGAAACCACATCATATCTGCACTAAAGACTCTGAAGCAGATGTGAGTTTCCAAGATACTCATAATCATACAATACCAACACAGGGTTACAGCTGTAACAAGTACTGTTAAGATAACTTATGCAATGAGAAACTGATAAGTTATTTTCCAGCTTAGACATGGTGGATGAGTCAAAGTTAACTAGATGGAGAACACAGGGGAGAGGGAGAGGGAGGCCCAGGCACTTACAAGGCTTGTGTGGCAGAGAAGGGGACTGAGCACCAGCTCGGGAGGCCAGAGTACTGAGGCACTGGAAGGTGATGGAGAATGGGAGGGCATGGAGGATGAAAACGAAAGCAGGGACTGGTGCATCAGAAGTTATAGGGAAGATTCAGAACCTTTAAGATTTCTGAAAGTGGTAGGAGTTATTTGGGATTTCATGCAGGTGAATAATATGTCCTAAATTGCATTTTCAAAGGATAACTCTGGTTGGTGAGTGTGAAATGTGAAGTAGGACCACGAGGACATGGAACAATCAGTGGGAAAGCCATTACCAGTGAAACTTACTCTAGCTCTGGAAATCTGAATGATCTGGGAGTTGGGGTGTTGGGTCCTTCAGTAGATGCTGGTCTTGATATCACTGCAGCAGGCTCTGATGTCAGACAAACATTGGGTGAAATCCTAGAATCAATTGCCCTGGGACTTTTTATTTTATTTTATTTTTTATTTGTATTTATTTATTTATTTATTTATTTATTTATTTATTTATTTATTGACAGAGTCTCATTCTGTCGCCCAGGCTGGAGTGCAGTGGTATGATCTTGGCTCACCACAACCTCCACCTCCCAGGCTCAAGCCATTCTCTGGCCTCAGCCTCAGCCTCCTGAGTAGCTGTGATTATGGGTGTGTGCCACCGCGCCTGGCTAAGTTTTGTATTTTTAGTAGAGCCAGGATTTCACCATGTTGGCCAGGCTGGTCTTGAATTCCTGATCTCAAATGATCCACCTGTCTTGGCCTCCCAAAGTGCTGAGATTATAGGTGTGAGCCACCATGCCTAGCCTACCCTGGGACTTTGGGTAAGATACTCTTCATTTGTTGAGCTTCTATTTTTTTATTTGCAAAAGGCAAAGCATACATACTCCCCAGCTTTGCTACAAAGATCAAATTAGATAATGCATGTGAAAGTGCTCAACAAATTCTGATAGTGGTTACTATAAAGATGCATGTCAGTAGCTTATAAAGCAGGCTCCATTCTGTTTAAAGATGCAAATGATCATTTCTGCAGTATTTTCTATACTCAGAAGACATTTGAAAAAGAATAATGATGAAAAGCAAGAGTTGATGTAGTATTTACTATGTCAGGCATCTTTGTACGCACACAACATATCTTAATATATTTAATTCTCACAATAACCCTCTGTGTTATGTGTACACTTCACTTCTCCCTTTATCTACTCCCTTTGCCATGTGAGTCTGAAGTTCTTCCTACTAAGCGATCAAAGTACACTTCTCATGTGCTTCCACTTGCCCTTGTGATGCCTTTGCCATCACCATGAGAAGAGCACCTTTACTAGTCTGTTGGTTCAAAGAGGACAAGGGACTTGCAAAGCAAACTCTAACCTGCAGTTAGGTTTGACATTCATGATGAATTAAAAAAGCTTTGCCCACACAGCCCTAAAGTGGAGGTTTGGAAATTAGCCAGCAGTTGGATCATGATGTGGACAGATCCACTGGATGATTCAGGAAAGCAAACCCTTACCCTGCAGTTAGGGTTTGCTTTGGAGAGCCAGCCCAGCAAAGCTCAGAATGGTCCACTGAACTCCCAATTGCCCATTATTTATGGAAGCAATAGCAAATGATCATTGTTTTAATGTTCTGAATTTTAAGGTGACTTGTTATGCAGCATTTTGTGGTAATCACTAATGAATGCACTCTACAAGATGGTTATTATTATTAATGCTCATGATATTTGTGAGGAAACTCAAGCACAGAGAGGTCCTTCGGCAACTTGTTTAAGTTCTCTGGCAGCTTCATACGTGTCAGAGCTGGGATTTGAACCCAGATAGCCAGATTTCAGAATTTGTGTTTCTACCTTTCATACATACAGCCTCATAAGGAAACCAAGTCCTTCACATTTAAAGCATCAGTTGATCCAAAAGCAACACAAAGCTTGAAGTGCAAATAAATGAAAAACAAGAATCTGACAGCACTATATTTTTGTGCTTAAAATTCACACAAAAATTGGATATCATCTCACAAAGAAAATGTGCATGGAATCTTATCACATCACCACTCCTAACATTAAGAAGCCTGCTTCATTTGCCTAGCTGGATGTGTTAACAGCCGAAAATGTAAAACTTAAGTTTTATAAGTGGAGGGGACAGTCTGCTTAAAGTGGCACTTGCAAGAGGAGGATCAGAGTCATCAGTGACTCAGGCAGGACTGTGACTGCCTAGAATCTGAATCATCTGATTGATCTCTCCACATCGTGATTCAACTACTGGCTAATTCCCAAATCTCCACTTTAGGGCTGTGTGGGCAAAGCCTTTTAAATTCATCATGAATGTCCAAAAAGCCCAGAATGTGCTGCTTAAAACATAGTAGGTGTCAAGCCAAAGTCAGAGGTTCCAATTTAGCAGGTGGCCTGTAGCATCACTAATTCTAGGCAGCTTCACTTGGTCCCCCTCCCTGTGGAAGAAGATAAATAAGGAAGATCCAGCCCATTTCCCGGGAAAGACAGTTCAATTACTGTGGGTTGATAGCAACCCCTTACTCCTCTGAATTCCCATAACATTCTATTTGTGCTTTTCTTACGAGATTATCCTCTCTTGTTCATCAGTGTATCACCAGTGCCTTACACACTGCCTGGCTCTTGGCAGATGCCAAACAACTCTGTGTTGATGAATGAGCAAATGGTCTGCACCGAGAGACAAAGAAACTGGGATGGAGTTGCTCTCCAGATTGCAGTGTCTTGGAAAGATTCTCCACCATGAATATATACAATTATTATTTGTCAATTAAAATACAATTAAATTAAAAGACAAAGTGATACGGTTTAGCTCTGTCCCCACCCAAATCTCATCTTGAATTGTGGCTCCCATAATTCCCACATGTTGTGGGAGGGACCCAGTGGGAGGTAATTGAATCATGGGGGTGGGTCTTTCCGGTGCTGTTCTCGTGATAGTGAATAAGTCTTAGGAGATCTGATGGTTTTATAAAGGGGAGCTCCCCTGCACATGCTCTCTTGTCTGCCACCATGCAAGACATCCCTTTGTTCTTCTTTTGTCTTCCCCCATGATTGTGAGGCTTCTTCAGCCATGTGGAACTGTGAGTCAATTAAATCTCTTTCCTTTATAGATTACCCAGTCTCAGGTATTTATTTATTAGCAGTGTGAAAACGGACTAATACATAAAGGATTCTCCATTGTTTCTGCAAACCTAGATGCGTGAAGTATCTTCGGGTGTTGTTCATCAATGTCCCCTTTTTTCTATTTGCTCCCCAGTTGCCTTTTAATAAATTATCTGTTTACATCAGTTAGCTGGAACTGAATTCTATTGCTTGTAGATACAGAACCTTAACAGGTATATTAGTGTTTTCCCAAGAGGTGATCTGTGGACTACTTGCATCTGAACCATCAAGCTTTACGATACTGATCCATAGTCCTCACTATAGGCCTCTAAATCAGACATTCCATCTGAATCTGCCTATTTGAAAAGCTCCTCAGGAGATTCTTTCATTCACTTGGAGAACAACTGGGTGAGAAGATTTTCAAGAATTCTTCCCACATTAAAATTCTAAAACTGTATGGGAGAAAAAAGAACAGCTCCTTGCAAGCCTTCAAGTCTCGATGATCAACTCCTGCTCACCTCTTTGGCCACAATTCCTATTCCTCTCCCCTCAATGCACACCACACCCGAGCTTTACTGGCATTCTTTCTGTTTCCACCCCAGGACCTTTGGACTTGCTGTCCTCTCTGCCTGGCACTCCCTCCAAGGTCTTCACAGGGCTAGCTTATTCCTTTCCTTCAGGTCAGCTTCCCAGAGAGCAGGTTTCATATTTTCTGTCACACATTGCTCCGCAGTACCCATGTTGCTGATCCTAGCATCTTAGCATTTCTCACTATATGAGTTGATTATCATTCATTCTTTCGCTACTTCTTTGATCTCTCCCCCACTTAGAACTAATTAAGTTCCAGGATAGGAAGAATGGGCTTTGTCTTGTCACCACTCCATCCCCAATGCCTGGAACTTTACTTGTCACATAGCAGGTTCTTAGCGAACATTATTCAGTAAATGAAATCTATAAATCTTAGATAATCTTTGAACGCTATCCTACATATGTTATTACTGTAAAAGCTGTCTGAGCGTAATAAAACCAAATGTCACATTTACCTTCAGGAATTTGTCATCTCAGATAACATTCCTCAGTGTGAACACCCACTGCTCCCAAATTTGATCTCTATTGCCTGAAAAAGTAAAACGAGCTACTGTTTTAATTTCAATTTCCTTGTCTAAGGAAAACCTGGCCTAAATTTTCTTAAAGCAACAAAGAACCAAGAATCTTTGCTTCTTGGAAGCAGAGGAAGGCGAGCTAAAATGATTCCCTAGTGTGCACTCACACACGATTTGAAAAGCACACGTACCCTCTACTGGAAATATGCAGTATTGCAACTTGAACTCAAACTGTCAAACACATTAGTCAGGGAATGTCAAGGGTCCTGTTACCCCTGAAACGGGATGCAGTGAGCAGAGGAAAAGAGCAACATCAACAACAAATAAATGAGCAGTACTCATGGTGCTTATCTGTTCTGAGGGATAAATTGGCAAAGATCCATTGGGCGGATCACTCAGAATTCTGGCTTTTGAGATGTTCAGTGCACTTCCTCTTGTAAACCCCAACAAAGATCAGGGACAACTATTCAATTTATGACAGCCTAATACGTAAATAGGACTAATTAGAGAAAAAAAAATGCAAGAAGGAAGCATAATGTCTGATAAGGGGCACACAGTCAAGGGAGTGAGGATATGACCTAAATGGAACCCAACTGAGGGTCAAATTCCTCATTGGTAAAACAAGGAAAGGATTTAGAATAAGTAACCGTAAAGGAGTTGCACCTTGAACAGAAGTCAAGAAGTCACTAATTGATGGGCTCTGGGGCCGATTCAAGCTATAGACATGATTTGGCCCAACTATTAATTAGGAGGGACAAGGGTTCTCCAGTTTGCAACGGTATGTTTGTCTGTCTCCCCTGCACATACATGTACATTTCTGATTGTGATGTCAATAGCAAGTGCAAGTGTCATTTCCATTTAGCACACTGGTGATTTTCTAACAGCCAGCCTGCTTTATGCACTCATTTTATTTACCTGGTCCCTGCAGGCATCTGACTTTACACTTTTGCCTAGTCCTTTTGGCTGTTTTGCATAATAGTGCAGTGTCTTTTCTCTTCACTGCGAAGTGCATGTGTGCATATGCGCGCACACACACCACACACCCACACACCCAGAATACACACACAACTTTAGCAATATGGCTTTTCTTTCTCCTTCTATCATGATATAGTCTGAAGTCCCATTTGCAAAAAAAAAATAAAAAATATGAAGAAGACAGAGCTGTCCATCACTTCGTATCAATCCCCAGCACAGGGCTTGTAGCAGGTCCAATGAGAGTGAGATGCTGGTGTCTGGCAGCTGCCTGGGTCTCTATGAGTCATCTTTTCTATAAAGGCTGTATATACAGGGAATAGTCTCCCCTACAGAGTTAATAATTGTGTGTGTGTGTTTGTGTAGAATAAAATTAACCTCTACCTGTTTTCCCTTCCCCTTAATATTTGAAAATACTATGTATAAGTGTGAAAATGTGTTCCTATTGCCAAGATTCCTTTCCTAAAATTCCATAGATGAGACAGTATAATGTAAGATCATGATATGTTAGCTCTTCTTATCAGTTTTAGTTTAAAGAGACTGCAAAAGACCTGCATTTTAGAAATATAATGCCAGGATATCAAGGAAAGTTATATTTAAATTTTGATTACCTTAAATCTACATGGACAATTCAGTGGATTACCTTATTTTTGCATTTGGCTTTATTAAAAAGACAAAAATAAAAGAAAGCAAATGAAACCAAAAGACAAGAATCAAAATTAAGTCAAAAAGGCAGTCTGGTACTCAAAATAGGTACAGCTGAACCTTCTACGCCTTCGCCACCTACTGGGCAAAGGCAGTTGATGCTCATAATGAGTAGAAGGACCTTGGATTCTCCAGAAAACAGAAAACCCTAAAGACTCCTCCAAAACACAAATTTTATAAATTCAGTAAAGTTTCAGGATGGAAAATCAACATACAAAAATCAGTGGCATTTTCGATGCACCAATAACAATAAAGCTGAGAACAAAATCAAGAAGGCAGTCCCATTTACAACAGCTACAAAAACAATAAAGTATCTGGGAACATATTTAAGCAAGGAGGTGAAAGATCCCTACAAGAAAAATTATAAAAGACTGACGAAAGAAATTGTAGATGTCACAAACAAATGGAAAAACATCTCATGATTATGGATTGAAATAATTAATGTTGTTGGCTGGGCGCCGAGGCTCACGTCTGTAATTCTAGGACTTTGGGAGGCTGAGGTGGGTGGATCAAGAGGTCAGGAGTTAGAGACCAGCCTGACCAACATGGTGAAACCCCGTCTATACTAAAAATACAAAAATTAGCCAGGTGTGGTGGCATGTGCCTGTAATCCCAGCTATTCAGGAGGCTCAGGCAGGAAAATTGCTTGAACCCGGGAAGTGGAGGTTGCAATGAGCCAAGATCATGCCACTGCACTCCAGCCTGGGTGACAGAGAGAGACTCCATCTCAAAAAAAAGTAATAATAATAATAATGTTAAAATCACCATACTGCCCAAAGCAATCTACAGATTTAATGCAATTCTTATCAAACTACTCAATGTCATTTTTCACAGGTTTATTCATATGGAACTAAAAAGAGACCAGAAGTCAAAGCAATCCTAAGCAAAATTAACAAAGCTAGAGGCATCACATTAGCTGACCTCAAATTATACTACAATGTTACAGTAACCAAAACAGCATAGACACATAGATCAATGGAACAGGATAGAGAACCCAGAAAAGAAACTATATATCTACAGTCATCTGATCTTTGACAAAGTCACCAAAAAAGACACACTGGAGAAAGAATGCCCTTTTCAGTAAATGGTGCTGAGAAAAATTGGATTACCACATGCAGAAGAATAAAACTGGGTATCTATCTCTCACCCTATAAAAAATGAATCAAAGATGGATCAAATACTTAAATGTAAAACCTGAAGCTATAAAAGTACAGGAAGAAAACCTAGAGAAAGCTCTTCTGGACATTGGTCTAGGCAAAGAATTAATAAACTAAGATGCCATAAGTACAAACAACGAAAACAAAAAATAAATGGGAGTTAATTTAAACTAAAAAGCTGCTGCACAGCAAAAGAAATAAGCAGCAGAGTGAACAAACAACTTGCAAAATGGGAGAAAATATTTGCAAACTATGCAACCAACAGGTAACTGATATCCAGAATTTACAAGGAATCCAAACAACTCAACAACAACAACAACAACAACAAATAACCTTATTAAAAAGTGAGCAAAGGATATGACTAGACATTTTTCAAAAGAAGACATGTAAATGGTCAATAAGCATATGAAAAAATGTTCAACATCACTAATCATCAGAGAAATGCAAATTAAAACCATGGTGCGATATCATCTTACACCAGTCAGGATGGCTATTAAAAGCTCAATAAAATAACATGTTGGTTAGGATGTGGAAAACAGGGACCACATACAATGTTGGTGGGAAGTAAATTAGTACAACCTCTATGGAAAACAGAATGGTTTTTCTCAAAGAACTAAAAATAGAACCACCATTCAACCCAGCAATTGAAATCATTACATCAAAAAGATACCTGTACTCAGATACCTGTATCACGTACCAGCACTATTCACAATAGCAAAGATATGGATTCGACTTAAGTGTCCAGCAACAGATGCTTGGATTAAGAAAATGTGATATATATATATATACACACACAATGTAATACTATTCAGCCATACACACACACACACCCACACACACACACACACACACAATGGAATACTATTCAGCCATAAAAAGAATAAAATAATGTCTTTTGCAGCAACATGGGTGGAACTGGAGGCCATTATCTTAAATGAAACAACTCAAACAGAAAGTCAAATACCACATGTTTTTACTTGTAATTGGAAACTATATAATGTGTACACCGGGACATAGAATGTGGAATAACAGACTTTGGAGACTTGGAAAGCTGGAAGGGTGGTGGGTGAGGAATGAGAAATTATTTAATAGGTACAATGTGCACTATGCAGGTAATGTTTACCCTGAAAGCCCAGATTTCACCACTACATAATATATCCATGTAACAAAACTGCACTTGTACACCTTAAATTTATACAAATGTTTTTAAAAGAAAAGATCAGACTGGCATATATTTAGCAATGGTATATGAAAAAGAAAAGGATGAGTGTTGAATTCAGACAAAGAATAAACAGGTGTTTATAAACCCTCTCTAATGGTTCAAAAGTAGCCTACCTCCAACCAAAAATCACATAGAAAATTCTAGAATTTATCCATCGCAACTATATGAAAATGTTTTTCAAGCACAATGTTTGCATTTATTATTGCCAAATCACACCACTAATCTATTACCTACAAGTCTGAATATGAAAAGAGTAATCATCAGTTAAGAAAATAGTTCTTTAAGAAAATGGATTACTTATGGTCATTTAGAAACTTTTAAAATAATTGATATAAACTAGGTGAAGTACATAGTGTGTCCCAAACATTGCATTAGTTACATTATCTCAGTTAATTTTTCTCAATTTTGTGAGGTAAGCTCTAGTATTATTTTTAGTCTGCAGATGAGGAAACTAAGGTCTAGATAGATTTAGCACAGTATATGGCTGCACAAAAGAATGTTTCCCTCCATAAAATTATTCCTTAAATAAAAGGAAATAATCTTATACTCCTATCAATAGAATGTCCATCAAATTATAGGTTTATAATTGATAAACCTATGTTTATAAATATAGTGATGGGTTATAGCCCATCACCAAGTGCCATTTAGGGAAGACACAATATTTCTGAAATGACTTCAATTAATCCTACTTAAATGTTTATTAAAGTAAGCTGACAGAGTTGGTAAAAAGAGAGGCAAATAAATTAGGCGGGTGCAGTGGCTCATGCCTGTAATCCCAGCACTTTGGGAGGCCGAGGCAGGTGGATCACAAGGTCAAGAGATCGAGACTGTCTTGGCTAACATGGTGAAACCCCATTTCTACTAAAAATACAAAAACTTAGCTGGGTGTGGTGGTGGGCACCTGTAGTCCCAGCTACTTGGGAGGCTGATGCAGGAGAATTACTTGAACCCAGGAGGTGGAGGTTGCAGTGAGCCGAGACCATGCCACTGCATTCCAGCCTGGGCAACAGAGTGAGACTCCATCTCAAAAAAAAAAAAACAAATTGAGTATGCATGAGTACGCTTTTCATCATACTTTTCATTAGTACAACCTCTCAATTGGAAGGAACAAATACAATTATAAATAATCTTTAAAAATTATTTTCAGAAAGTAAAACAGCACATACTTCAACAGTGGTTTATATAAACATAAATCTACCAAAAAAATGAAAAAATATTTTCATAATAGTATATGAATGTGTATTTGTGTCTTGGGCAAAAATTCCAGTAACAGGATCACAGGAAGATTTAAAAGTTCTGCATTTAAAAAGTGAAGAGCTTTTAAAACTGTGTTAGATGACTCCAAAATGGCTTTAATGATAAAAACAAAATTGATGTATGAAGAGTTTGGATAAAATAGTTCCACGGTTGGGCATGGTGGTTCACACCTGTAACCCTAGCACTTTGGGAGGCTGAGACAGAAGGATCGTTTGGGGTCAGGAGTTTGAGAACAGCCTGGCCAACATGGTGAAACCACAACTGCACTAAAAATACAAAAATTAGCCAGACACGGTGGTGCACTTCTGAAATCCCAGCTACTTGAGAAGCTGAGGCAGGACAATCACTTGAACTCGGGAGATAGAGGTTACAGTAAGCTGAGATCATACCACTGCACTCCAGTCTGGGCAACAGAACAAGAGTCCATCTCAAAAAAAAAAAAAAAAAAAACAGTTCCAGAAAATCCAATGTTAGACAAAAGCAACATTTCAAAATTATTATTTTAGGATATGCATCTTTAAATATATATGAATTTGTCCCTAAAGATCCACTTCTCACCTTTCTCTCCCTTCCCCTCTCCTCAGGAAGCTGCCTGGCTTTGGCTTGGCTCTGGCCAATGTGAGTCAGCCAATGCGAGCCCAGCAGGAGAAGAGAGGCTAGGGAAGAGGGAGAAAGTGAGGTCCTAGCTTCTTTCCCTGCAAGGTCACCTCAGCCAGGCTCTGCCCCTCACTGGAGGTCACCCTTCTTGTCATGAGTTTTCTTCCTTCCTTCCAAATTCCTGTGAAGGCTTCTTCTCTTCTGCAGCCTGATAGGCCCAGGGGTGGAAACAGTCCTGCTGCTGCTAAGGAAACTGACTTTGCAAAATTATGACAGTCAGAGAAATCTGACAGAGCTGACTCCATATTGCTTCTAACCTCACAAGCTATCTTTGCTCATTCCTGGCCATAGGTCAAGCTAACTATGGAAAGAATATTTATGATTTAATCTCAAAGCAAGGGTGATACTAGCCCCTTCCCAAAACTACTCTCTCCTTGTTCTGAGACTAAAATCATATTTGTAAAACTAATGAAAGGTCACGAGATTAAAATTATGGGACGAGCATGAATTCTGCTAAAACCCAGACATAGTTAAATGATAACAAGTCATTGTTTACTGCTCAAGAGTTACACAGGGGTGGTCACAAGATTTGTAACTTGCCTAATTGCCCCTTTAGATAACATTGCATTCTAAGACCTAAGACTAGTATTTGAGATACTTTTCAGGCTTTTGCATTCTGGAAATCCAGCTGACTCCACCCAGACCCATTACACATAACAAGAAACTGGCTTATCTGGTCTGGTGGCCCCTACCCAGGCAGGGACTTAGCTCAAGAATTTGATCCCCTATCATTTCATGCCCAACCCAACCAATCACCATTCCCCATTCACTAGCCCCCTGCCCACCAAACCATCCTTGAGAAGCCCTAGCCTCAGAGCTTTGTGGGGAGGCTGATTTGTGCAATAAACTCCCTTCTTTCCACTTGGCCGGTTCTGCATTTAGTAAACTCTCTTCACCACAATACTGCTGTCTCAGTGAATCGACTCTCTGTGCAGTGGGCAAAAACAACCCACCGGGCAATGACACAAATCCAGGTTCTTCCACTACCTCTTGTGGTTCGTTCCCTTACACCCAAGCTACTCTTACTAATTTTTGAAAAAAAAAAAAAAATCTTTTTTGAATATGCACCTGTTTCTCACTGGGATCTTAATACATTAAATAAGGAATTGAATTTAATTAAATATTATAAGTAGACATTTTACAATTTCTCCTATATTTCTAAAAGTTTATAAATAGAAAATCTCTTTGTTCCTGTACCTTTACATTAATATTAAGAATAAAAGCAGCACTTCTGAAATTTGTATCCAGAGCTTTCTGACTTGTGAGCTCCAGGGCTGCCTCTTTCCTAATCATAAGATAGGTAGGAGAGAAGAAGTGCAGCAGACAATTGGGTCAAATGAAAAACTGCATATTCTGTTTGTAAAGGGCTATTGATACTTTGGGTCTTCTTTTTTTAATGCCAGGCTTATTATTATAAGCACATTCTGCTGAACACAGAGGTTTGGTTATTACCTTTTATCAAAATGTCAGGAGGGCAGATTTTAAACTGAGCTAGACAATATGAAAGAACATTCTTCCCATCCACAGTCTTTTAAACTGATTGCAAATGAATCGCCTCTGAACAGCATATGAGCGAGGCTGAGAGCTCTCCTAATGATGTACATCTGTGAGGCTTCACTCGGGGGTTTGGCTGCATTTACATCACTATAAACTCTGCAATTACAGCTCAAGCCGTTTCCGGCATAGACACAGAGAATACGAATTGCAACAGCAGGTTTCCTGCCTTGGATTTCTGCCAGGAGCCTGAGTCACCGTCCCAGACATCTGTAGCACATTAAACTGTACCCTTGTTATCTCTCAGCACTTTGAACAATCGCCCAAACCTCTGACAAAACAAATGGCCAAAGCCTTCTCAAGAAACCCTTTAAAGTTAGTCAGGGAATCATGAGCTGGCAGAAAACAACTTCTAGGGCAATTTATACTGTCGAAGAAAAGCCACAACAGAGCAGAGATGGTTTTTGATAGTCTGAATGTTGTTTAAACTTCAGGGACTTAGATGGTCTGAAAAAGTAGCTGTGTTGGAAGCTCAACAAAAAAAGGAGGGTTGTACTTAGTCCTAAACAGGAGTTCAGTCCAGTAGGGCAAACATGGATAGAGGCAGGACCTCCAAGCCCTGTCCTGACTCTGCCTCCTTCTCTCCACCAGTGCCATGCCCCTGGGATGCACACCACCACCCTCTTACAGAGAACAATGCAAAAACTTCATGTCTTCATAACGTTATCTTCATAATATGATCCTCGGCTCTCCTAGAATCCATTGTCCATACAGCAGTCACAGTGATCTTTTATAAATATAAATCTGTGCATGATTTCTTCCTGCTTAAAACCAGGAAAGGCTGTTGCAGCACACCTACAGTATCTAAGCGCCTTCCCATGATCCAAAGCTACTGCATCCCGTGGCCTCTGTCCTCCTCTCCAGATTCAATACCCGCCAATCTCCTTGTTGCCCTTTCCACTCCAGCTAGTTTTTCTTCATCATCAAATATGCCAAACTTGTCCCCTTCTCTGGGCCTTTGTACTAACTTCTCCCTGTGCCTGAAAAGCTCTCTCTCTAATGTTTTCCATGATTGATCCCTTCAGGCCTTAGCTGACACATTACCTCCTCTGGCAGGCCTCTTCTGATCATCCCCATTTTTATTTTATCAACATAATTTATTATTTAAAAACACATACAAAATAATAAGGGAATACTAGAAATAACTTTCAACTCATAAATTCTACAACTTAGAAGAAGTGGATCAATTCATTTAAAACAACAAACTACCCAAAATCAATCAACATGAAATAGACAATCTTGATAGCCTTATAACCATTAAAGAAATTGAATTTGTAATTAAAGAGCTCTTAATAAAGAAATCTCCAATCCCAGATGGTTTCATCAGAAATTCTACCAAACATTTAAAAAATAATTAACATCAATTTTACATAATCTCTTCCAGAAAATAGAAGAGGAGGGAACACTTCCCAACTCATTTTATGAGGCCAGCATTACCCTGATGAAATCCATTACAAGAACAAAAATTAAAGACCAATATCTCTCATGAACTAAGACACAAAATCATCAACAAAATATTAGCAAACTAAATCCAACGATGTAAGAAAATAATTACGCACCATGACCAAGTAGGATTTATTCTAGTATGAAAATGGGATTCAACATTCAAAATACAATCAGTGTAACCCATCATATCAACAGACTACAGAAAGAAAATCATATGAGCATATCAATTGGTCCAGAAAAAATATTAGACAAAATCCAATAACGATTATAGTTTAAAACACTAAGCAAACGAGAATTAAAGAGGAACTTCTTCAACTTGACAAACAATATCTACAAGAATCAAGACAGTGTAGCATGGAGAAAGACTAGGCAAATAGATAAATGGAACAGAATATAGACAGGCAAGAAATAGATTCACATCAGTATAGCCTTGATCTTTAAAGAGGGAGCAAAGACAATTTAATGGAGCAAAGATAGTGTTTTCAACAAATGGTGCTAGAACAACTGAACATTTATATGAAATATTTTTTAAAATACATCTAGACACAAACTTCCTAAATTCCACAAAAATTAAAATGGATCCTACACCTAAAAGTAAAATGCAAACTTATAATGCCTCTAGAAGATAATACAGGAGAAAATCTAAGTAACCTTGGATTGGGTGATGGCTTTTTAGATGCAACACCAAAAACACAATCCATGACAAAACAAAATAGGTAATTTGGACTTTGTTAACATTAAAAAATATCTGCTTCATGAAAGATACTGTTAAGAAAATGAAAGATAAGCCATGAAGTGGGAGAAAATATTTGCAAAACACATACCTGATAAACGACTTGTATTCAAGATACATAAAGAACTCTTAAAACTCCATAATAAAAATAAATAAGTGAAAAATTAAGCAAAAGATATGAACATTCATTTCACTAAAGAAATTATACAGATGGCAAATAAGCATATGAAAAGATGCTCAACATGAAATGTCATTAGAAAATTACAAACTAAAGGAGCCATGAGATACCACTACATAGCTATTAGAGTGGTTAAAATCCAAAACATTGATAATATCAAATGCTGATGAGAATGTGGAGTGACAGGAACTGTCTTTCATTGATGGTGGGGACATAAAATGGTACAGTCACTCTGAAACACAGTCTGGTAGTTTCTTACAAAACCAAGCTTAGTCCACTATAGGATCTTGCAATTGTGCCCCTATGTATTTACCTAAATGAGTTGAAAGCTATGTCCACACAGAAAACTGTCGGGCCTCTGAGCCCAAGCTAAGCCATCATATCCCCAGTGACCTGCACATATACATTCAGATGGCCTGAAGCAACTGAATATCCATAGAAGTGAAAATAGCTTAACTGATGGCATTCCACCAGTGTGATTTGTTTCTGCCCCACCCTAACTGATCAATGTACTTTGTAATCTCCCCCACCCTTAAGAAGGTTCTTTATAATCCCCCAACCCTTAAGAAGGTTCTTTGTAATTCCCCACACCCTTGAGAATGTACTTTGTGAGATCCACCCCCTGCCCCCAAAACATTGCTCTTAACTCCACCACCTATCCCAAAACCTATAAGAACTAATGATAATCCCAGCACCCTTTGCTGACTCTCTTTTCTGACTCAGCCCGCCTGCACCCAGGTGAAATAAACAGCCATGTTGCTCACACAAAGCTTGTTTGGGGGTCTCTTCACATGGACACGTGAGACACTGTCCACCAATGTTTATTCATAATTGAATAAACTTATTCATTTTTAATCAGCTTTATTCATAATTGCCCCAAACTGGAAGCAACCAAGATGTCCTTCAACAGTTGAGTGGATAAACAAACTGTGGTACATCCATACAATGGAATATGTTACAGTGATAAAAAATAAATGAGCTATCAAGTCACAGAAGACATGGAGTAACCTTAAGCACATATTGCCAAATGAAAGAAGCCAATCTGTAAATGCTGCATACCGTAGGATTTCAAATATATAACATTCTGGAAAAGGCAAAACTATAGAGACCATAAAAGGTCAGTGGTTGCCAGGAGTTAGTGAGGGAAGAAAGAAGGGAGAGATGACTAGATAGAGCATAGAAGATTTTTAGGGTGATTAAACTATTCTGTATGACACTGTAAATGTGGATACACGACCTCATGCATTTAACAAAACTCATAGAACTGTACAACACAAAGAGTAAACCCTAATATAAACTGTGAACTTCAGCCAATAATAATGTATTGATATTGCTTATCAATTATACTAAATGTACCACACTAATGCAAGATGTTAATAATAGGGAAATTGTGTGCAGAAGGAAGGGGGGATATGAGAATTCACTGTACTATTAACTTTTCTATAAACCTAAAATTACTTTAAAAAATAAATAAAGTGCATTACTTTTTTAAAATTAATGGTAGAATCTAGGTGGTGGAGGTGTGACTGTTCACTGAAAAAATTTCAACCTTGCTTTATGTTTAAAACATTTTAAAGCAAAATGTTGAGGAAAAAAAAAAAACTTACGGCAACACAAAACCTGTATATGTGCATTGATAGCAGCTTCATTCATACTAGCCATAAAATGAAAACAACAGAGATATTCTTCAATGGGTGAATGGTTAACAAACTATACACCATTCATGCCATGGAATATTACTCAGCAATATTAAAAACATAACTTGGATAGATCTGAAGGAAATTATGCTGAGGGAAAACCTCCAGTCTCCAAGGGTTACATTGTATATAATTATATTTATATAAAATTCTTGCAATGGCAAAATTATAGAAAAGGAGGAGTGATTACTAGTTTACAGGAGTTAAGGACAAGTTAGGGAAGGGAGACGAGCGTGGTTATAAAAAGGTAGGCTGGGCATGGTGGCTCACACCTCTAATTCCAGCACTTTGGGAGGCCGAGGCGGGCAGATCACCTGAGGTCAGGAGTTCAAGACCAGCCTGGCCAACATAGTGAAACCCTGTCTCTACTAAAAATACAAAAATTAGCTGCCCTTAGTGGTGCATGCCTGTAATCACAGCTACTCAGATGGCTGAGGCAGGAGAATCCTCTGAGCCCGTGAGGTGGAGGTTGAAGTGAGCTGAGATCTCACCACTGCACTCAAGCCTGGGTGACAGAGCGAGACTCTATCTCAAAAAAATAAAATAAAATAAAAGGGGAACACAAGGAATTTCTGTGGAGCTATTCTTTATCTTGATTATAGTGGTGAACACATGAACCTACACATTGATTAGAGTACAGAACTAAATACACACATATGTGTGCACAAATTAATACAAGTAAAATTGGAGAAATCTGAAAAAGATAGGTGGATTGTGTCAAGGTCACTATCTTGGTTGTAATATTGTACTATACTTTCCCAAGACATTAACATCAGGAAAACCTGAGTTAAAAGGCACACAGGATCTTAGTGTATTATTTCTTACAACTGCTTATGAATCTATAATTATCTTAATAAAATTCAATTAAAAATGAAAACACACTACAAAATTTGTTAATTTGCTTCCTGTCTGTCTCTTCCCAGTAGAATGCAAGTACCATGTGAGCAGAGACATTGCCTCTCTTGGTTTACTACTTGTATTCTTATCATAGTGCCTGGGACATAGTAGGTGCTCACTAAAAATGTGTTTAATAAACGACAACTATGACATGTCAATATGTCAAAATAACTGATATGATTAAAGATGTTATTTCATTCATTCATTTATTAAACAGAGCTTTACCAAGCAATATCAAAGCACCAGTGTATCAGGTAATAGAGATGAATCTAAGAAAAGTCACCATCTTCAGGGAATTCAGAGGCAAATGCAGCAGGCAAAGATTCCTGAGGAGGAAATGTCTGCCTCACCTAAAAGCATCAGTAGTGTCTCTTTTAGGGAAGAGAAGAGGATAATCCAATATTCGCCGACATTGTCCTCTCACTTTGGCCCATGAAGGAGCTACAACATCGAGTAAGAAGAGTTGGAGGAGACAAGGCAAACCAGAAAATGAGTGGGCATGTGGCGGGATTGCTGGATTCTGAACATGTCCCTGCTTCTGAGAAACCTGTGAACAGCATAGTGACAGTGCTCACTGGGGACAGTGTGGTATTAGTCTCCAGAGTACGTGTTCAGATCCCGGGTCACTAGCTGTGTGTCCTTGGACATGCTTTCCATCTCTTGAGCTGCAAGTTTTCTTGGTTATACAATGAAATGAAGAACATGACTTAATATAATATAGTATATAATCATTCTATTAGGATCTGGTCCACAGTTCTCTATTGGGTCCTATATTTCATGCTGTTGACAGGGATCCACTTGGATCTGAAGCTTCTGAAAAGTATTCAGAAGGGATCTGAATCCAAAAGCAGCCAGATTTCTCACTTTGAGACTTAACTCTATTGCTACCAAGTTGACTGTTTATTTGAAGATGTCCAAAATGGAAGAGAAGATTTTCAAGAAAGCTAGACACTCCTCCCTAGAACTTTCATTATTATTTTAAGGAAACTAGACACCTAGACTTCCCACTACTTATAATTCATCTTCTCATGAACCTTCTCATGGGGTAGTGACTAGATGAGAAGCAGAACTACTTAGCTATTGTGGTCAAATGTCAGAAGAAATTCTGCCAAGAATTTATTGGAGGCTAGATTCCTTTAAACAAATAAACGTTATTTGTTAGAGCAGTTTTAGACTTACAGAAAATTTTAACAGAAAGTAGAGAGAGTTCCCATATACTACTCCACTCCCATCCCAAACACACAGTTTCTCCTAGTATTAACATCTTCCATTGGTTTGGTATATTTGCTACAAGTGATGAACCAATATTGGTACATTATTATTGACTGAAGTCCTTGGTTTACATTAGAGTTTCCTGTTTGTGCTGCATGGTTCATTTGTCAAATGTATAACGCCATGCATCCACCATTACAGTATCATACAGCATAGCTCCATCCTAAAACTCCCCTGTACTCCACCTATTCATCTTTCCCTTCCTTTCCATTAACCTCTGGCAACCACTGATCATTTTTTGGTTTCTACAGTTTTGCCTTTTCCAGAACGTCATTTATTTGGAATCATACAAAATGCAGGCTTTTCAGGTTGGTTTCTTTCACTCAGTAACATGCACTTAAGATGACTCCATGTCTTCTGTGGCTTAATAGATCATTTATTTTTTATTGTTATAACATATTCCATTGTATGGATGTACCATGGTTTGTTTATCCACTCAACTATTGAAGGACATCTTGGTTGCTTCTAGTTTGGGGCAATTATGAATAAAGCTGCTGTAAACATTGGTAGACAGTTTCTTTGTGTGGACATAGTTTTCAATGCATTTGGGTAAATATCTAGAAGTATTGCTCTATTATATGGTAGACAAGGTTGCACTTCATATAAAACTGTGAAACTATCTTCTAGAGTGACTGTACCATTTTGCATTCCCACCATCAGTGAATGAGAGTCCCTGTTCCTCCACATCTTCACCAGCATTTGGCATTGTCAGTGTTTTGCATTTTAACCATTCTAAAAGGTAAATAGTTATGTAGTTCTTATTGTTGTTTTAATTTGCAATTCTCTAATGACATTTTATGTTGAGCATTTTTTTTTTTTTTTTGAGACAGTGTCTCACTCTGTCACCCAGGCTGGAGTGCAGTGGCACAATCTCTGCTTACTGCAACCTCCGCCTCCTTGGTTCAATCGATTCTCCTGCCTCAGCCTCCTGAGTAGCTGGGATTACAAGTATGTACCACCATCCCCAGCGAATTTTTGGATTTTTAGTAGAGACAGGATTTCACCATGTTGGCCAGGCTGGTCTCAAACTCCTGACCTCAAGTGATCCGCCCACCTGGGCCTTCCAAAGTGCTGGGATTACAGGTGTGAGCCACCGTGCCTGACCTTTCATGGACATATCTTCTTTGTCTCTAGGTGTCTATACAGTTTTTAATTGTTGAGTTTTAATAATTTTTTATATATCCTGGATACAAGTGCTTTATCACATACATGCTTTACAAATATTTTCTCCCAATCTGCGGCTTAACAGTGTCTTTCACAGAGCAGAAGTTTTTAATTTTAATGAAATCTAACTTAACAATTTTTTTCTTTCATAGATTGTGCTTTTGGTGATGTATCTAATAATCATTATCGAATCCAAGATCACTTAGATTTTTTTCTATGTTGTCTTTGAGAAGTTTTATAATTTTGCATTTTACATTCAGGCCTCCATCCATTTTGAGTTAAATTTTGTGAAAAGGGTAAGCCATTGTGTAGATTCTTTTTTTTTTTTGGCATGGGAATGTCCACTTGTTCTAGTAGTATTTATTCAAAAGATTATCTTTTCTCCATTGGATTGCATTGAGGCTAAATTTTAAACATAAACTTTTTAAATTATAAAATAATGCACGTTTGTAACTATGAAGTTCATCATTGTTAACATTTTGATGAATATTAAACTGGCCTTTTATTCGTGTGTGTGTGTGTGTTGTATATTTGAGATCCTTTTATGCATTGCATAATCTCCTTCCTGTACTATCCTGATACAGTTTCTAGTTTCATCCTCAAGCAGAAATTCATAGTTGTGTCCTCTAGAAAATATTATACTTACTCTTTTATAATTATTTAACCTAATTAAATATTATAAATTTTTCTAAGTAAATATTTTTTGTCACTGCATATTATTCTATGATATATTTAATGACATTTGAATGGTCAGATATTTAGGTTGTTTTTAATATTTCTATTTTCTGCTAAATGAGACATAAAAAAGGAAGCTAACGGGAGGCCGAGGCGGGCGGATCACCTGAGGTCAGGAGTTCAAGACCATCCTGACCAATATGGAGTAACTCCGTCTCTTTAAAAAAACAAAATTACAGGCACATGCCTGTAATTCCAGCTACTAGGGAGGCTAAGGCAGTAGTAGTGGTGAGCCAAGATTGTACCATTGCACTCTAGCCTGGGCAACAAGAGAGAAACTCTGTCTCAAAAAAAAAAAAAAAAGGAAGCTAATGTGGACTTGAGTGTGTTAGAAAAGTGGCCTTTAAAGACTAGGAGATAGGCAAGCAAAAGGGAGAGTGTGTAAAGGACAGTGGCCAGACAGAAGTACAAGGTCAAGAGGAACAAGGGAGTATTGTATGCCAAGTGAATACCTTGGTTAAGGCTACCAAGATCAGAGGAAGCTCTCAGGTTAACAGTTTCTCAAAGGCATGACCATTCATTCCTAGGTCATGGCTTTAATGTGCATTAATTTGGTTAAACCAAATTCAAGGAAAATAGAAATCTCCTGGATTTTCAGGTACAGTGGCTTCAATTGGCCCTGACTTTCTTCATGTTCCAGTGCACCAAACCCAACACTTATATTATTGGCCCAAAAGAATTGCAGTTTTTGCCATTTCTTTTAATGGCAAAAAACACAATTACTTTTGCATCAACCTAATACTCTCCCTGGGCTCTGTACCCCAGAGTACAGACCTGTAGCCCAGAGACCACACAGTGCAGGGTGCATGTGAGGGGCCTCATTCCTATTCTGTACTTAAGCCTTCTTCCAGTATCAGGTTTTAAAAGTATCTGCTAGTGGAACTATTAGGTTGGTGCAAAGGTTATTGCAGTTTTTGCTACCGAGAGTGATGGCAAAAACTGCAATTACCTTTGCACCAACCTAATAATTTCAGTAGCTACAAAAAAATCAAAGAAAATGCTCATCAGCAGTAAGTTGAATCAGGAGAGGCTGCAGGGAAATATCAATCACCAATGTACCCAAGATTCAAAAGATACCCAATAAGTTTCCAGATGTAGGAGAAGCATTTCCCTTTGAGGCAGCCAGCTTGCATTCCAAGTGCTTATGACTAGTGAAGTGGTCTCCAATTACCATCATCTGCCTGTTCACGTGTGTCCACACACACACACACACGCTTCCTTGTGACAACTGCCTGGAAATTTTAGGCTGAACTTCAACAGAGGGGCTGATAAAAGACAATGATGACAATGGCTATTATGTGTACCTGATCTCTCTTGACTAAATCCCAAGGCAAGCAACATTCACCTCTTGTCTCACAGGACTCTCCTTTGTTGCAACCACACCCAAGTCATACCTCTCCAGGTGGGCCACTTGTCAAAGTCACTGAAGTTGACTTTCTGATTTTAAGTCTCGAGCCAAAGCCAATTCTTGAGAGGTCTTATAAGCACATGAATTTGCCTCTGCTCCCTAGTTCCTGCCTGCGCTAGGCTTTTACATGCTGAAAAACAGAAAAAATGTAAGAGCTATTCTGAATTCTACAGCTAAACCATTTGCAATTATATAGTCCTGCCCTGCTCATTAAAACAGCTGTGAGCCAAAAATACTTTATGGTACTTGACTGAAATAGCACAGATTATTCTAAAAAATATTAATAACCTTGTTTTAACTCTAATAAGTATTACATGGTCCACCACCAGGTGTCACCAGTTTCTCTATTACTATAGACCATCTTTTCATTCTTAATACAGCTTGTTTAGAAACTCTCTTAGTAAGACATTTCGGCTTTTAATACATTTTCCTTTGCATTGAATGAGAATAGACACAGAAGCTGCTTCCTATTTTAATACAAAAATAAATTAGATGGAAAGGAAAGAATTTAGTTGCAGATTTAATTTTAAAACTCTTTGGACTGGTGACTGCTATGAATGAAAAAGGGAGAACCTAGTAGCAAATAAGAAATTCCTGGGCCAGGAATGGTGGCTCACGCCTGTAATCCAAGCACTTTGGGAAGCCAAGGTAGGAGGATGGCTTGAAGCCAGGAGTTTGAGACCAGCCTGGGCAACATAGGGAAACTTCCATCTCTATAAAAAATAAAAAATAAGCCGAGTGTGGTGTGTGTCTATAGTCCCAGCTACTGGAGAGGTTGAGATGGGAGAATCACTTGAGCTCAGGAGGTTGAGGCTGCAGTGAACTGTGATCACTTCACTGCACTCCAGTCTAGGTTACAGAACAAGAATCTGTTTCAAAACAAAGAGAAATTCCCCCTGTTCAAATCTGAGCCATCATTTTTATCCTTTCCTTCCCTTGAAATTGGGGCTCTTCTCTTTGCTTTCTTTTAAAGATTCAAAGTTATAGGATCACTGGGCGATGACCTGAGAGAGGGAGCATGAGGGAGTGTGGAAGGGAGTGGGCAGTAGGAACTCACTGTTTATTAAGGTTCTGAAAAGTCTAACTAGAGATAGAGGGCAACCAATGAAGAGTTCACCAGATTCAAAAGCTTTCTTAATTTGAATTCAGAAAAGGAAAGCTAAGATGAACTCAAAGTTTAAGAAAAAAAAACCCTGTTTTTGAGAAAGTCTGCATTTTAATATGCTGTTTTTAGGATATGACTTATTATTATTCTAAGGCAGTGGTTCTCAGCCAGTGATGATTTTTGTCTCCTAGGAAACAATATCTGGAGACATTTTTGGTCGTCCAACTGTTGGCGGAGGTGGGGCAGGGGGAGGTATTACTGGTATCTATGAGCAGAGGCCTAGGATGCCACTGCCATCCCACAAACTCAGGGTAGCCTCCAAACCAAGGGTTCGGGCAGCCCAAAATGTCAACTATGCCAACATTGATTAACCAGGCTCTTGGATAATATAGACTAGAAAGAACCTTGCAGTCACACAGACTGAATTCAGATCCTTGATGCCTCACCCAATAGCTGGGTGACTTTGGGAAAGTCACTAAACCTCTCTGAGCTTCAATTCACCATTTATAAAATAGGGATGATGAAACCTATATTCCAGGGTTGTGGTTAAGACCAAGTGATCGAAGAAGCCTGAGACATCAAAAGTGTTCAATAAATGTTTCATTATTATTAAGGTTAAAACCCATCCACCCATACCTTCTCTCTTCTCTTCCTCTCTTCCCTCTTTCCTCTCTTCCATAAATATATTGAGTAAGTAGTCTGTGCGAAGTACTGACCTAAAGCCTAATGATGCAATAGGAGAAAGGGCAGATAGGGCAGACATATTTTGGCCCTCATGGAACTTACATTCTGATGTGAGAGGCAGGCATTAATTGATCAGTTACTTCATGAGTATAAACAAGTGAGCTGTACAAACCCATGCAAGGGTAAACGGACCAAACCTAAGGATGGAGGGTGGCAGAGCGCAGTCAGGGGACACTTTTCTGTGCAAGGGAGGTTGGATCTGAACACACAGGGTGAGCCAGGGTAGGAAGTAGAAAGGGGTGAAGGAGAGAAAGCCAAGCCCAAGGAACTATAGCCTGAAGTTTCTGATGCAGAAAGGAGCATGTGACTTCATAAAGTCCAATTAGAAAACTCAGGTTTCCTCCACACTGTAGGTCTTGTTTTGAAATGTTTGTTCCAGATCTATAGGCTCAGCATGTTTTGAAAGGAACATGCCTCAGAGAAGATGGAAGCACGCCCCTCAAGAACAGCCTGCCAGTCGAAGACAACTTTGGGATTCATAAAGCAACTGTTTTTAATCCCATCATTTTCAATTTTTCCCATCTAGTCTACTAGAAAGTAAATGCCAAAAGAGGCATATCAGCTTATGCCTCTTCCAAACCCCAGTTCCTGGCACAGTCTGGCACGTTAAAACTCAGTAGATATTTGTTGATTTGTTGTGAGAAGTCTGAGGTCCACAGTCCAATTCTGTGTGACTTTAGAAAAGTTTCTGAACTTTTCTCAGTTTCAATTTCCTCATAAAGAAAGTGAGAGAGTGCACTAAGAGCAGTTTCTTACTACTGGTCTGCTAATAACAGGTTCACATCCTATAAATAATTTTTTTAAGTTCCTCAAGTAAAAGTGTTAACATGCATTTATATTTAAGCCCAAGCCCCTTCTAGACTACTGGCCTTTCAGAGTGGTCTTGGTGGAATGCGCTTCAAAGGGTTGGTATAAAGGTATGTGAGCATTTAAGAAGAGAGGTTTATGGTATATTACTACTCTTCCTTTTGTTATTATTAGAGGAAAAGGAAGAGAACAAACCCAACAGTTTAGCAGGATGAATTGGGACACAGACAAGTGGATTCTTGAAGAATTCTAAAGACTGCACTTGCTCATGAGCATCTAATAAACTCCTGTGGTTATGCTTTGTTATCTAAAAGTCATTTATTTGTGGCTGCCTTAGAAGAATTCTGAAATGATAGTCCCAGAAGCATGTTGAGAGATCCTTTAATCCTAGAATGGCAAAAGGTTTCATTTTCACCTGTAAACTCTGTTTGGTTTTAAGGTTGCCTGGATCAGTGTGTTGAGAAGAATCCTGAGACTTCATCTAGATTTAAGGGACACATAATGCAGCGATCAATTAGTAATGTCTGCCCTAGGCACAGTGTGGGCATAGTGGTGGTAGTGATATGTGTGCTGTGTATTTTCTGACCCTCATCTAGGCCAATACCCGCCTTACAACATGTAAACTAGGTCTAGAGGATACAATTAGTAGATCTCTCTTACTGCTAATTTTTTTGTCTGAACAGACAGTTTCATCATAGAAAATTTTCTTCCTTATCTAATGGGGCTATTCATTACGTGATTCTATAATGAGGTGGAGCATCAAGAGCATCTATTCCATTGCTAGACTCCCATAGCTAGCTCTTCAATTGCAAGCTATACAACCTTGGACAAGTCACTTAATCTCTCTGGACCTCAACTTTCTTATCTGTAAAACAGAAATAATAACAATAACAATAATAATAATAATTCCTCTTTCATAGGGCTCATACATAGATTAAAGGAATTAAAACATATAAAGTATTAAATTATGACCAGCATATAAGAATATTTTATAAGTGTTTACTATCTCCTTTTTTTATCCCTACTTTGGTCAGAGCTTTTTTTTAAGGACTGAGATGTACACTGAGAGAGAAATAGTCTCTCTCTTTCTGGGGTCTCAAGCATGAAGAATCAATTAAACTTGAACCTGTGGCTGCATGAGGTGAGACTCTTTCTATAAATAGGGAAGAAGAGCCAAAAAAAAAAAAAAAAAAAAAAGGGAGACAGAAAGCCGGATCCCCAATTACATCATTTAAAATATTTGATCCAGCCACAGATTGAGCAGGAATATGAACATAGATTTTAAAGTTCCCTTGGTGGTGGTGTTATTTTCCTTAAGCCAGTTTGAGTAAAGCTTTTGACACTTATAATTAGAAAACTTACCCGCAGAGTCTATCCTTGAAATCATGTATTCCAGAAGAATGCACCAATAGAACTTAGAGGAAACTGACCAGTCCAGTCAACAAAGAACTGATTGGATCAAGGACTACTTTTCCATAGGGTACATTTACTGGAGAAAAGGCTCCTGAGGGCTAAGAGGCACTTCTAAGCCCAGAAAGGGTCACTGAGCTTCTTGACACCAGGCACAGCTGAGCCTACATAAGCCAGAAAACAAGATGCTCTCAGCCCAGCCAGCCCGAGTTGTTGCTAAACTATCTGCAGGGATGTTCAGACCCTGGGAACAAGGGGTTACACGTTCTCCTGTACACCACCTGATTTCAGAACACTGTGCTATGACATTTACTTCCCTGCTTTTAATGAGGGGCAGATAAGAGAGGCAGCTGCTAGGCCAAGCGAAGGATCCCTTTGTGGGTAAAACTCAGAGGTACCTGGACAGCTAATTTCTAGTCTTGAGTCCTGGGTTAGATGAAAAAATTGATCTCATCCTCGAATTAGCCTCTATTCTAGCTATACTTGAGAAAGTTTGGACATTTCTGGAAAAGGCAAATGTGTTCATATCGTAGTCATATGATTTATCACCCAGATACACATTTGTGAGTTGAAGGGGACTCTTTCAATTGCCCCAGGACGCAGGTGTAAAAATAGTCTTAAGATGTGTGGCCAACATTACTAGTCATCAGAGAGCATAGCCCTCTCCTCAAGAAATGTATTACATTACATTTTCAGATTTTCTCTAATAATAATCCAGGGAAATTAACTGGATTAGGAACTAACTCATTCCATTTTCTCCAATTTTAATTGCTGTGTTGTGATGTCTTGGGTAAGGGTTTGCATTGCAGGTTGGTTAAAGGACTAGATTTAGATTCTAGGTTCA
Organism: Piliocolobus tephrosceles; assembly: GCF_002776525.5. Classification (NCBI taxonomy): domain Eukaryota; kingdom Metazoa; phylum Chordata; class Mammalia; order Primates; family Cercopithecidae; genus Piliocolobus; species Piliocolobus tephrosceles. The sequence goes on from NC_045435.1 coordinate 73,041,968, forward strand.
AATCCTGGCTCAACAACTAAACAGCTGTGCCACTTTGGGGTAGTTACCTCTCTGTGTCTCTGTTTTCCCACCTGCAAAATAGGGCTAAGAAGAGTAGCAACCTCATTAAATTGCTGTGATAATTAAACTATAATATAGGTTCAGGAACCAGTTTTGTGGCTGATACATAATAAACTCTCATAATAAAATAATAATGTATTAAAAATGAATACTATTTTTAATATTTAAATAACGCCATATTGTCACTTGAGAGCCAGTTTGTTGAACAGTCAAATTCTTTCATTTGTTTACATGAAGAGGAAGTGTGTTTTCCTAGGCTCATTGATAATAGTTATTACTTTTATACCATCTAAGAACTAGGAGACTGCTCCTATTTTCTTTTCTTTTTTTTTTTGCACAACTGAAAATATTTATTGGTTCTCCTTTTCTGCCTGACAGCATGATGAGGGCGTAAAGAAATCTTTAGCAAAGTTCAAAAGGCAGAATACAAGCTAAATAATACAACCTCATATATCGTGATGAATATGGTTGATAATTGATAATCATTAAATTATCAATTTAACAGGTAATCGATAAATGTTACCCTCAATAATTTGGGCCAAAGTTCTGATTATATCCTTCTTAGAACACATGGACAATTTCAGAATTACATATGAAATAATAGAGTGGTGCTTATGTGTAAAATTCAGAGCTATAAATTATTAAACAGAAAAATGCAGTATCAATTCACTGAAAACTAAGGAAAGAAGAAAAGATAGTTTAAATGAGATGTTAATTCATTAGAAAATAAAAAATAAAATCATTTAAAAGTTTTAAATAAGTAACAAAGAACAGGAGAATACATATATAAGTATAATATGAATAAAAAAAGCAAACAGTTCTATTTCT
>NC_045435.1:73043255-73088476 GCF_002776525.5 Piliocolobus tephrosceles
CCGGTCTTCTGTGTCGCTCGCGCTGGGAGATGGAGACTGAAGCTGTTCCTATTCGGCCATCTTGCTCCGCCCCCCTCGCTCCTATTTTCAGAACTGTGATAACTGAGATAACTCTCAGGCTAGATTTGACTTACAGATTGTATTCAAATAATTCAAATGAACATATTGTGCAGCTACTATTGTACAGCTTTTTCAATAACTGCTGTAGATGTGGCGGTAAATTTGAGAAAACAGGTCCTGACCTCTCATAGACTTTATAATCAATAAAAGGTAGAAGAAAATAAAGCCACCACCATAATACTCGTGTTTAAACAGAAGCCACCAATAAATGTGGCAAGTTTATTTAGCCATAGTAGGTTTAAGTACCAGCTCTGGGGAATTCAGAGCTGTGGCCCTCAGGTTCCTCTGAGGTCACATCAACTCTCCAACTGGATGCTTATTTTTCATGTCCACAGTGTCCATGCTTCCACAGCTCTCCTGCAAAGCCCCAGAGCACTGTATTCTTCCCAGGGCTGCTGGCTACTATTCTTAGTCACCGGCAATTTTGCTTTTATGTTCATTCCCTTGTGCATTTACAAAACACATGATTGTGAGTCAAAGCCAGGGAGATAGGCATGTTAGGGGAACTGGGGCCTGGAGCACTCAACCCAGTGATTAAACTCCTAGATCACGCTGGTACATTATGAATTCCTTCTTTTAAATATAGACCAGTCTCATTTGATATGAAATGGGCTGACTCAGGCTAGCAATGCTAAACAGGTCACCTAATTGTGGGGAAATGTACAGCCTGAATACAAGATTCTGGACAGTCCCAGAAAGGGAGATGAGGCTCTGAGCTTTTACAACCTGAGGATAAAGGGAAACCTGAGAAGACAGTCTCATTTTGTGAATATCACAGTTTTTCTGAGGGTGTGCTGCATTTTTTTTTAATGGCTTAGTATTGAGCATCTTGAATGATATAACTGGTCTTGTAGCAGATGTGAGATTTGTAGAATTTCTTAAAAGTCATGTTAAAACCTAATCATGGAGACACTAAAATGTATTTTAAATTCAGCATATGTGGCATTCCTCATTTGAATAACATTTTGCAATTTATGCCCAATTAATTTACTAACAATATTTACTTTGTCCTGCTTTTTCCATCTATGCCTCTCCTGATCCTTTTCACCCATTGCCTTTTGCAAGGTGAATTTCTTGATATATTACATAGATGCAGAAAAGTGTAAAACAGCTCAATGAATTTTCAGAGGGTGAACACACCTATTACTCCTATTACTCAATCCCTAGATCAAGAAATAATACATTATTGGAACCCTGGAAGCCCCTTCCTTAACCTCTAACCACCAAAAGTTAGCTACTGTCCTAACTTCTAATACCACAATGCATTTTTAAAAAATATTTTTGAATATAAATTGAATATATATAGTACTCTCTTTTGTATCTAGTTTCTTTTGCTCAGGTTTTTTGGTGAAATTCATTCATGTTGTGTAAACTCATAGTTTGTCCATTCTCATTGCTATAAGTCAAATGCATAAATACACCACAATGTATTTGTTCATTATACTGCTGATAAGCATTTGTGGCTTTATAAATGCTATTATGAACACACTTATTTGTGTCTTTTGGGAAACACACCTAAGAATGGAATTGCTTGGACATAATACATTTATAATACATATAGCTAGATATAAACACACATACACAATACATAAATACCGATTACATGTGCCACATACATATGATAACATATATGTACATTTCATTTCAACATATACATATATCCACTTTAGTAGGTCCTACTAAAGTTATCCAAAGTTTTATCAATTTACACTCCCACAAACAGTGTAAAAAAGTTCTAGCTGTTCTATATCCTTACTGTCACTTGGTATTGTCCTTTTCATTTGGGTTATTTTGGTGGGATCACATTTTCTTTTATAGTGTGTATATTTATCTCCATTCTACATTACACTTCCTTCATTGCCAATAACTATTTCCCCTCCCAATTTGCACTAATGATTGCAACTTTAACATAGCTAGTAATTAATATGTATCTAGTCACTAACAAAATGAAACAAAAAAATCTAAAAGTAAAGTGTCAGTGGTTCATTTTTTTTCTATGAAGAAAGTAGTCTTTTAATGGGTTGAGAAAATATTATTATTGGCTTTGATAAAATTTAGGAAAATGGAAATGAATCTGATGGTCATTGAAATTAAGGATATTTCCAAATTACACTTCTTAAAATTAGCCCAATGTAAACTTAATTAGAAAAAGTACAACAAGCACAACCCTTCAATTACTTCCACGAGTTACTAAGTCTGATTCTTACCAGGAACTTGGCTTTCTTTTGAAGATTTCAAAGTTAGCAGCAACCGCAACTCCATTTCTTGGTGCTGCTATGTAACAGAGAGAGAAAGTGACAAATAATGGAGAAGACACTGATTTCAGGCCATCACTATGAGAAGACAGAAGGCCAAGGACCAGCACCTGACTTCTGGGCTTCTAGATAAGACTGGCCACTCAGTGATCTGGAATAAACAAAGTATGATGCCGACCAGTGGCCCTCTGGAGTTCCTTTTCATCTATAAGGAATGGTGTTGCCCATTGCTATCTCAGTATAATTCTATTTTTTTATGAAGGAGACCTTTCCAATGCAGACATGGCTTCATTATTGTCCCTAATAGCTGGTGATGGAAGAATAAAGTAGATCCATTGTAAGGTATTTTGATTCACATACAATACCTTATATGTACCCTGATAATTGAATACTAAGTGAGATCCTGTAAGCCAGCTTCAGCCTCTGCTGTCTGTTGGGTGTTGCTTAAGAGTTCAGCCTCCACAATCAGGCAGATACGTCCACACTCCTACACTGCTGTTGACTTCAATGGGACCTTTGACATGTCCCTTAACTTTTCTAAGCCTCATTTTTCTCATCAATAAAGTCATCATTCCTGCTACCAAGAGGTGCTGTGAAGATCAAATAAGATCATGTGTGTGGGTAAGGCAAACTTGAATAGTTAACCAATTTCTTTTTTCATTCTCCCACCTCATCCTCATTCAAGTAGAGAGACATGGGGTCACCATTTGCTCTGGGACTGGGGTTCTTCAGAAATGGACCAAAGAATAAAAATGACAATTTCTCAGCTTCTGGTTCTATCTTGAACATACAGGGATATGGAGACAGAATGAATCCCCTTTTATAGCCCAAGTCTCCTAGAGCCCCAGAGTGTTGTAGAGATGAGGTACCCAAAGCTTCCCTATCTTCAGCAGGAAGTGAAAGCTAGTTGAGAAGGGAAGATGTATGAGCTTGCACAGGGCCCAATTGTGGGGACAAGGAGCTCTGTGTCAGATGTCAGCTGTGTGGATGGACAGTTTCCACTGAGAATGATGGGAGGACAGACATCACCTTCTAAGGATACCTAAGCCAGGAGTCAAATGGGGACAAATTCAAACTGGGAATTTGCTCAGTCTCCATTTCGAGGGTGTTGAAATCTGACTAAATGAATTTATACTGAGTGTAGGAGGCTAGCAGGGGGCCTGCCAGGTCCAGATGGAGAACCAGCTAGCCACTCCCTACTGTCACCAGGTTGGCACCTCAGTAAGATCCTGGGCTTAGGATCTTTCCTGAGTGGAAAGAGGGAATAAATTGGAGAAGGTGAATATGATTACGTTTTGTACATGAATGACTAACACATGCTGCATCGGACCTTTCCTGAGAGGGTGTAGATGATATTCTGACCACTAGATAAGTTGTAGGTTCAAATTATTTTATTAAAGAAACTAATTAAAATTATGTTTCTTGTATACCTCAAGTGAGTGATGCTGAGAATTCATACCTATTACATGTGGACAAATGCTTGGTACATGTGAGTGGTCATTACTATCATCTGCAAGATCTAATTAACGTTCTGTCTCTTGTCACCTAAGAATTAAGTTGTAATTACAGTGGCTGTTCTGCCATGCTATAAATAATTTCTACTAATACTATACTAGCAGAGAATTTTTCAGCTTCTAACCTGTTGGGAGAAGAGGATATAAATGCAGAAGCCTCACCAGATGGCCTCATTAAAAAACAAGTCTGATTTTTATAAAGCATTCTTCACCATTATCAACCTGAGTTAATGTAACTGAGGCATTATGAGGGAAAAATGCCTTGAGAGAATCAGAAACTCTCAAAGAAAATTTTCTGATATGTTCATAGGAAAATATGTGCCTCTTGCTTGTGGTATTTGTTGTGCTCTCTCCTGAGGTCCATGGAGAACAGTCAGTTACCAGTCACCATCTGGCCAGGCTAATTCTGGGTGGCTGCAGCTGCAACCCAGTGTCTGGTAATCACAGCTCCAGGTCCTCTCCATACTAAATAGCTAGTTCAACTTGCTGCCTGGTGAGCAGATTCCACTACAGACAGCTTCCCTTTCTACTAGGAGATCCAGATTTCAAAGCACCAAAGAGCACTCTTGTAATTTATAAACCCAATACTATATATTTCCTTTCTCTCCTCTTAGTAGTCTATATTGGGCTTTTAAGACCACTTACCTGGACCACACATCTCACTGGATAAGTCTTCTTACATGGACTGGTGCAGTAGACCCCATAATTGGTCCCTCTGTTCTGATCTTCCATTCTATAATCTATCTAATGCTGACTCCAGATTAATCATCCAAAAGCCCAAACCAAGCCATGCCACCTCTCAGCTCACAAACTTTTAATGTTTCCCTGTTGGCTGCAGAATAAATGCAAATTTCCAGGATTAGCCTTCAAGGCTCTTTATTGTCTGATCCCAGTCTTGAGAAGCCATATAATGTAATGGTTAAGAGTTCAGGTTGAGGTCACTGATACTAGTTCAAAGCTCAGGTTCACTGCTTTCTGAATATCTTTTTATCAAGGTGGCCACTCTTTCAGTTCACTCATCTTAAAATGAGATTAATAATACTTACACAACTGTTCTAGGCATTGAGTTAAATAAAAATAATTTGTCTAATGCCTCTGTACTGAAAATACTCCTTAGACACAAGTGACAGTTACAATAATTGCAATGAACTCTTCAGCATTTTTTCCCATTATTGGCCAATATTCCAGCTGCAATGCTTATTGAAGCAGTATAGTATAGGTGGCTAAACATTAGGACTTTGTAATAAGACTGAGTTTAAATGCCACTTATTGCGCAGCTTGGGCAAGTTATTCATCATTCTGGGCTTGACTGTCCTTCTCAGTAAAATGGAGATAATAATAACTGCCTCATGGGAATGTTGTGAGTATTAAATGAGAGAATGCTTGTGAAAAACTTAACAATTCTTGGAACAAAGTGCTAAGGAAAAATAAATATAATTTCCTGCCCTATTTTCACTTTATTTTAATATACTCTCTTTGAATATACATTTTAAATTTTATTTGCATTTTTGCTCCAGTTTTTCTTTTCTTTTTCTATTATAGAACCACCCTATAAACCTTACTCTTTTATTTGTAATTCTCTAGGTCCTATAGTCTTTGAACTCTGGTCAAATACTCGAATATTTACTTCTCCAAAAGTCTTCCACCATGTCTCAGCAAAAAACAATGCAAAAAAAAAAAAAAAATTATTTTGGGAGTATAAAGAAGTACCTTTCCAACACACCTGAGATTTTTCTGGCCTGTGTATGTTTTATCTCATCAACTAAGTAATGAAGTTCAAGGATTTAATCTTCATATTACCTCCATAGTAGAAGCTCAATAAATGCCTGTAGAACTGAATAAATTTCATCCGGGTTTCCCCCTCCCTTTTTGCCATAAGGCCCAGAAATTTAGGAATTAAAGCTGTGAAGTGAAAAGAAAGAAGGTTGGCTTTCCATTGGAAAGTGGATCAATCCATAGCATTACCTATGGTTCTTTCTTATTTTCTCTGGGGCCAGTTTTGAGTATTATGCCCTTATAAGAAAGGATTGTTGACTCAAAAGTGCTCAGTTGGGCAAAAAACAAATATCAAAAGCTCTTCCCTGGAAAACTCCACAGTCAATCTGCAGCTTGAGCCCTGCTATTTTCAATTTTACTGATGTGCTTAAACTAGTCCTGTTTTGTGCCTTTTCTGAATCTTGAAAAAGAGGCCTCTTGGGAGCTTAGTCTTATCTTCTACTCTTATCATTGCTGTGCCTACTGGAAGAAGCTCTCACCGGGCAATCCTCAATAAAAAGCCTCTCCCTTTCCCTTAAGAAAATGTCTAAGTGGGAGAAATGCCCTATGGCACAGAGAGCCCTTAGAGGCTGCTGTATCCTTGATTTTGTAGTCTCTTCCAAAAAATTTTACTCTCAATGAGTGAGTGGGTCTTACATGAGGACTTACAAATTCCTTTGTATATGTTTATATTTGCCTCAATGATGAGGTTCTCAAAGGCAGGGGACTGAATGTCTTTGGCCCCACACAGACCTAAGCTCCAAAACTGGAAGGTCGAGGGATCGTGAGCAAGTGACTTTGTGTCTTTGTGCTTTAGTTTGTTTGTAGAATGGGGACAGGACCACCTAACTCACAGAATCATTGTGAGCATTAAAGACCTGAGACCTCTACATAAAAGCCTCCATATAATCAGAAATACTTCTAATTAATTTACATTTGTGAAGGCAGTATACACTAGTGGTCAAGCATAAACATTTTTGGTAGCAGGCCAACCTGGATTTAAGCCCTGACTTACTCACATTAAACTGTCTGACTTCAGGAGAGGAATTCACCTTTGTGCCTTTGTTTCCTGATCTGTAAAGTGGAAATAACACCACTCCATGAACATCTGTGGAAGATTAACAAGTTTGAGAAAGTAGAGTGTCTAGCACAGTACCTAGTCCACATGTGGCACTCAAATGTGTATGTCTTCCTCCTCTGTTTATATGCATTATCTCTCCAGTATCTACATTGTGCTTTACAAATTGTATGCTCATCACAAAAGTCGCAAATGAAAACTCTATATTCCTGTAGGCACTAATGCAGAACATTGCTGCACACCCTCCATCAGTGTTGGGTCTCATCCTATTCCTCCATCAGGAAGCTTTTCCTAATATTCTGGCCAAGCAGGGACATTTCAAGAGGCTGTTTCTTCTCACTTACTGTTGCAACAGACCTAACTGGGCTGGTAACAACAGTGGACTCCCTTGGTGACAGAAGAGTGGCAAACACCCAAGAGGAACAGTTACAATTTCAAACTTATAAGAGCTGAGAACTGCTAATTTCCTGCCAGCAAGCCTGGCATGGCTGCTTTTTAGTTGACCTCTTCAAGGGAAACTTCAGAAGGCCCATTGGGAGCTTCATAATGTACGGTGCATAGAGGCCCTGAGCTGATTTTGTTCAAGGGGAATTTTATTTGTGTTTATATTGGCTACTTATGTGGAGAGGTGTTTGTACACACAGAGAACTTCTGTGCAAAGACATGAGGCTATACATTTCAGACTTTACTCCCTAAAGAGGAACAGAGAGCATTATCTCCGTCTCTATGCGATATTGAAGAATAAACACCTGCTATGTACTAAGCAATGAACTGGGTATTCAGACTATAGAAAGAATAAAGTGCAGGCTCCATTTTTAAGGAACTGGCCAATTTACAGGGGATATTGACACACATCCTATTCATTTGTCAGGGGCTCAAAATTAATTGCTCTTTCTTCTGTGCCCACATATAACTTGACTTTCATAACCTGCATAATAACAGTAATCACATTACTCCAGAAATACAGATCAGTTTTTATAGGAATAGTTGACCCCCACAATTCTCAATAGAGCAAGATTAGAGAGAGAATAAAACATACTTTCTTCTTCGGACTTTTCTCCAGTATCCACGTGTTCTACTATAAAAAATGTTTACTCTTCTACTAAGATGATAAATAAAAAGTGCTATTGTAGTTAAAGGTCAGAAATGGACTAAGGCCCTTAAGTCATATTTTGGCAAAATTAAAATGCTACAATAAAATATTGATATTTTCTAAAAATAAGTTTAAAAGTATGTAAGGTCCCCTCTTTATTTGAAAGAAATATCTTGGGGGTATAAACTAAAATTGTAGTCTAAATACTTAGGCTGTCCTAGGTTAAGAATCCCATCCATATCTAGCATGCTTATCCTGATGAATGCTCTTTGTTGTCCTTGATTTTTCTGGAATACATGTTTTCTAACACAGTTAAGGCTTCTGGCTTTCAAAAATTAATAGATTGACATAATCAAAGGCAGAGGAAAGAGAACACGTTTTCAATGATAATTTCTTGGAAATGGCAGTGTTTCTGAAAAACTGAGTAGTGTAACTTCATCTCAGAGAGAAATCAACTGATAACATGAAGGCCACATAGTAAATCACAAAACTAAGATTAAAATTTGTGTCTGCCCCTCAAAGTGGTGCCATTTACACGAATAAAGTCACTAAACAAATTAGGAATCACAGTTTCTGAAATGTACACATGAACTGTTAGGTTCTGAAAGTTCTATTACCCCAACCAGTTAATAAAAGTTTATTGATTCACACAATCATTCATTAAATATTTTCAAAATTATTGCTATATGCCAGGCAATTATCTAGTCTCCGTGGACATAAGTGGGGGAACTAGAACTGGTCCCTGCCTTCCTGGTCTAGTGGCACACTGCAGAATAAGTACTTGGATCTCAAAATCAGGCTTTTTAATTTTTTACAAGGTGTGCCTTTATTACAATGTTCCACTAAAAAACTGAATATGGTTTTCTTCAGCTTGGTCTGCAAGTATCTACGAGAAAGAATACGAATGTTTTCAAAAGATATGGTGGCCATAAAAGGATTCTGTTCTTTCTGTTTAACCTTTTTATAAGACTAAGCCTAGTTATGCTGACTTCCCATTAATGTATCAACTTCATTTTTAAGAAATTATAATTGGGAGATAGTAAAAAAAAAAAAAAAAAAAAAAAAAAAAAAAAAAAAAAAAAAAAAAAAGCAGGCCAGGCATGGTGGCTAATACCTATAATCCTAGCACCTGGGGATGCCAAGGCAGGAGGATCACTTGAGCCCAGGTGTTCTAGACCATCCTGGACAATAGAGTGAAACCCTGTCTTTACTAAAAATAGAAAAAAGCAACCAGGTATGGTGCTGCACATCTATAATCCCATGTACTCTGGAGGCTGAAGCAGGAGAACTGCTTGAGCTCAGGAGTTTGAGGCTGCAGTGAACCATGATCACACCATTGCACTCCAGCCTGGGTGACACAGCAAGACCCTGTCTCAATAAATGAATAAATAAATAGATGCATATCTAAAGGTGTTCACTATAGCCTCATGTATAAGATAGCAAAAGAAAAAACAACCTCCATTCTTCATCATTAGGGAATGATTAAATAAAGAACAATACAACAATATGATATAGTACTCTCTAATTCGTAAAAATAATCTTTTAGACAATTTCTTTTTAAATTTTAGGATTATTTTTCCTATCTCTGTGAAGAATGTCATTGGTATTTTGATAGGAATTGCATTGACTCTGTAGATTGTTTCAGGTAGTATGGGCATTTTAACAATTTTTTTTCAGTGCATGAACATGGAATATTTTTCCATTTTCTTGTGTGTCCTCTTCAATTTCTTTCATCAGTGTCGTATAGTTTTCATTGCAGATATCTTTAACTTTCTGAGTTAAGTTTGTTCCTAGGTAATTTATCTTATTAATATTTGTAGCTATTGTTAATGGGATTACTTTCTTGGTTTCTTTTTCAGATTGTTGGCTGGTAGCATGTAGAAATGCTACTGATTTTTGTAAGTTGATTTTGTGTCCTGCAACTTTACTGAAGACACAGAAAGCAATCCTAAACAAAAAAACAAAGCTGGAGATATCACAGTACCTGACTTCAAAGTATAATACAAAGCTATAATAACCAAAATAGTCTGATATTGTCATAAAAACAGACACATAGACCAGTGGAACAGAATACAGAACCCAGAAATAAATTCATGCATTTACAGACAACTCATTTTTGACAAGGTACCAAAAACATACATTAGAGAAAGGACAGCCTCTTTAAAAAATGGTGCCACCTCCACTGGAACAGGCACTGGCATCCACAGCTGAGAGACCCATAGACAGTTCACATATGACTCTGTGCAGGTACCTCCCAGTACCAGCCCAGAGTCGGACAGACTCGCTGGATGGCTAGTACCAGAAGAGAGACAAAAATCACTGCAGTTTGGCTCATGGGAAGCCACATCCATAGGAAAAGGGAGAGAGTACTACATCAAGGGAATACCCGTAGGACAAAATAATCTGAACAACAGCCTTCAGCCCTAGACCTTCCCTCTGACAGAGCCTACCCAAATGAGAAGGAACCAGAAAACCAACCCTGGTAATATGACAAAACAAGGCTATTCAAACCCCTCAAAAATCATACTAGCTCACCAGCAATGGATCCAAACCAAGAAAAAATCCCTGATTTATCTGAAAAAGAATTCAAGAGGTTAGTTATTAAGCTAATCAGGGAGGGATCAGAGAAAGGCAAAGTCCAATGCAAGGAAATCCAAAAAATGATACAAGAAGTGAACAGAGAAATATTCAAGGAAATAGGTAGCTTAAAGAAAAAACAATAAAAAATTCAGGAAACTTTGGGCACACTTTTAGAAATATAAAATGCTTTGCAAAGTCTCAGCAATGGAACTGAACAAACAGAAGAGAGAAATTCACAGCTCAAAGACAAGGTCTTTGAATTAACTCAATCCAACAAAGACAAAGAAAAAAGAATAAGAAAATATGAACAAAGTCTCCAAGAAGTCTGGGATTATGTTAAATGACCAAACCTAAGAATTACCAGTGTTCCCAAGGAAGAAGAGAATTCTAAAAGCTTGGAAGACATATTCGGGGGAATAATTGAGGAAAACTTCCCTGGCCTTGCCAGCAACTTAGACGTCCCAATACAAGAAGCACAAAGAATCCTTGGAAGATTCATCACAAAAAAATCTTTGCCTAGGCACATTGTCATCAGGTTATGCAAAGTTAAAATGGAGGAAAGATTCTTAAGAGATGTGAGACAGAAGCACCAGGTAATCTATGAAGGAAAATCTATCAGATTAATAGCAGATTTCTCAGCAGAAACTCTACAAGCTAGAAAGAACTGGGACCCTATCTTCAGCTTCCTCAAACAAAATAATTTTCAGCCAAGAATTTTATATCCAGCAAAACTAAACATCATATATGAAGGAAAGATACAGTGGTTTTCAGACAAACAATTGCTGAGAGAATTCACCATTACCAAGTCACCACTACAAGAACTGCTAAAAGGAGCTCTAAATCTTGAAAAAAAATCCTCCTGGAAACAAATCAAAACAGAACTCTTTAAAGTATAAATCACACAGGACTTGTAAAACAAAAATACATGTTAAAAGCAAAAATGAAAAACAAAACAAAAAAAACCCCCACAAAGTATACAAGTAACAAAAAGCACAGTGAATGCAATAGTACATCACATTTCAATACTACTGTTGAAAATAAATGGCCTAAATGCTCTACTTAAAAGATACAGAACTAAAGAATGGATAAGAACTCACCAACCAACTATCTGCTGCCTTCAGGAAATTCACCTAACACATAAGGACTCAAATAAACTTAAAGGGTTAGAAAAGGCATTTTGTGCAAATGGACACCAAAAGTGAGCAGGGGTAGCTATTCTTTTTTCAGAAAAAAACAAATTTTAAAGAAACAGCAGTTAAAACAAAGAGGGATATTATATAATTGTAAAATGCCTTGTCCGACAGGAAAATACCACAATATTAGACATATATGCACCTAACACTGGAGCTCCCAAATTTATAAAGCAATTACTAATAGACCCAAGAAATGAGATAGACAGCAACACAACAACAGTGGGGTACTTCAATACTCCACTGACAGCACTAGACAGGTCAACAAAACAGAAAGTCAACAAAGAAACAATGGATTTAAACTATACCTTGGAACAAATGTACTTAACAGATATATACAGAACATTTCATCCAACAACTGCAGAACATACATTCTGTTCAACAGTGCATGGGACTTTCTCCAAGATAGACCATATGATAGGCCATAAAATGAGCCTCAATCCATTTAAGAAAATTAAAATTTTATCAAGCACTCTCTCAGACCACAGTGAAATAAAACTGGAGATCAACTCCAAAAGGAACCTTCAGAACCATGCAAATACATGGAAGTTAAACAACCTGCTCCTGAATTAGCATAGGGTCAAAAACAAAATCAAGATGGAAATTTAAAAACTATTTGAATTGAATGACAATAATGACACAATGTATCAAAACCTCTGAGATACAGCAAAGGCAGTGCTAAGAGGAAAGTTCATAGCCCTAAGTACCTATATAAAAAAGACTGAAAGGGCACAAAATGACATTCTAAGGTGACACCTCAAGGAAGTAGAGAAACAAGAACAAACCAAGCCCAAACCCAGCAGAATAAAGTAAATTACCAAGATCAGAACAGAACTAAATGAAAGTGAAAGAAAAAAACACAAAAGATAAATGAAAAAAAAAAAGCTGTTTTTTTGAAAAGATAAATAAAATTGATGGACCACTACCAAGATTAACCAGGAAAAGAAGAGAGTAAATCCAAATAACCTCACCAAAAAATGAAACAGGAAATATTACAATTGACACCACTGAAATACAAAGGATCATTCAAGGCTACTATGAACACCTTTATGCACATAAACTAGAAAATCTAGAGGAGATTGATAAATTTGTGGAAAAATACAACCCTCCTAGCTTAAATCAGGAAAAATTAGATATCCTGAACAGACCAATAATAAGCATTGAAATTGAAATGGTAATGAAAAAATTACAAACAAAGACATTCAAGAAAGAATTGGTACCAATCCTTTTGACATTATTCCACAAGATAGAGAAAGAAGGAACCCTCCCGAATTCATTTTATGAAGCCAGCGTCACCCTAACATCCAAACTAAGAAAGGACATAACCAAAAAAGAAAACTACAGATTGATATCCTTGATGAACACTGATGCTCCTTAACAAAATATTAGCTAACTGAATCCAACAACCTATCAAAAGGATAATCCACCACGATCAAGTGGGTTTCATAGCAGGGATGCAGAGATGGTTTAACATATGCATGTCAATAAATGTGATACACCACATAAAGAGACTTAAAAACAAAAATCACACAATCATCTCAATAGATGCAGAAGAAGCATTCCACAAAACCCAGCATCTTTTTATAATTAAAACTCTCAGCCAATTAAAATTGGCATACAAGGGACATACTTTAAGGTAATAAAAGCCATTTATGACAAACCCACAGCCAACATAATACTGAATTTGGAAAAGTTGAAAGCATTCCCTCTGAGAACTGGAACAAGACAAGGATGCCCACTCTCACTACTCTTCAATATAGTACTGCAAGTCCTAGCCAGAGCAATCAGACAAGAGAAAGAAATAAAGAGCATTCAAAGCTGTAAAGAGGAAGTCAAACTGTCACTATTTGCTGACAATATGATTGCTTACCTTGAAAACCCCAAGGACTCCTCCAGAAAGCTCCTAAAACTGATAAAAGAATTCAGCAAAGTTTCCAGATACAAGATTAATGTACACAAATCAGCAGCTGTTTTATACATCAACAGTGACCAAGCAGAAAATCAAATCAAGAACACATCCCCTTTTATAATAGCTGCAAAAAAGAAAGTAAAATACTTAGAATTATATGCAACCAAGGAGTTGAAAGTCCTCTACAAGGAAAATTACAAAACACTGCTGAAAGAAATCACAGACGACACAAACAAATGGAAACACAACCCATGCTCATGGATGGGTAGAATCAATATTGTGAAAATGACCATACTGCCAAGAGAAATCTACAAATTCAATGCAATCCCCATCAAAATACCAGCATCATTCTTCACAGAATTAGAAAAATAAAATTCTAAAATTCATATGGAACCAAAAAAGAGCTCACGTAGCCATAGCAAAATGAAGCAGAAAAAAAAAAAAAAAAAAAAAAAAAAAAATCTGGAAGCATCACACTACCTGATTTCAAACTATACTATAAGGCCATGGTTACCAAAACTGCATGGTACTGGTATAAAAGCAGGCACGTAGACCAATGACACAGAATAGACAACCCGGAAATGAACCCAAATACTTACAGCCAACTGAACTTTGACAAAGCAAACAAAAACATAAAGTGGGGGAAAGGACACCCTTTTCAACAAATGGTGCTGGGACAATTGGCTAGGCACATGTAGGGAAATGAAACTGGACCTTCATCTCTCACCGTATAAAAAAATCTACTCAAGATGGATTTAGGACTTAAACCTAAGACCTGAAACTATAAAAATTCTAGAAGATAAGATTGGAAAAACACTTCTACACATTGGCTTAGGCAAGGATTTCATGACCAAGAACCAAAAGCAAATGCAATGAAAACAAAGATAAATAGCTGGGACCTAATTAAACTAAACAGCTTTTGCATGGCAAAAGGAGCAGGCAGTAGAGTAAACAGACAACCCACAGAGTGGGAGAAAATCTTCACAATCTATTCATCTGACAAAGACAAAAGACTAATATCCAGAATCTACAATGAACTCAAATAAATCAGTAAGAAAAAAAATAAACAATCCCATCAAAAAGTGGGCTAAGGACATATATAGACAATTCTCAATAAAAGATATACAAACAGCCAATAAACATATGAAAAAATGCTAAATATCACTAATGATCAGGGAAACACAAATCAAAACCACAATGTAATACCACCTTACTCATGCAAGAATGGCCATAACCAAAAAGTAAAAAATCAGGAGATGTTGGCATGGAAGCAGTGAACAGGGAACACTTCTACACTGCTGGTGGGAGTGTAAACTAGTACAGCCACTATGGAAAACAGTGTGCAGATTCCCTAAAGAACTAAAAGCAGAACTACCATGTGGTCCAGCAATCCAACTACTGGGTATCTACCCAGAGGAAAATCAGTCATCATTTGAAAAAATACTTGCACATGCATGTTTATAGTGGCACAATTCACAATAGCAAAATCGTGGGACCAACCCAAATGCCCATCAATCAAGGAGTGGATAAAGAAATGAGTGGATAAAGAAACACAGTGGAATATTATGCAGCCATAAAAAGGAATGAATTAATAGCATTCGCAGTGACCTGGATGAAACTGGAGACTTATTCTAAGTGAAGTAGCTCAGGAATGGAAAACCACACATCGTGTGTTCTAACTGGTATGTGGGAGCTAAGGTGTAAGGACGCAAAGGTATAAGAATAACACAATGGACTCTGGGGACTTGGGGGAAAGAGTGGGAGGGGGGTGAGGGATAAAAGACTACAACAGTACAGTGTATACTGCTCAAGTGAAGGGTGTACCAAAATCTCAAAAATCACCACTAGAGAACTTACTCATATAACCAAATACCACCTGTACCCCAATAACTTATGGATAAATAAAAAATAATAATATAAAAAATCAGATCAATCTTTCTTCAACTGAAGTGGCCACTTAAGTTAGGAAGGTACTCATTTATTTATTCATTATTTCAATAACTGGTATCAGCATCTGGGACTCTGTGAGACCTTGAGCGTATTTTTAGATGAGTGATTGAAATAGTTTCTGCCCTTATGAAGTTGCTGTTTGTGAAGGAACCAGGCAATAACAAAGGAACAACCCAGAATCCAATAGTTTCTGTTGTGGTCAGTGCTACAAAAGGAACAAGCATGTTGCACAGATATCCGCTGAGATGGTCACAGAAGCAGTCGTAAAGGGAGGACATCTAAATGCAGGTTTGGAAAAGGAGACTCCTCCTGCCCTGGGGAGAGTGAAGGAAAGAATATTCCAGAGCAAGAGCAAGAGTCCTAAGGCAGGAGAGAAATTGGGCTGTTCAAAAAAATGAGATGAGGCCAGTGACCCTGTGTGGAGCAAGCTTTAGGGAGCTCAATGCAAAGGAGTTGGGTGGGGCTGTGCCACCGTGGAAGAGGCAGGGATCCCAGAACACAAGGGACAGGTCATCATAAGCAGGATAAGCAGCTTCTTCCATCACGTCAGGAAGGAAAGAGGAAAGCATGTGGGTAAACACAGGTAAGTCATGTAAGTAGGTCTGGCTGCAGGAGGTTAAAAGAAATGACTTTCTCTTTTTTCTCTGAAAGTAGAAAATGAGCGCATCTGCTGACAGGGAAGGGAAAGATAGGATGTAGCTGAAGTTTAAAGAGATGTGGCAGTGTTTGCAATAGGCCCACTGAAGAACTAGGGAAAGAGAAAGAGGGGGAACATGAGCAAGAGAAAGAGCTGACTAAGGAAATAGAGATTGCTGAGCAGCATCTAGGTCCCAGCTGGTAGGAGGCTGTGAATTTATAGTTTTAATAACAGAAATTTAAGTCTTTGGTCTGCAGGTTATAGAACTGCAAGAATGGTCTGTCTTATTTATGTAAAACCATATGCATATATCTTGGAGGACATAGGCAAAGAGGGATGTCTAGAAGAAAATTCACCAACATGTCAAACAGTAGCTACTTAAGAGTTGAGTGATTTTTAAATGTATACATTATTCTTTGTTGTTAGATTTATTATGGTTCATTTCATTGCTGGATTTATTTCATTTTTGCACAACGTTAGAATTTGTCATATTGCCAATGGAGGGTGATTAGAGCATCACAGATTTCTAGGTTCTAAAAGGGACCATCTTGTATTACCCTCTCCTTTAAAGATTAAGAAAGTGAGGCTCAGAAAGCAGAAGTTTCTTTTTTAAAGTTTTATACAGAATTAACTACAAAGATGGGTATGTCTTAGGTCTCCAAATTCCTACTCGAGGTTCTCTTCTCTCTGTTTTGCTGAGTTCAATAGCGTATTAAATTTAAAATAATACATAGAAGACTATGTTTACCATGGATACTGAAAACCCTTTTTGTTTTTTTTTTTTTTTTTTGAGATGGAGTCTCGCTCTGTCGCCCAGGCTGGAGTGCAGTGGCGCGATCTCGGCTCACTGCAAGCTCCACCTCCTGGGTTCACGCCATTCTCCTGCCTCAGCCTCCTGAGTAGCTGGGACTACAGGTGCCCGCCACCGCGCCCGGCTAATTTTTTGTATTTTTAGTAGAGACAGGGTTTCACCGTGGTCTCGATCTCCTGACCTTGTGATCTGCCCACCTTGGCCTCCCAAAGTGCTGGGATTACAGGCGTGAGCCACCATGCCCGGCCCCGAAAACACTTTTTACTTTATGACATAACCTGTTTGATGACAATACTTCAAAGTATTCATATATGTATCATATATACACGTATGTACGGATACATACATACACACACAACTTTAAATCCAGATTGCATTCTCTACAGCAGTGGTCCCCAACCTTTTTGGCACCTGGGACCAGTTTCATGGAAGACAATTTTTCCACGGATGGGGTGGTGACAGGGAAATGGATGGTTTTGAGATAGGACTGTTCCACCTCAGATCATCAGGCCTTAGAATCTCATAAAAAGCATGCAACCTAGATCCCTCACATGCACAATTCACAATAGGGTGAATCCCGCTGTTGATCTGACAGGAGGCAGAGCTCAGGCAGTAATGCTCATGGTGGTCTGTGGCCCAGGGGTTGGGGACACCTGCTCTAGATTATCTACTTTTAGAGATAAAAGCTGGCTGAAACTCTCTAGATTCTACATCTAGAATTTCCATGGAGAAGTTGATCTGGTTATTCCCTTACCACCGTTACCCCCATTATCAGTCAGTGGTTGTCAGGGGAACAGATAAAATTTTCCCTAACTGACAATTGAGATTCACAAAATATATTACATCTCATTTGTTTTTATATTGAGATATTAAGGAGAAAATCATAGCTAATTAAAAACACCAAGAAAGCAAATAGATTATTAACCAAAACAACAACAAAAAATGCCATCACCTTCTCCTGGCATCTATTCATTCACCAGTACACATTCAACTTGACATATCTGATTTTTTGAAGAATGTAGGAAGGACACTTGTATTAAATGACATCTATGTGTTTCTGAGTGGTTTTAAGTTAACAGGACACATTGAGAGTACAGGGAACAGCTCATTATTATTTCCTCTAACACACTGGTATAAGTGTTTTTAAGTCAAGCATCCAAAGCAAGATACTCTTAGGGTCTGACCATGCACCAGGAGTCTCCTTTCTGATTTCTTTCTGGGAAGCCAGCCCTCCTGACTTTCAAGCCATGTGGTTCATATAGCAGTCCACCCCTTGTTCTAGGGCTGGAACTCGGACCCAGGTCTCAGCCAGCTAGTGCCCCCACAGTAACCTCAGGATTGGTTCTGTGTTGAACATGAGAGGCCATCAGACCCATTGGGACAGCATGAATATTTTTCTGAGGCCTTGGAGCAAGGAAATATATTCTTCCCACTGGCCTTGGATCTGAGAGGACATAGGCTGAGGCTACCATAGTCATCTTGACAACATCAGCAAGAATCTATGTGAAATAGGAAACTACACAGGTGAAAGCAAAGCTGAAAGACTGAGAAAAAAATGATGAGGTTAAAAGCATGAGATTTCCAATTTTTAGAGATCAAAATTGCCAAATAATTTTAAGTACATATGGTTCAACTCAGTCAACTCTAATGACTATGATTTGAACTTCCAACCTAAAGCCAGTTATATCCTTGGACTTTTCAATCATGTAAGCCAATAAATTCCCTCTTATGTAGGGAGGTTTACATTCTTCACTTTTTTAATTGCATAAAAACAAAAAGAGTCTACTTTTCTCCTCGAAGCTGTCTTCTGAGAAGAAAACAAAACAAAGAGACCAAAGGTGAGAGAGATGAGAATGACTTTGTCTCAACTATACCAAAGGGAAAAAGAAGAATATACGAGGCAATTGGGAGGGATTCTGGGGTGGGGAGTTGGAGGCAGGAAGCTTGCAGGGCTTAGTAGGGGGCAGTTCTTCCCTAAACTGAGCTGGGTATGGGGTTTTTACTTGAGAAAATATTTACTCAGCAGAGTGGGCCTGAGGGCTGAAGAGTGGGTACACAGAAGAGGGCTTTAAATACAGTCTGCTGTCATGCAAATACCATCTCAGACAGCCACAAAGCAGGCAGATGATGGCCACTTTACTTATTTGTGTTATATGCACAATGCATATGCATGTCTGGGAAACTAGAACCCCTGTAGTTTGTAGGATAGAACAAAAACTGGGATGAAGTGTGTAGCACAGAGAGAACTCTGGAGTAAGGAGTGTAGACGGTGTTTCTTGAGTATTCAGCAGAGAAGTGGTCAGCACATGCATGTGAGAAAGCTGCCCATGTCTAGGAGAGGACCACCCAACAGATTAGATGGGGGAATATCTGACACTCACACAGGGCTCACACAGGGAACATCTGATGCTCACACACCAGCCAGAATGGAAAACCTGTCACTCACAGGCATTATGTAGAAAATCCAGAAAGGTCTTGCCTCGGGAGCAGGGAGTAACTAGCACTAGACTAAACACCTCTCTGGTCCTACCTAACAAACATTAAAAGTAAGACTTGAACAAATCAAACAATTTCCAAATAACTAATTCTCAGAATAAAGCTTAATAATATTCATAGAAATTTTTTTAAAATCCAGAATCAAACAAGGTAAAATTCAAAATATCTGACATCCAATCAAGGATGAGCAAACATGCAAACACACAGGAAAATACAACCCACAATGAGGAGAAAAATCGATTGAAATTGATCCAGAAGCAAAATAGATGTTAACATTCGCAGACACGGACATTAAAACAGCTGTAACTGTATTACAGATGTTCAAGAATGTGAGTAGAGACATTTGAAGATAAAAACAACCAACGAACCAAAACCCAAATTGAACTTCTAGGGCTAAAAGCTGTAATTTCTGAAGTTGAAAATACATACGGTAGGATTAATTACAGATTAGAATTGCAGAAGAAAAGATTTGTGAGTTTGAAGACAGAGCAAAGGAAACTATCCAAAATGAAACACAGATAGAATAAAGAATTTAAAAAATGAACAGAGCATCAGTGATCTGTGGGACCAACTCAAGAGGCCTAATTATGAGAAACTGAAGTCTATAGAAGGGGAGGGCAAAAAGGAAATTTGGAAAATAATGACCGAAACTTGATGAAAACTATAAAATTTATAATTTAATGAAAATGTATAATTCAATGAAAACTATAAAATTATAATTCCATGGATCAAGGAAGTCTAATGAATTTCCAGGAACAATAAACATGAAGAAAACCATACCGAAGTACATCATAGTTAAATTGTTCAAAGCATATGATAAAAAAAATCTTAAATGCAGCTAGGGAGAAAAGATGCACTATGTACAGAGGAACAAAGATAAGAATTACAGAAAATTTCTTGTTAGAAGCAGTGCAAGTAACAAGACAGTGGAGCAACGTCTTTAAAATACTTAAAGCAAATCCCCTTGCAATCTAGAATTTGATACCCAGCAAAAATTGATTTAGAAAACAAAGATGACATAAAGACTTCTTCAGACATAATAAGGCTGAAAACATATACCACCAACAGACATACACTATAAAAGATGTTATAGAAAGTCTCAAACAGAAGACAAATTATTTCAGATGAAATGTGGATCTGTACATAGAAATGAAGACTGAAAATGGTAATTAAATAATTTATTATGTCAATTATATCTCAATTGAGTTGTTAAAAAATAAAATATGTCTAAGTCAATAAAATTTGCTTAAGGGAACATCCATTGAATGTCTGCTATATGTTTGATATTTTGTGTTGATGACATCAACATTAATTAGATATATTTCTTGTCCTAGAATATCTTACAGACCACCCGCAATGAAAAGTTTCAACAACTAGAAAGCAAACAAACAACAAATAGTAAGTTTCTTTTTATCTCTCAACTTAAATGCCAAAGTAAAATTAGGGATTTATTCAAGTATTTCTTGTATTTAATTTATACCCAGACCCTCTTCTTCCTATTCCTTTTTTTCTAATGTTACTGAAGACTATCTTCCTTTTCTCTTTGTCCTTCAAAGTCCTTTACTTGGATAAAAATCCTTATTCATTATTCTCCTCTAATGTGAGCAAGATTAAAAGCCATGAACTATGTTCTTCTCAAGTCTGATATCAGATCTCTATTAGTCCCTTAGTACCAACTGCAATTAGATGAGAGTCCATGTTTTTTTTCCTCTAAAGCAGTTTTCTAAATAGGCTTCCCCCTAGGAATCTTATCAATACAGAAATTCTCACTTCATCTCAATGTGTGACCTCTTTCATGAAAACTTAATATATGAAAATCAAAATTTACAGAACTTGTAAATTGAAGGATGATTATCTGAATTAGAAAAGACTCTTACGAAGATTTCCTTCAACTTTAATGAAAAAATAGATTATCTGACAGAAAGGCTGAGGTGAGGGGATGGCAGGGAAAGGAGGGATGGTGAAACTGCCTGCTACAGGCTGACAAAGCTGCTAATTAAAAAGCAAACCAAGGGGAGAAGGAAACATTGCTGAAATTACAACATCAGTCAATGCTAAAATATGAATGTAGTATTATTACACAGCTTCTGGGAAACATTAAGGAATGAAGGAATTAATGTAAACTCAACACTTGGTTAATAATAGTAGTGACCATTTTAAAAGTGATTCTTCAGGAAGACACTTGGTTTGAATAGAAACTTCTCATTTAAGAAGGTGGTAAGGGTGATAGGGAACAAAATATAGGAATCCCGTAATATGAGAACTTGGGATGGGAGGTCAGACTGCCTGAGTTTGAGTCCTGGCTCATTCTTGTAATTTGTGTGTGACTCCAAGTGAATAATTTACCCTCTGGGTCTCTATTTCTTCATCTGTAAAATGCAGACGATAATTCTATCTCCTCCTCTGGATTATTGTGAAAACTAATTTGGACACTGTAATATCCAACAGTCAATAAAGTGCAAGATTGCTTTACTTTCAAACACAGTTACATGAGTATATTGAGAAAACTCACTAAAGAGAGATGCTTTCACTCAGCATAGTGCCTAGTACAGACCAAGTATTCAGTATATGACAATTATTATTCTTATTGTCTCAGAAACTTCTTCCAGTTATTCTCTTTAACAAGGAGAACGTAAATTTTATAATTTAGGAAAACAAACACAATACAAAGATGACAGTTGAAAAAAAAAAAAAAAAAAAAAAAGCCCAAACACCTCTATCCCTTCCCTAGACCAATGGATGTGCCCTCCTGAAGTCTAAGCCAGGTTGATGTCAAACTGATGATTAACATCACCTGCCTCCCAAGTGCAAAACCTTTCATTTGTATGAACTCCATCTAAAATTGGGCAAAGAAACTTAATCCTTTTCAATGATAAGGGAGAGAGAGCTTTGATTGATTTCTTTGCAGTTTGAAGTCATAATTAAGCATATTGAGTTCTCTGCTGCTTTGATCTTTATCATTATAATGAACTCCTTGGTAAATTTTAATGGACCATCTACAAACTAATTTTATATATTTTTTTTAATCACTGGTAAATCTGATTGAAAGAGGCAGGGTATGTATCAGTAAAAATCCCTAGGGATCTGTCACTGGGCTCTGCTGGTGAAAGAGCTGTCAGAAAAGAAGTCACCTGCCTTGGTACAGTCATCCTATTTATAATGACAGCCTCTTTAATCTTTCAAGAGGACCACAGGATTGCTTTAAATTCAAACATACTGAAAGGGAGCACACGGAGAACCCTCTCCAAAGAGTGATGCTTTCTTCCTTTCCGCAAAGGCTTGTTCCTGTGGGCTGCAGTCAGCTGGTACCTGAACCTGAAGTGACACCTCGAATCAAGAAGACTGACATACATTCATGAGACGCATAAGACAGCAGTCCTTGCCTCCAAGGACTTACAAAAGATGAAGAAGGCACAAATGTTACTCTTATAAAATGCTGTAAAAGAAAAGGTGCTTTGAGAATCAAAAGGCTCTTAGGTTAATGGAGAAGAAGATGAAAATTTGTTGGGGATGGAGAAGTGGCACCTAAACTGGGCCTTGAAGGATAGGTTAGACACTGGCAGGTGAAAATGCAGAGATTGTGGTGGATGGGGCATTTCTGTTGCAGAGGCTGGCATGGGAGGACACTGAATGACCAAAGATGGTTGTAACATCTTTAGCCATTTTACCAGGACTGAGGGATTTCTTGAGACTCAGGACTTTCCATTTTAGAACCAAGAAAGTCCATGACAATCCAGGATGACTTATCATCCTAGGATATGCAAGAAGGGCTGGAAGGGGTTCTGAGAGTATTTAACAACTCGGTTTGACAAGGGCAGAGTTTCTGATAGGTAGTGTGTAGGTAGGACACCTGCATCTCAAATACCTGGGGCACTTGTTACAAATAAAAATGCCTGGGCCCCACCCCTAATGTACTAAATCAGAATTTCTGGTGGTGAGACCAAAATGTGTATGTATTAAACAATTTCTCCAGGTGTTATTTATCACAACATAGTTTGAAAACTGGTAGAAAACATAAAATTTTTGTAAGGAAAAGAGTCTAAAACAAAAATCTCACATAGGCACTGCTTAAATATTCAACAAGCTTTCAATTGTTTGGAGTACAAGGAATAAACTTTTTATCCTGTCATAATGCTTATTGGTTGTCAACTGCTGTGTAATGAATTTGTCCAAAAATTAACCACTTAAAACAGCAAACATTGCTATTCACATAATTTCTGAAGGTCAGGGATTAAGTACTAGTTTAGCTGGACAGTTCTAGCTCAGGGTATCTCATGACATTGCAGTCAAGCTGTCAGCTTGGGCTACAGTCATCTCCAGGCTCAGATTCTCCAGGCTGGAGAATACACTTTCAAGGTCACTTATGCGATTGCACACAGGCTCATTCCCTCCCTGGCTATTGCCTGGAGGCTTTAGTCTCTTGCCTCATAAGCCTCTCCATCAGGCAGGCCACCAAAATCAGTGCAATGTGGGAGGGGACTGCATCATCTGGGAGAGTAGCTAATACATGTCATTCCCAAACTTCACACATTATATAGATCTGGAAACTGAGGCTCCGACAGAATATAACTTTCTCCACTCTTCTATGAGTAACATGGCAAGCCAGGACTGAAATCAAGATCTGTTTGAACTTGTACAAAATCTTTTAGATTTGCAGAGATACTGGTTTGTCCCCTTGTTGTGTAATGTAATTATAGATTTGATATTAAGTTTAAGATTAATATCAAATAAAATTAATTAAATAAAAGAACAGAAATTTAGCTTCTAAAAAGGCCAACTGTTCATGACAAATCCTTTACTTTTCTTCCAGTGAGACTGATGTTTTTACTTTAAAAAAATATTGTGGTACTTATAGTCCCAAGAGAAAGAAAACTTGAGTATTCTGCATGAGTCATTCATATGATTCTCACTTGTGATATTTTTAAATCATAGAATTCTTAATGGGAGGCGCCAGGAGAAAGACAAAAATCTTTTCACAAGAAATGAAAGGCTGTAACATGCCCTGCAATTTAGAGAATCAATTCCCTTGTAGGTTATGCCATTTCTTTGACCTGGTCTTGATTTTGCTCATAGCAATTCAGACATTGTTAAAAGAGGAAGAATACATAAAAATGACCAGTGATTTAAAATTTCTTACACACACACACACATACACACACGCTTTCTTTTTCTTGCTTACTTGGCTCTCAAGGTGACCAAAGGCCTTACTGTTTGGGGAGCTGGACTAGAATCAGTGATGTCTTTCTTTCTCCCCTTAGTTTCCAAACGCTTTCCCTATAAGAGAACCCACTTGCAGAAAAGGATCTTCTAGCAGTCATTTACAACACAATATAAAATTAACCCAGCTGTTGCTTTTTTCAAGAAAATTTGCCATTTAAATGTATCACTGCTGCAGAATAAACAGCTTTTTAAAACAGTCCTAGAATAAGAAAAGGAGCAAAGGCAAGCCGAAAGTACTCATAGGAGAATTCATGTGACATCTCAAGGTAAATTTGGAGCAGGTTTTTATAATAGATCCGTTCTACAGCCCTTGGCAACAGTATGATTTTAGCCCTCAACTGCCCAGAATTATCCACTTGGAGGGTTTCATTAGCTACATTATCTTGGTAGAACTCAAAAGGACCATTCTGCTTTATAGGAGAAGAACTGGCAATACCAATGATGTAGCTTTTAAGAAAAGCTCACCAAAAATTGCTGGCAGAGTCTAAAAGATCATGTTTATGAAGTGATAATATTTTTTTTAAAAAAGAGGGGAATAGAAGAAACAGCCTTCTTCTAGTATTTTACATGCATGTTTAAATGTCATAGTCACAATACATCAATGAGATAGGCATTTCTATCACAATTTTACAGATTACAATAGTTATAAACATCTGTCTTTAAGGTGTAAGTATTTATAGATTCAGTAACTTGATCACAGGTTGAGCTCCAACTTGAATGTGAGTCTGTCTGACCTCATAGGATAAAGTACTCTTCGTGCATATAATGAGTTATTGTTTTGTAGACATATTCATACACATGGTTCACATACTATTTGATTTTCAAAACCTGGGAATCATGCTGAGCAGGTATTAGTGTGTTCATTTTAGAGATAAATACACTGAAGCTCAGACGTGGTAGTGGTTTGCCCTGTATCTCAAAAGTTAGTAAATGGCAGAGTCAGGACCTAGATCAGGGTATTCTGACAAACAGACTCAGGCTCCCTCCCTCTACACTACCCTAATTGAAAGAAACATTAACAAATAGCGCACTATGAAAATAGCAGTGATATTTAATAGTGATAAGGTCATATAAGAGCATTTTATTCTCTTTTTTTTTACCCTGAGTTCAGAATTACAGGGTAGAATATTTCCAAAGCCAGTATTTCAATACAAAAGCTCTGCAAATTTTTGTAATCAACAATCTTCACCTCTTAAAACATATGTTTATAAAAATGAATTCTTTACTGTACTTGCTTTTGTTTTTATTTATTTTTATTTTTTGGAGTACGCTTGATAATTTAATAATACATTCATATGATTTGTAAAGATTGAATCTGTATATTTGGGATATCCATCACCTTAAATATGTGTCTTTTCTTTATGCTAGAAACATTAAAACTATTCTCTTCTAGCTATTTTTAAATGTACAATAGATTATTGTAAACTATAGTCACCCTACTGATTTACTGAACACTAAGTCTTATTTCTTCTATCAAATCACATATTTGTATAATTAATCAATTTTTCTAAGTTTATTATTATTATTATCCATTAGGTTTGTATTTAGGAAAAAACAATGATTAGTTTTAGAGAAACAAACATTTAAAGACATGTTAAATTACACATATTTATTAAATGTGGCCATTAAATATTATCGGTGCCTTATTTCATTAATGAAAATAAATATGTAAAAATTTTAATAAAAATTTATGTTAGACAGAGGACTGTGATATGTCATATGCCTGGATAATTTGAAGACCATTGAATTAAAGTGAGAGAGAAGAAGGCATACTGAACTTGGAGTCAGGCCGACTAAGATTTGAATCCTGTTTCTGCAACTTATAATCCATGTGGCTTTAGATTTAATGGTATTTCCAAACTCAGGTTCCTAAGCTATAAAATAATAACAACCTCACCAGGGTGAGTAGGAGACATAGAGAGCTCCACATATTACCTGGCATAAGGAAACTCTAGAAAGTTTAGTTTTCTTCCTACTTCTCTGTCTGAAGGATAATGGGAATGGATCCCTGCTGTAAAGCCCAGTTTATATCGGGAAACAATGGCACAACTCACACAAGTAGGGCAACTGTGACTCTCCTAAAGTGGGGAAACATTTTTTAAATTAAAAGTTCAAATAAACAGAGGAATAATTGGAAAATTTGAAATAATCCTAAAAGATGGGGAAAAATTTCAACTGGGTGGAAAACGATGAAACAACAGATGCTGATGAGGAATGGTATTCAAAGTGAGAAATGAATTCATTCATTTATTCGTACATCCATTTATTTAGGAAATATTTGGGTGCCTACCATGAAGCAGGCATAGTTTTAGGTAATGGAATTGCTGAGGTGAAGTTAACAGACAAAGTGCTCGTTGTCATATATTCAGTGAGGCTTGTAGTAAGATTCAATAGTAAGAGTGAAATTCATTCATTTATACAACAGGTGAACTCTTGAATCTTTTTGGCTGGAGAAGACAACATGGGAACTTTGCAAAATTCATAAGTGTCAAGAAGTGACACAAATTAGTGTCATAAGCATCCAGCTGCTAGTTACTGCTAAGCTTCTACAGAAAATTCCCTAAAACGGTTCAACTCTACTCATTAAATCATATGTATTTAAGCACAAGCTTGCTGCAATAGATTTGGAAGAATTGTATACATTATAATATGTCATTTTCAGAAGATTCATACTTTTACTTTGGTGGAGGAATACTATAGGAAATTTTAATTGTTCATAAATTTCAGTCCAAAATAGATTTTTCAAAACAGTGAATGTTGACATACACATCAACTCAATATGAGATTGTAAACAATGCCTTCTACCCATTTATTCCATACCAATCCAACTTACAAAAATAGCTAAAGCCTTCTAATAGAGTCTTTTATAAATTTTGTTCTGTAGTTTGGACTGTCTTTTAAGTTAGCCAATAGTTATAAATATCTGTCTTTTTAGGTATAAATATTTTAAAAATAGCTTCTCAATATTCACAACACTTACTGAGGGTCCACCCTATATTAGGTACTGTGCTGAACACATTTTATACCTAAATGTCACCCAAAATATTATTGGAATATCCAAAGTCATTTTTCCAACTTATAACAGTAATACTACTGAAAATAAAAACTATGTTTACAAAATATCAGATAAGTAAAAGATGATGAAGGAAAGATTAGTATTCTCATTTTTCCAGTGAGGGAGCTGAAGCTCAGAAAGTGATGTAAGATCACACAACTCAAAAGTAGGGGAAGAAAGATGCAAGCCTGAATTTTCAAATCCAGTTCTCTTTTCCAAACATATTTCATTGCACCTAGTAGAACTATTTCCAACACTCTACATCTTCCTTTCCCAATATGCTTTTTTAGAAAATAGGGTTCATTTTAAAAAAATACAGTAACATTTATCCTATCCTTGATCAGATTCTCTAGAGGCAAATCCTGAGACAGACTCTAGTGCTCTTGATTTATTGGGGGAGTGCTTTCCAGGAAATAATGGAGAGGGAAGAAGGATAGAGCAGGGGAACGAGCTAAGCAAAGATATTGTTTCAGATACAGGCTAGCTTCATCCTGATTTCACCTGTTATTCCAGAGTGTAAATTATACCAGAGTTGGTCCCACCCTGAGGCAAGGAAGCTAGGCTTTTGTATCCCAGCATTAGACTGTTACTGGCTATGGGCTACCCCTGGGGCAGGATATAAGCTTGGGGTGAGGTGGCTTCATTCAGCCAAAGGCAATTCTCTAAAGCAATGACTACCTTTTGGTAGTCAACATTCACAACAGTTGTGGAAGGGAGAAAAGGCTATGCAGTAGCCTACTAAAAGGATCTGAGCAGGGGACCAACAAAGTCCCTCGCAATTATTTTATCCTTAAAGCATATCTGAATGTTGGCACCAGGTTGGTGAATATCAACACTATGCTACATTCTTTTAAACAAAGTATGTGGCACTACCCTGGGATGAAGATGATAGATAGATAGAGAGATAGACAGATAGACAGACAGAAGCAAAGCATCTTCTAGAATTCACACTCAGAACTCAGAATACAAGCAGTATTTGAAAAGGGGACCCTGAGTAATACATTTTATAAAAAGTTAATTGCCAAAGTATAATTTGCAAGGTAGATCTGGAGGCAGGTCATACTCCCTCCTTCCCTCCTTCCCTATCTTTGCACCCTCACCAACTCCACCGTGAAGAGCTCTTTTGAAACTGACAGGGAAGCTTGGAACCATTATCAAAAACATATCCAAATCACTCTTGAGTACCATAGTGAAAAACACATCCCAATTCTGTAATCAAGGACACTCATCATTTGCTGCTAATTTTAATACCAAGTACCTCTAATGATTAATGAATTCAACAATGCTAAGTTAAAGACATGGAAATGCTTCATCCTGCTGCACAGGAGATAGTCTAAAGATTAGTATCCCCAATATACAAATGACTGTCACCACCCACAGAGATACCCCATTTGTGCTAGGTTTTCAATTATTGTGAAACTACTATCATCACTCTCCTGTGAGTTTGTGATTCAGCATTGATTAAAACTGCCCTGGGACCACATTTCCTTACAAAATTTGCATTTTCTCACACTTGAAAAAACTTAGTATCAATGATATTGGGTTAAAAATATCAATGAGACAGCTACCATTTTCTTTCTACCTATTGTCCCTTCTTGAAGAATCTGCCTTCCCCACAACATTGGCTAACCCCTGTGAGCTATGTTTTTCTGCCTCTCTCCCTGTATTGGGCTGTAGGATCCTAGCTGAACCATATCATAGGTGAGGCTGAGGCAGCCATTTTCCCTCTCTTGAGAATCTGAGTCAAGAGAAACAGCGTTGGGCACTCAAGCCGTGAGCTTAGAATCAGGCTTGAGACAGATACTGTCTTCCTTGAATACACAAAAGAAAACAAAACAAAACAAAAATAGAAAATAAAAAACAAAACCAAAAAAACCCACAAAAATTGTGTAAGACTTTCCCAGCAAGAGTCAGAGAAACTGAACAGAGACACAAAGAGTAGCAAAGAACAGATATAAAAAGGGCCTGGAATAATGATGCTAAAAAAACTCACTAATTTTTCAGCTCCCAGATCTTCTCTCCCTCTCCCTACCCTTATGAAGCCTACCTTAACTCCTTGCCTTTTGATAACTCCAATTCTTTCCAATATATCCTTTCTTTTCCTAAGCCGTTTTGAGCTGATTATTGTTTCTTGCAATCCCCAACATATTGAAGGGTCAAAATAGATTTTTTCTGTTTTTTTAATATAAGCTCAGACAAAGCAAGGTGGAGAATGCAGCAACTATTTGAGGAATATCTGTTGTCCATGTATGTCAGAGATAGGGAGGGAGCTCCTTCCCAAAGATTTATTCTCTAACTCTTTCTTAACAAGTTTTGTTGGAGGTCTTAATATGCCAACTAAAAATTACAATTCCCTGCTTCTTTTGCAAACAGGGGCAGCCAGGTGATACAATTGTAGCTAAGGTATGTTCTACACTGGTTCGAGAGTCCCCAACGGGATTAAGAGCCAGTTGCCAACATTTTAGATCAAGTACTCACTGTTGCTTTACTTCCATTCCCTGTCTCACTTCTCTACTACCTTATCAGTGTTTCCTGGGATTACCTCCCAAATAAGGTACTTGAATCCTTATCTCAGAGTCCGCTTTTGGGGAATCCAAACTAAAACAGGTGTTAACTTCCACCAGATCACTCTTGACCGATAGGGAATGGAAGTGGAAAGCTTACTGTGTACCCTTTTGTCCCTAAGGCAGAGAATTCTGAGATCCATTGCCCAAGGCTGCTCAGGAGGCCCTGTGAGTTTCAGCCCACAGTGAATACCCTACTCCATCTGGGTTCTTGTATTGGTTATGTCTCCTTCCTTATTACATTTCTCTGGTTATTCATTCCTATTCCCTGGGATCATTTCCTAACAAATTACACTCAATGATGCTTTTAACTTAGGTTTTGTTCTCAGGGAAATCCAAAGTATGGTGATGGATAACTAGATCATTTGGCAATCTAGAAAATTTCATTTTGGAAGGAGAGATGAAGATGAAACCACCTTTGCAAGAATTATAACAGTGAGATAAATCTAACCTAACTGACCCCATTTTCCTTCTAACTTCCAAGTTGCTGTTGCTCATTCCTGAGTGTAGGCCAAACTAACAAATGGAGGAATTTAGTTTGCAGTTTAACTTTAAAACAAAGAGCAAACTCCTTCCTAAAGCTAATGATAGGCCACAAGATCAGAATTATGGGAGGGGCCTGAATTCTGCTAAAACGTAGGTGTCATTAAATGATAACCAGCCATAGTTTCCTAGCCTGCTTTCCTATAATTCCTTGCTGGCCGGGAGTCATACAGTCAGAGATCGCAAGGTCTGTCACTTTCCTAACATTACCAAATTGCTCCTATAGATAACATAACCTAAGATTGGTCTTTTGAGATGTTTTTCAGACTTTTGCATTCTGGCAACCAACTGACTCCACCTGGATCCATGACTCATGACTCAACTAGTCCCGTGGCCCCCAGCCAGACACAGATTCAGCACATGAGGACCATTCGCCCCATGATTGCATCTCCAGCCAATCCGCAGCACCCATTCCCTAGCCCCCTGCCCGTCAAATTATTCATAAAAATCCTAGCCTTTGAGTGCTTGAGGAGGTACTACTTAAAGGTCACTGTTAAAGTATTACCAGACTATCTTGCTAATTATAGAATAAATAAATGTCTCAATGTGCTTTTCTGATACCTAAACCTTGATGAAACTGTTTAATTTCTTTGTATCACATAACATTGCACAATCTTTGTGACTTTTAGTCTGCTTCCCAAATAAAAGCATATCATCATTAAAACATAACTATTGTTATGGGATATACTTCTGCTAACAAATTAGCACAAATTTTGACAACTGTCATTTTGCTTCCTATTAGAGATAAATAAAAAAGGTCATTTGTTTTATGTTTTTATTTTGATGTTTACAATTGATCTATAAATGCATAAAATTCATAAACATATGGAAATGCATAGAATGCATGAAAACATAAAGAACTGGTAAAATCTGGAAAATACAGGGTCTTATAAATTTCTAGAAGTTGCCTTGAAAAACTCACTGCCACCAATGTTGTGTGATGCGTTGAACAATAAATGTAAAAATGAATGTTTTAAATAACAGGGCTACTTTACAGTGAACATTTTCTAGCGCATAATAGCTAGTCCCTAATCTAAATTATTTGCTTAAGTTCAGCACATTCCCCTTGAAAACCAGATGAATGGGGCAATTCTCTACACTTTTGTTGTCCAATATGGTAACCACTAGCTATTTAATTTTATTATTAAAAATAAATAAAGTTAAAAACTCATTCCGTAGCTTGCTTGTTCCCTAGCTTGCTTAGTTACACTAGCCTCATTTTAAGTAAAGTATAGCCATACGTAGTGAGTGACTATGGTTTTGAACAGTGAGGATACAGAATATTTCTATGATTGCACAATGTTCTATTAGACAGACCTCTTTACAGATAAATATTTAGAGTCATTCCTCATTAGGATTCATTTATTGATTGATTATTTAAATTACAAACAACTAAAGTGTACTTTTAAAGAGTAGAATTAATTATTTGAGATTCCACTGGTTGACTGAGAAACTCAGTTCTTCTCAGTACATATATGGTACCTGAAGCTGTATTACTAACTTACCTTTTGTTGCTAATATGAGCCACTGCCCCCATTTCCATTAAGGTTTGGGCCTAAGATATACTTCCAATGTTTTTATGCTTCCTAGATGTTTATCTGAAGTCAGGCAAAGGAGACCTTTGGAGTCACTAATTCCATCGTCTCAAAAACCAAGCTAAGATTAATTTCCAAACGCCAAATTTCTCATTCGTCCACCAGATCAGGCTCCTGAGAACCTCCTGTGTAAGAACGGGGCCAGGTCCTTGAAGATGCAAACACAGTCCGTGGGGGAGGCAAGATGCTGTGGTACAGAAGGAACAAGCTGGAGACAGCGGGTCACGTCTAGAATTCAGCCACATTTTGTTTACTCTGGAAAGGATGGGCCTCACAATGTTTGAAAAATAGAAAACATTTCTAATATTAAAACCTCACACTATTAGCACTAAAATCCTCATTTCTTTTTTCTCAAGAAAAGTGGAAATATCTGGATGCACCGGGCTTATATTACCGCTGACCAACAGCTGGCCAGGGTGGAAGCAGCTACTCCTATAGGCAAAAACCCCTGTGCTGTACGCCACACTTCTTATCATTTGTGTTGCCTCACATGATGGCCCCATGCAGGTTTCCTCCTGCATTACCTGCCTGGCTCCCAACAGGCCTGGTTTGCATTCTGGCCCCAACATTTACTGGCCAGATGGCCGTGTGCATGCTACCCAGATTCTTCAAAGGCAGGCTAACCAACCTAGGAGAGGAAACTGAATCTCTCCCAAAACAAATAAATAAAACAAAAGATTTGCAAGCTAAAGGTGCCTTGCACTTTCATAAGTAGATGGGGGCAGGGTTAAGGAAGGCAGGGAAATTACTGATGGATAAAAACTGTGGGAAACATCTAATCTCATGGCTCTAAGTATTTCCCATCATTTGCCTAGGCAACTGTGGTTTCGATTTATACAAATAAAATAAGATCAATTCAGATCAAATCAAGATCACTCTTTCATTTGTTGTTTTATCAAGTATATTTATTTAAAAAGACGTTTTAAAAGTACTTGCTTTGAACTTCAGAGAAATTTCTCTCTGCCTGCTCATGACAGAATTCACCACCTGGCAGAGACAGGTAATAAGCAGTTTCTGTGAAACCACCACCTTGGTTGATTTTGCCCTGCCAACTACTGGCTCTTGATACAGGAACTGAATCTCTGGGAGCAGTTCAGAATTTTTCTTCCTGTGTTACTGCTAGGTTAACCACAGAGGGTCTTTTTTTGAAGCTCAGCGGACCCAGGATTAAATCTCAGCTCTGCTATTATAAACCATATACACCTAACCATTACTTGTTTTTCTAAGCCTCAGATTTCTTGCCTGAAAAGAGGGAAAATAATGATGCATACACTTTAATAGGGTTGTTAGAAATAAATGGTATAACATGTAGAAAATACTTAGCACAGGGCCTGGAGCTCATTAAATATACAATGAATGTTAACGACTGCTTTATCATTCACAGGGAGGCCAGCATAGCCCAAAATAGCAATATGTGAGGCAGAGGCTAAGTGAATCCATAATGCTATCTCAGTTAATTGCAAATGTGGTCGGGAATATGATCCGAGAAAGAGAAGAAATACCCTTGACATCAGGCAGCTTCTGGATTTATTTTATTTTATTTTATTAATATGGTATTCTACAGTCTAAAAGTCAGATATGCCTCAAATTCTGCAGATGGTGTGAAAACACTCTATCTATTCTGCCTTTCTATCAAAAGAATTATTAAAGTTCCAAGTGCCTCAAATCCATTTCCTAAGTAGGCATGGTGTAAATTTGCATATATGTGTCTCAGCCACATATACACATGAAGTACAATTTCAGAAAACTACTGACTGAATATGCACTAATATTTATGAGTATCATTTAAAGTAAAATAATAACGTTTCTTAGGATACATTAATTTAATAAATAATATAAATAAGATACAAAAATGGCAAACTTATAACATTGCTTAGCTTATAAAAGATTCATAACAACAGTAATTACTTTTGACATTCTAAAAATTACATCTATTTTTATATAATGAATTCAGAGAAAGAAAGTCTCAGTATTTGCCTCTCTGCCCAAGTCAGAGAACGACAATCTAAATAATTTCCAAATGGTGGAGTAGTACAATGACCTGGAAAGATTAAGGCAACAGCTTATGGAAAAGTCCACGTGAACAGCATTGTGAGTTTGGCAGCCTTGGCTATCGCTTTATGAATCCTTTCTGTTCATTAAAATATTTCCAAATGAAAATAAGAATATAAATAATTTTATCCAAAAATGTACAATCTCATTGCAAAATTAGAGTACAAAGTCAATCAAGATTTCACTTCAACTATCAAATTGTAAAAACATTTAACTGGTGATACCCAACTGATAACACCTCATTGGAGGGTAATTTGGTAATTCTTCTAAATACATTAAAAATGTATAACCTTCTGAGCCAGCAATTCTACATTTAAGTTAATAACAATAGAGGCATAGTAATTATTTATCTTTAAAGAGGAATTCCTTGCAGGTTTTGAAAACAATATAATATACATTTGAAAACTACCTAAGTTAGGAATTAAATAATCTCCAGGAGAGGCATACAGTGTAATCATATACAGGCATTAAAATTATGGGAAAAAATATTTTATCTAGTGGCATAGTAAAACAATTCACAATATATTAAGGAGAATAAAGCAGGTGACAAAATAGTGCCTCTTGTAGGAACCCATTTGTTATGGGCTGAATTGGGTACTCCCAAGATTCATATGTTGAAGTCCTCACTGGTGGCCTGACTGTGAAAGAGGGCCATTGCAGATATGATTAGTTAAGATGAGGTCACACTAGAGTGGAGTGGGCCCCTAGTTCAATATGACTGGTGTCATAGAAAAAGGGAAACTTTAGGCGCACGCGCACACACACGCGCACACACACGCACACACACACACACAGTATAACCATGTGAAGAGGAAAGCAGAGATCAGGATAATGCTTCTATAAGCCAAGGAACACCAAATATTGCCAGCAAACCTCCACAAGCTACAGAGAGGCATGAAACAAATTCTCCCTCAGGACCCTCAAAAGGAACCAATCTTGCTGGCACTTTAATCTCAGACTTCTAGCCTCCAGAACTGTGAGCTAATACATTTGTGTTGTTTAAGCTACTTAGTTTTTAAGTCTGTAGCAAATTAATACATTATGTGGTTTGCCCTAGCAAACTAACACATCATTTTTGTAGACAAAAACGTCCATGAACATAAAAGATATCTAAAAGTAAGTAAATTTCAAAATATTAAGGTTATCTCTCAGTGGAGGAACACTGGGTAATTTTAATTTACTAATTTTTGCTTATTTTGTGATTGGTAATAAACATTTCGCTTATGCATAAAATGGCTCTACATAGCATGTCCGAAAAAACCCTCCACCCCAAAGACAAATATTCTTATTATATTTGGCAGCAAAGCAGACATGGGAGAGTCAAGAAGTCAGACAGATATGGTTTGAAACCCTGCCTTGGTCACTTACCACCTATGTGACTTGAGTCAAGTGACCTTATAAGGTCATTACAAGATCTGAATGAAAGTATATAATGCAGGTAGCACAAACATGGTACAGCCTGGCATGTAGCAAGAACTCATTAATGTATAGCCATTATAGTGAATTTCTACTATTGAGGGACTTTCTTTTTTCTCTAAAATAAACAATTATGTTATTCCCTTCAGAAAACAGCTTCACAAATTCCTGATCCCCTTGCCAAAGCCTACAGGCAGCCTGAGGCTACAGTGTGTCTGGGATGCTGATCTAGAACTTGACACTCTGGTCTAATCATTCTTTCCTTGCCAACCACACCTGACTAATTTTACTATCCCACTCAAATTCATTCCAGTTAGCCAGACCTGCTCTTTATGACCTTCAGTACAAAGAACATATGTGTGCATGTGCATGTGTGTGTGTGCACGTCTAAGAGATAACATCTAGAGAAGTAGAAGACTCTTGTGAATTTTCCAATGCTTTCTTTCCAAACTTTTGCAGTCAAAGAATATTTGGAGGAAAAGAAGCAAAATGGCTTGTCTTAAATGTTTCGTATGTGCCACTAATCTTTGCAAATGTTATTTAATGAACACAATAATTATGCCTGCTAGTTATCATTATTTCTACGCTTATAAATATGAAAGGCCCAAAGAGTTTAAGTAATGTGTCCAAGGTCACATAGCTTGTAACTAATGCAGCTGACAGTCAAATCCAAGTAGTTTTCTATTACTAAATGAGAATATAGTGAACAAAACCAGGCATTTTTTTAAAAGCTAGCACTATAGGCTGACTATAGTAAATGACAATTTATTGTGTATTTTCAAATAGCTAGAACAGATTTTGAATGTTCCCAACACAAAAAAATGACAAATGTTTGAGGTGATAGATATGCTAATTACCATGATCTGAGCATTACACACTGTATACATGTGTTGAAATATCACATTATATCCCCAAAGTATGTACAATTATTATGTGTCAATTAAAAAATTTTAAAGCACTAGCAATTTAAAATCATGCTCTGCATAATGATGTTTTAGTCAATGACCAACCACATATATGATGATGGTCCCATAAGATTATAATACTAAATTTTTACTGTACTCTTTCTATGTTTAGATGTTTAGATACATGAATACCATTGTGTTACAACTGCCTACAGTATTCAGTACGGTCACATGCTGTACAGGTTTTTAGCCTAGAAGCAATAGGCTGTACATGTAGCGTAGGTGTGTAGTAGGCTATCCCACTTAGGTTTGTGTAAGTGCACTCTATGATGTATGCACGATGATGAAATCACCTAATGACACATTTTTCTCTTAACCTATTCCTGTCATTAAGCAACATGTGTTTGTATATGCACGAGAGAGAGAGAGAGAAACTATAATACTTACACTTTAAATTGACCTATAGTTGCTGGTAAACATAGCCTTTTTCTGCAGAATAGCTGGAGTGTAATGCCACTATCAGTTTCACACACATTCTTTTTTTTTTCACCAATGAAGCACATGTCTTTAAAAATAAATTTCAAATTCATCTCCTGGGTGAATGGTGATCACATAATAACTATGCTTTGAACTGCTTCGTAAATAGAATCTGTGAATCTGACAACAAAAGTTCTTACCTAAACTCTAGTTGATGATTATGACACAGAAAACATACCTCTCCCCTATCCTCAAAAACCTCCAGCTGTAGATGGACATTAAAGGTAGCTCATCAGATATTTCT
Organism: Piliocolobus tephrosceles; assembly: GCF_002776525.5. Lineage (NCBI taxonomy): Eukaryota > Metazoa > Chordata > Mammalia > Primates > Cercopithecidae > Piliocolobus > Piliocolobus tephrosceles. The sequence continues at coordinate 73,080,775 of NC_045435.1, forward strand.
CATATGGGAAAGATTTCCCAGATATCAGAGCTTTAATTTTCTGGGTTTGAGGACAGTCAACCTGTATTGAGCCCTCTCCGATAAAGTGGAGGGGAACTTTCAAACACGTAAGCTCATTTGATTTCGCAGCTCTGTGTTACAGTTGTTTATTCCCAGTGTATAGTTCAAGAAATTGAGAGGCAGAAAGATAAAGACATTTACCCAAGGTTTCTCAGCCATTGATTTATTTGTATGATTAAAAACATCTTTGATGTAGGTAAAATCCCTGAGAAACTTGAGGTTCAATGATGTTGATCTGCCCATGGACACACACAAAGTTTGTGGATGAGACTTAGCTTGCATGGCTTCAAATCCAGCGCATTCTGAATCACAATCATAATCACTATTCATCCAGCTACCCCCTTTTCCCACTGAAATGTCTCTCAGGATCTTTGTGCTTCACTCAGATCATGGGTTTGTGCTCAGTAATTTTCTAATATCTCCCTGCCAATCTAACTCTCCTATCTTCTCAAGTCTCAACTGGAAAGATCCTGAAAAGTGTGCCAACTGTCCATCAGGTGTAAGGTGAAGCCAGTGCATAAAAGGCCAGCCAGAAAATCTCAGAGTAGACCAGATGGATGTGTGAGAACTTCCTGTTAAAGCACACAAATGCTTCCAAATAACAGATCCAAAGAATGACGACTCACACACACACACACAATGAACAAAGTTCATTTACTTTTCCATCATCCATGATGGAAGCTGCCTGACTTGAATAATTTACCAGACATCCAAAAGGAATTTAAGTGCTCATAATCTTACTAAATATCCATATCCTTCCTGAATTCTACAGATACTTTTCTTTGTATCTGCATGTTTCAACAACATATTTCTGAATTTGAGTTTTTCCTACAATGGATCAGTGAATAAAGATTGTTAAAAAATATATATATATACAAAGTCAGTAAAATTTCCTCAAGGAGTGGGAATGTTTTGAGAAATAAAAAGATCACTGAGAAGGTATGAATGTCCTTAGTCAGGAGGGCATTTAAGCTTTGCTTTGTCTGTTGGTAGCATGAGATAGCATAAAGGGAACTGAGTTAAGAATTAGAAGACACGACTTTAAGAAGAAATTATGTATATCGTCCCTGCTGTTTTCAGTGGGAAATCATTTAGCTCCAAGACCTGGGAGTAATGAGTGATTACTATTAATGGAAGATAATGCAGAAAAATGGTTAAGAGCATGGAGTCTGGCATCCAATTGCCTGTGTTCAAATCCTGGCTCTCTTACATAATAGCTATATGACTTTAGGCAAGTAGTGGGACCTCTCCAGGTCTTAATTTTCTCATATGCAAAAAGGATTTTTTTATTAGTCTTTTGTAAAGTAACATGATATATGAAAAACATGTGCATAGCAGTTAATAAAGCACTTGTCTCTACATACTATTTTAAACATTATTGTGTTTACTTTATGATCATCTTATGCTATAGTTTGGATGTTTGTCTCCTCCAAATCTCAAGTTGAAATTTGATCCCCAATTTTTGAGGTGGGGCCCAATAGGAGGTGTTTGAGTCATGGGGGCAGAACTCTCCAGAATAGATTAATGCCCTCCCTAAGGGAGGGGTATGTGAGTGAATTCTCTATTAGTTCCTGTGAGAGCTGGCTATTAAAAAGAAATGGGCACCTTCTCCCCACCTTTTGCTTCCTTTCTCACCATGTGATCTCTGCACACACCAGCTCCTCTCTACCTTCTGCCATGAGTGGAGGCAGCCCCTGAGGCCTTCACCAGAAGTGGATAGTGACACCAGCTTTCTTGTAACAGCCTGCAGAGCCATGAACCAAATAAACCCAGTTTCTTTGTAAATTATTCAGCCTCATGTATTCCTCTACAACAACACAAAGCAGACTAAGACATCTCACAATCAACGTTCTTCCAATGGAGAAATAATGAGAACAAAAAACATTATAACAATGATATAGTGAAACCCTTTATGTTTATCCCAGTGCTAGAAAGTTTAGGAATGCTTAATTGTGTTTGTAGATACATCATCAACTTCAACAACCTCTTCCTCAGTTACAGTTAAAGAATCTTGGTATAGACCAGATACTGCCGGAGGTTTTACTAATATTATCTTACTTAACCATCATAACACCAAAAAGACATGACTGTTATGATCCTCATTTGATAGTTGTGGACCCTGAGGGTGAGCATAATTATGCAATCTGCTCCGTGTTCCATGGCTGAAAAGAAGAGCAAAAATTTCGGCATCAAACTGACCCCAAAATTCATACTTCTTCAACCTCCACACTGCCTTCTACATTTTTCCAGTGGTATTTGCTCATCAACAAATTCCTCCTTCCCCCCACCTCAAAGAAACAGCACCTACCACACAAGGCAATCCAGTGACTCTTCCGGGAGTAGTTTTCTGCTACATTAGTAAACACATACACATAAGAAATGAATGTAATAATTAATGTAGTCTTCTAACATCAAGGGCCAGAGCAGAATTTACCAACAAATATGTGAATAAAAATGAAGTACATGTGGGTTTGAGGATTTACATTTTTATTCACAAATAGTCTTAGGCAAAACCTAATCATTTCTTTAAAAAGAGATTTTCAACAAATGGACAAGATCGCACAAGCTAGTGGAGGCCCATGTGCTGAAGAGCCAAAGGTATACCTCTTTGGATAATATTATCAGTGTGGATCCACTCAGCTATCCCCTAATCAGAGAGCATTCCAAGAATACTGATGCCAAAATCTCGAAGGTATAACATCTTGAGAAAATTACCAGTGCTACTTCAATAAAATAAGTACTGGTTTAAAAATCATTTACTTTTAAACCAGACATGTACCCTTCTCACTGGGTCTGTCCTGTTATGACTTAAAGGATCGTCATGATCACCGCTTCAGCTGAAAGAACAGGCAAAAGGGCAATGTTTTGAATATCATGACCCTTTTTATTCAGGCCACAAGTGACAGGATAGCAGTGGGCATTTGACCTATGGTAACCAATTTGTAGACTGGCTACTGACTTGTGATATTGCCTGGGGTTGACAGTTGTGTACAAATTAAAGCAATTTTTTTGTTAGTTGAACCAATCATATTCTATCTGTTAGGACATTAGCTGAGAATAATGAAGAGAATAAATGAGAAACAGAAAGGGAACACAGAGAGAAGGCAGGCAGGACAGTGACAAAGACATAATAATAGTGGCACCTTTGCTAAGGCATTCTTCCTGCTCATTGACTTGAACCCAAAATGTGAGACCTGAGCCTGTTTCAGTCCTTGAACTTTTATTTCTGTAAAAGTTCTCCACCATTATCATGCAGTGGGTATCCCTATAATAGCTCTGTTTCCTTGACAGTGGTGCCTATGGGACTTACTCTCCTCCATAACCAAGCTAAACAATTGTTTCCAGGGAAAGCTTCACAATTCCACTTCATAATGAAGATGATTAAGGGGAATTTAAATCTCATCCAATGTGTTACCAATAATTCATTTACTTATTCTTTGTTCCCTTCCTTCCCTCCTCCTTCTCTCATTTTCTTAACCAATACTTACTAAGCACCTACTGCCTAGATGTTTTGGTGGAGTTTGCGAATGTCCCTGAAGTTGGTCTTACTGTGTGTTAAGCACTGTGTTAGAAACATAAAATGCGCCGATGAGCAGGACAAACAAGATCCCTGCTCTCACAGTGCATTTACTCTGGTTGAGTAGCTAGAATGAAAAGTCATTAAAAAGTGTGGTCTGGGAGCCATCAGAAGGCTGACCTTATCTAGTAAGACCTCCCTAGACAGTGATATCTACACTGACACTGAAGGGAGAAGAGGAATTCATCAACTAAAAAGCATTGAGCAAAAAGGAGAGAGAGCATTCTGGGCAGTGGAAGTGGCATGCACAAAAGTTCATGAGAACAGCTAGAAACCATCATCAGGCCCCCAAAACATCAAGAAATGTGAAATGTGTACACAGCAAGAAAATGTCTCTTGGTATGAGTTAAAAGGGTGAGGATGGACCACATTCCCCTATCCTAAGGAACTTTCCCCAGTAAAGTCTGGATGATTCACTACATTCAACTGGCAGCATAATTCTTTTTTGTAGGCTTCAAAGAGACCAAAGAGACTGGCATGGAAGATAGAGGGTGGTAAGTGGTTGGAAGGACTTAGTACCTCAGGGAACAGAGATCAAGTTCTTACACCTCACAGCTCACCCTGTGCTCTATCCAGTAACTGTATTATGCTGCCCAGAGTCATTTAGGTTGGAAGAAGGTATTTCTTTATCATCACCATCATCATGGTCACAATTATCATTTACTTTAGAAGGATACTTAATAGTTTGCTAAACACTTTTTCATGCTTGGCCTCACTTAAAATTTTCAACACTATAGGCAGGAGATATTGTCCCCAGTTTTCAGGTTAGGAAACTGAGGTCTTTAAAGGAGCCTAAGCTAATACATTGAACAGGAATAATAACAAATACAACGAAAGTCAAATACATCCCCACAGAAGATGAAGACTCAAAGGAAGACCATGGTTCTGTGCACATACTCCTTAGAGATTTTCTCCTTTTCTTCTACTAGCACATGACTGTTTTTCTTCTGTCCCCATACCTCAGTCAGTGAGAGATGTGGGTCCTCTGGGGAACAGAGAACTAAGGATCGTGTTCCTACTTCAGCATAACTCTAGGGTTTTCTCCATGTTTCTATGGAACTCCCAAGGGCCTGAAGCACCTGGGCATTACAATGTGGTTAGTAAGTGCCTTTATCTGACCCTATAAGGACCCTTAGCCACATCCTGGAGAATTCAGTTGGGTCCACTGTGTCTCTTTCAAATGTAGGAAATTGTCTATGGATTGTTTTTTGAGAAAGACCAGGTAAAGTATCTCTCCACACCTCAAGGACAAACCCCTGAAGGCCAAGTGCTTGCAATTCTTCCATTAGACCTTCTCCTTTAGGTTCAACACTGGCCTCGCTGGAATTTTCTTTGAAATGTGAATATTCCAAGGAGCAAGTGCCTGAAGAGACATTCATGCTATGGTAAAAATAGTCTTGCCAGTATGAGGGCCCTCCACAGTGCAGGATAGAGATAGAGGGGCTAAAAAGAGGTATGAGCAAATTCGAATTCAAATTTCTACCTCAGAGTTTTGCCAAGACTTTAACTTGCAAAAAGTTATCTGTAATGTCCTAAATTATCCTTTGATGAATTTCTACTTTCTCCCTTTTCATCACCATCACAAGCGCTGGCATCGTTATCATCATCACCTTCATAATCATTTATTGAGCACTTATCACAGTGTAGGTACTATGCAAGGCACCTTACTTGGATAGATCATTTAATCATGATAGCAACACTTTGAAGTAGGAACTATTATTAGCCCTGTCTTATAGATGAGGAAAATGAAGCCTAGTATATTTAACTTGCCCAAGGTAACGAAGCTAGTAAAAAATAAAATCTGAATTCAAATCCACAAGAAGTATTCCTAACCCTTTTCTCTTTTTTTTTCTGTACTTGTGAGGCCAAATACCAATTGTCTTAATACACTCAGGAAAGCATTAAGAGATGAATCCACCAGCACACTGGGGAGCTGCTTGTTTGTTGTGCACTTACTGATTCGTACTCCAATTGCACATGATTTTTGTCACCTATTGAGAGGGTAGAAGGTTCTAATTAAACCCACATTAATATAGCTTTAAATTACATCAAACCGTCAATGGTAGATTGCTGCTCACAATTTAAATAAATTTTATGTAAAAATTCCCTGTCTTGCTTATACATAAGAAGAAAGTGAGTTCTCTGACTTATGCACACATTTTTTTTTTTAACAAAAGAGGAAAAGAAGATGAAAATGAGATTAAATTATTGGCTTTATAATCGAAGTCTTTTTCTACATATTTAAAATGAAAAGTACTGGTTTTTAATTGGAATCTACTCTACCTTGGTTAATTAATAACTAAGAGAAAATAAAGCCAAATATAAAAGACAATAGATGTCTGTTGAATTCATCTCTAAATACAAATGTTCCTTGGCATTTTCAGAAAAGACCTCAAATATACAAGTTGATGACTGAGATAAACACTGTAAAATAGGATAACATCTGTTTTTTAAAGCTTCTTTGAGGATCGGGGTAAGATATGGCAAGTGCTTGCCACAATGGAAGAAGCAAAAGAATGTAGCATTTAAGAGAATGAAGTTGGGAGTGAGGCTGCTCAAATCTTGGCTTTGCCATTTCCTACAATTTTTGTCCCTAATGAGTTGGTTAACATCTTTGAGCCTCCTGGTGAAACGGGAATGTTAAAAGTTACACAGCTTCAACACAATGATGTAAGAAAAACATAGTAATGTAGTCCCCCATATGATGTCTGCATGACAAAGGTAGCTATTATTACTTCTCTCATTAGGAGTTTAAAATGGTGGCTATTATAAAATTGTATTTATTATATGTTACAACGACACATTTCACTTTGTTGTTATCAATAGCATAAATTATAAATGTTATTAATATTAAGAAAGCAGTATGATATTTACTTGAAAAACATGGCTTAGAATTAAAATTCAGGAATGATGACTATATAAAAGCTAGTGTTTCCATTTAAATCAAGTAGACCTATACCTCACATATCAGACATGCTGCATCCTTGGATTCACTGGCCTCCTTGGTTAGGCAGGGAAGTAGACTGGAAAGGGCGAATGGTGATGTAAAACCCAGGGTTACAACAGAAATGGTATTGCAAAATTAGGGATAAATGTCAAAAACAACGATTAGAAGAATTAGGCAAATTGAGTCAGCAGTTTATTCCATAGGCACAGAATCTAGGGCTGCAGCATTGTGTTGGAGAACTATGTACGCCACACAAATATTGTTTTGAGGAGTTTCAGTCCTTTTGATGACCTTAAGTCTGTACCAATGTGGTCCTAAACAATATGGATGTGTGGATTCCTCCACTTTTCATTTTACATAAATCCACAGGTACAAATTCAGTGCACCGTATATAGTAAAGAAAGAATGTACTAACATAATTTTTCAAAAGGAAAGGGAAAAAGGAGACCAAAGGTCAACTTGCAAAATACTAAAGTAGCAAAATAAGAATTACCTGTGGGCCGGGCGCGGTGGCTCACGCCTGTAATCCCAGCACTTTGGGAGGCAAAGGTGGGCGGTTCACGAGGTCAGGAGATCGAGACAATCCTGGCTAACACGGTGAAACCCTGTCTCTACTAAAAATACAAAAAATTAGCCAGACGAGGTGGCAGGCGCCTGTAGTCCCAGCTACTTGGGAGGCTGAGGCAGGAGAATGGCGTGAACCCAGCAGGCGGAGCTTGCAGTGAGCCGAGATCACACCACTGCACTCCAGCCTGGGCGACAGAGTGAGACTCCATCTCAAAAAAAAAAAAACAAAAAAAAGAATTATCTGTGGAAAGACTATACCAACTTAGTTTTTCAGAGTAGTCTGAAAATGGGGTAAGTTTTAATATATATATTTTGCCATTTCCAAATGATAGTTTAAGAAGTTTGTTGGACCCATTTTATCACTGCACACTAGCCTGGGTGACAGTGAGGCTCCGTCTCAAAAAAAAAAAAAAAAAAAAAAAGCCGGGCGCGGTGGCTCAAGCCTGTAATCCCAGCACTTGACGGGCGGATCACAAGGTCAGGAGATCGAGACCATCCTGGCTAACACGGTGAAACCCCGTCTCTACTAAAAAATACAAAAAAACTAGCCA
>NC_045435.1:73088576-73250324 GCF_002776525.5 Piliocolobus tephrosceles
GACAGGACTATACCAACTTAGTTTTTCAGAGTGGTCTGAAAAAGGGTAAGTTTAATACATATTTTGCCGTTTCCAAATGATGGCTTAAGAGATTTTCTGGACCTATTTTATCATCAGGGAATAAATGAAAAAGACCACCAGAGTCAGGGCTATGTCCCAACTTTTCCGTTTTGACCTAAAAGATAGTGAAAAGTACCCTGACCTCATTTAAGCAGAGATTAAGGATATGGGAGTTTTGCCTGCAAGTCTTTGAAAGTGGCTAAAGCTTTCCCCTCAAGGTTTGACTTTTATATGTTATTAAGAGTTTAAATCTACTGTATCGGTGAACCCTTCCTAAGGAAAGAACACGTAAACAAAGTGGATTTTTTCCCCAGGCTATAAAATCCAAAAGTAGAAGATGACTTTAAAGGTAATACCAGTTCATGTACGTAATCCATAGAAAATAATGTAAAATATGAGCAATTTTAAAGAATTTCTTGTGTGTGTGCACAACTGTAGACAGGTGATATGCTCACAATTCTTCCTGTATACCACAGTTTACCATCAGCCTCTCCCATTCTCTACCTACTGTATCTCAAATTACACCCCCCTGAAAAAATCAGTTTTAACAGTTCAGTGCTTTATATCTACACTTCCCTCTGTGTTCATACAAATTACACACATGCACACTCACATACAAAACTGTATTTTTTATTTGTGCAAATATGGGACTCTATTATTTGAAATATGATTGAATAAATTATCTACATGTTTATTAAAAGGATAAATATTGATTTTTCCATTTAGCAATTTTATCAAATACAAATAATAAAACTTACGTTTTCTCACTTAAGAATTTTATCAAATGCAGTGATATATTTACCTGCAGGTCAATGCATATTAATTAAATTCTTTTTTTTTTTTGAGACAATGTCTCACTTTGTCGTCCAAGATGAAGTGCAGTGAAGGGACCACAGTTCACTGTAGCCTTGACCCCATGGGCTCAAGGGATCCTCCCACCTCAGTTTCAAAAGTAGCTGGGACTATAGACATGCACCACAGTGCCTAATGTTTTAAATTTCTTTTCCTTTTTTACAATCTCACATTATATTTATTTGATCATAATGTGGACAAGAAGAATGTATTCCTATTCTTTTTGATACTAACAGTTTTACAGAATTTGTTTTCAGTTTCCGTCAAATAACATATAGCATATCTTTTTGATATGGAATCTCATACCCATTTAGATCCAGTACGTTCATTAGAATAATATAGTCTTCTGATTTTAAAAGCAACGATCGCTTATAGAAAAACGATATGCATCAGACAAATGAGAACATGTCTTTTATGTTTGATATCACTTAACTTACAGGATGATGTGAAAATAGTTTGGTTATAATTTTAACAAAACTAAACGTCACTTCAACTAATGAAAAAAATTAAACACTGAAGAATCAAATATCTGCTGACTAAGCTGATATTCCTGTCAAAAGAAATGTCTTCTGTTGCACTAAATAGTAGAATTAGAAATGCAATATATGTTAAGGCATATTTTAATTAATATGTTCCAGAATTGCACAGTTTCCCTATGTTGACTAAGCTGGTCTTGAACTCCTGGGCTCAAGCAATCCTCCCATCTCAGCCTCCCAAAGAGTTGAGATTATAGGCATGAGCCACCACGCCTGGCTAATTCATTCTTTTTAATGGCAATATAATATTTCATAACATGATGAATTGTACTTTAATTATTTTCTTATAATGGACTTACTAGTTATTTCCAGTCCTTTTCACTACAGATGATGTTGCAATAAATATTCTTGAGAATATTGCTATTATCTGAATGTTTACGCCTTCCCCCAAGTTCACATGTTGAAATATAGTTCCCAAAGTGATGTTTTTAGGAGGTGGGGCCTTTGGGAGATGATTAGCTCATAAATGTGGAGCCCTTGTGAATGGGATTAGTGTTTTTATAAGGGACGGATGAGATTAGAGTTCTTCCCTTCTGCTATGAGAAGATATAGCAAGGAAGATCCATCTGTGAACCAGAAAGTAGGCCCTCACTAAACAATGAATCTGATGGCACCTTGATCTTAAGACTTTCCAGTTTTTAGAACTACAAGAAATAAATTTCTGTTGTGTATAAGCTATCCAGTTTATGGTGTTTTGTTATAGCAACCCCCAAAACTAAGACACATATATCTTTACATGCATGTTTATTTCTACAGCATGTATAAGCTATCCAGTTTATGGTGTTTTGTTATAGCAACCCCCAAAACTAAGACACATATATCTTTACATGCATGTTTATTTCTACAGCATGGGGAAATTGCAGCTTAAATACACTGTCAAGTTTAAAGCTGCTGTCTATTGCTTTGTAAAACTTTCACAGAAACAGGATAAACTGGGATATTTTAAGTGCTCCGTCATTACCGGTTTACAATTTTTGCTGATTACTTGCTGTTTAACCAAGCACTATGAAAGGAACCAGTGAGGGAAACAGAGACAAACAGAAGCAATGTTCTGCCATCTATAAGAAATCACATTTCCTCTCATTGTCAATATCTCCCACAGAAAACGATATCTCAGAGCGACTCCTCAAGCCATTATGTGCATGCAGAATGTATGTTCTTTCTCTCTGTTCACTACTAGCTTTTTCAGCAACTAGTACTCTCTCTCTCCTCATGTCTCTGGCTCAGCTCTTTTAAAACGTAGATCAACCAACTAACTTATCTGACTTTTAAAATTTGCTTTGTCCACTATTCATGTTCTCTTCCACAAATGAGAGTCTAATTACTGAGGTACAAGCAAAAAGCCCTTCCTCTTTGGAGCCTTAGAATCCTAGAAGATAGAGGGGAAGGACTGCAAATAATTTAAATGTAGTAACTTAGTAACCTTTATTCTACTTCACTCTTTCTCTCTCATACACATCTCCTGCACACACACACACACACCTCCCCCAAAGAGGGGGGAACTATAAAAGAGTATTTTGCAGTGTGATAGATTATTATGAATGAATAAAAATCTAGTGGAAGTTCAAAGAATGAGGTGAATCATTCAGTTTGGGATAGAGGAAAAGAAGAAAGAATAAATACGAGAAAAGGCTTCATTGAGGAGGTAACATTTAGTTGAGGTAAAAGACAAACATTTTTTTTAGGCTTGAAAGGTGAGGACATTCCATACAGTGTGAATAGAAATAGCCAGGGCACTGAGGTAGAAGGGGGTTTTGAGTTTTGGAGGGATCTGGTATAGCTTAGAGCGGTGGTTCGCCAATTATAATGTGGATAAGAGTTATACAGGGAGCTTACTTAAAATGCAGATTCATGGGCACCATCTTCCCAATATTTTGATTTGGTGTCCAGAAATGTGTAATTTGAACAAGTTCATCCAGGTAACAAACACCTTTTTATATACCAGTAGAGACTGTGTGAGGAGCAATGGCACAAAATCATGTTGCCACAGTATTGAACACGAACTAGTATTTCGGATAGGTGAGAGTGTGAGACAATAAGAGATTGTGTCAGAAAATGATGCCAGGTCTTTGAACTGGGTTTTGAGAGATAATAACTTGACAATGAAGCTATTATTTTCTTCCCTAAAAGCCACTACTTCACAGGAAATATTTATTGAATGGCTGAATGAATGAATGTGGGCAGAATTCTGAGAAAGCAAACTGAAAGTTTCCAGAACTGTGATGATTGCTTGCTTATCTAACTTGACTGTAAGGCAAACAGTTTGAGAATAGCCAGCTCTGAACCACTAATTCAAGCCTTCCAAAAGCTGTCTTGGTGTATGTAAAATTGATATACGCATGCATTTTCATTCAAGTCTACAAACAAGGTAAATGTAATTATCTTGTAGATCATCCGTGTAAACAATCATCACAGTTATGTAGTCACTGCCAGATACAAGCCCTTAGAGCTAAGATCTGGGAACAGAGAACAGGCTCTTACATAATTTCCCAGCTAGTCAGTGTTAGGGCCTGTGATTAATGCTACATGACAGGCTTTGAACTTTCTATTCAGATAGGTTTGCTTGCCTTTTGGAGCTCCTAGCAAGACGAAACGTGTGGCCTGCAGATTTCACTCTGAATAACCATCATCCAGCCAACAACACTGACATGGCTCTGTGGCCCTGTGGGTAACCGTTACTGTGCCTCACTCCTCTGCCCATACACAAATTGCAGTAGGAGCGTCAGGGTGGTTTTACAGAAGTGGAATACAACTTCCTGAAGCCTAGTCGCTGAAGAAAGCCATGGCAAACAGGCTGGTGGGCTCTTCTGGGTGTAATCAGAAAAGCCCTAGAGGAGTGGCCAGAGAAAAGAAACTATAGTAGGGAAGAAAGGAGTTTTGCTCTCTACCCGCCGCCGTCTATAACAGTCTGTAATAGCTTCGCAGCATCTTTCCCTCCCTGGAGCTCCCGCGGAGCAGTAGAACACGCGCTTCCAGCATCCCAGTCCCGCCGAGGAGCTGTCCCAGTTCTGACCAACTTTCTGAGCCTGGCCAAGTCTTCCCGGTTCCTCCGCTCAGCTATGGGTCCTCCACCCATCCCCTCATCCCCGCGAAGGTCCAGGTGAGGGGCCAGAGCCCAGCGGCAGCTCCTCCAAGCGTCCCCCTCCCCCATCTCCCAAGGGGGAGGTTTCTTTCCACAGTCCCTGCTCGTCTGCAAGCGGTGAGGTGAGATGACACTTGTCTAAGCGCCTGCAAAAATGCGTCCACACTCCCGCCTCCAAGCAGAGCGCCTCAATCTTGTCCCTACCACCTTGGAACGGCACCTTAGGAGGGGACAGGATAGAAATCTCCGGCTTGAGGGTTGAATCTCCGGCTTGGAGCAGAACCGAGCAGGGAGCACCCCATGCGACCTCTCCTCACCCGATGGCACGCTGCCTGGCGCCCCTCCCTGTACACACACACTGCTACTCACCAATTCCAGGGCTCGCAGGAATGCAAGGGGCTCCTTCAGCACCCGGAAGGTGCCCGCAGAGGCCAGCTTTGGGGGAACGAGGCGAGAGAGAGAAAGCAAAGCGTGAGGAAGGGGCTGGGGGTGCCTCTCCCAAGCCGCGGCACCCCCCGCCCCCTCGCCCCGCTCCCAGCCAGCCGCCCTGCCCAGTTCTGTCTCACCTGACTCACAGGGTCCATAGCTCGCCCTCACTCGCTCTTCTCACCCACCAGTTCTTTTTAAAAAGGAAGTTCTCTTGGCACCACCGTCCTCAGGGCCAGAAGCCCCTTCGGGAGCAGCCAGAGGAGCGACACCTTGGAGCAGCCCGGCGAGGGCAGGGGGCCTCGGGGAGCCCACTCGCTGACGCTGGGCTCTGCGCTCCGGGAAGCCAGAGCGTCGGGGAGGCGAGGCAAGGCGAGTCAGCGAGGGGTGGGCAGGGAAGAGCTGGGGCAGGGTAGAGACAACAGGGGAGGGGGAAACCCATGCAGCCAGGAGAAGGCTGTCATTGGCCAGCCGCGCTCCAGAGGGGAGGGCGAGGAGGTGGGCGAGGCAGGACCCACAGGCATTGGTGCAGGCTCAGCCGTGCGCCCGGTGCCCTCTGGCTCTGGGGAAACTTGAGGTCTGTCGGTTTGGGAAAGCGGGCTTGGAACGGTCAGCAAGACGGCTGTCCACCTGAGGAAGGGGTTTCCAGGTAGGAGGAAGACACCCACACCTTACATGGGACATCTGTGTGAGTTCTGATGACTTCCGAACAGCAAAATAATAATAATAATGATAAATACCTAAAAATAAAAAATAACTATTTGTTGACTCTTTCATTCCTTCCAGCCTTTATAGAGCATCCTTCCTGTGGGCAGGCAGTGCTTAGGTGCTGGAGTACACACACAAAAAAAAAAACAGGATAAGCATTGCCACTTCCCCCAGGGGAAGCAGAAGCGGAAGCAAAACTTGCAATGTGGTCTGGACAGTGATGCAAAGCAGAGCACAGGGGCCATGGGCACAGGGCAGGGGATCCATCTTGGCCTGTGGATGCCAGGGCAGAGGACCAGGACGGAGGAAACTGCCTAGAGAGAAGAGATGGAAACAAATTAATCTTGAATGTGGGACCATGTGCCAGTGGAAAACAGATTTAGCAAGGATGAACTGGCCAAGGTAAAACATCTCATGAAAGGCTAAACAGGGAATGAAATTTAGGTACCTTTCAAACTCATTTTATTTCTGAGATCTTTTGCCTGAGATCTGACCCCCAAATGAACTTCCCCACCAAACTTATAACTCTGGGTCACTCCTCCAAAGTTAGACTCTTTTCTTGAAACTTAGTGAAAGGTGGTTCATGTTGTTTCCTCTTAGTGGGCTAATCTTGCTGATTATAATAAAAACAACAACAATCGAACAACTGAGTTCTTTCTATGAGCTGAAAACTGTGCTAAGGGCTTTACAAACCATTACTTCATTAAATATTTACAAACCTCCATAAGTTAATAATACTATTATTCCCATTTTAGAGATGAGGAAATTGAGGCCCACGGAAGGAAAGCGGCCTGCCCAAGGTTGCCCAGCTAGCAGATAGTGAAGTCAAAATTGATTTTTTTTTAATCAGAAAAAGAAAAGAAGAAGAAGGGGAAAAAGGAAGAGGAAGAGGAAGAAGAAGAAGAGAAGGAGGAGAGAGAGGAGAGTTCTTAGCTACTACGTCAAGTAGTGATATGTCCTCTTCCTTCTCACTCCCTTTGGACTGGATTCCATTTATGAGTAGTCTCCCAGCAACACAGATAGTCCATCTGTTTACTACAAAGATTTGCCAAAATGGTTTGGAGTTCATGTGTGTGTGTGTGTGTCGGGGGGCAGGTATTTGATATGTAGAAGTGGATGAGAAATACGGAAATCAGTAATTCGCTGTTGGGGAGGGGGAGGCAGCTTCTAGGTAAATGCCCCCTGCTAGTGAATTTCGCTACAGAAAAACTAGAAATGTAGTTAGTAGGTACTCCAGTGGACTGTTTGCACCATCTGCAGTCAGGCAGTTTTGTTCCTACTGCTCTTCCTACATGCAGATAGAGCCTGAAACAATTAGAAACAGTTGTTTCAAAAATAAGCCATTATGCAACTATGGGGGAAGGGTTGGGGGGAGAACTAACACTATCAATTACTTAGTGTGTACCCTACCATATATGTATATGATCTTATGGGGGAAGTTACTTAACCTCTTCAAGACCTCAGTTTGTTTCTTTGTTTTAATCTGTAAAATGGAGCCAAAATACCTATCTTAACTGTTTTTTATGAGAATCCAGTGAGATTTTGCAGATAGCATATCTAGGGCAGTCTGCATTTCACAATCCCTCAGCATGTGTAAGTTACAGATCACTTCTACAGAAGCAAAGGTGAAGACTCAGAGGTCCATATCAGAGGCAGGGTAGATTGTAGCAATGTCCTGCCGCCCTTTGCAGTGCCCCTTCCCATCTACATATCCTTGCCTTTTGAACCAAGAGGTAGCCATGTGAATTGTTTTGACCAACAAAATATGGGCATTTTGTTGGTAATGTGTGCATTTCTGCGCCAAGTGATTTGCCAACTTATTTCCTTCTACCATGATGAATATGATTTCTACATAGATTACTCTGACAACTTGGGTCCTAGTGTAAGGATGACATAGGCAGAGCTGCAACCAGACCTTGATGGACATGAAGCTAAGCAAAAAAAAAAAAAACAAACAAACAAACAAAAAAAACAATGCATTTTGGGGTGTAAGCAACTGAAAAATTTAGGTCTTTTCTTACTGTAGCACAACATAACCTAAGCTGACTGATAACACAGCTAGTAAAGTAGCTGAACCAAAATTCCACCCTAGGTTCATATGATCTCATGGTCCTTGTACTCATCCTCTTTGCATGGTAGTCAACTGGCTTACAGGGTATGAGATCTCCTCCACATATTTAATAATGGTAATTATTATTGTAATAGCTATTACCAGTTGAGTTCCTGCTACCTGCCAGGCATTGTACTAAGTGCTTTACATACATCATTTAAGTATCATAATAATTTCCCCTTTTCTACCCTTAGAATGGCTATGTAACTTGCCTTAGGTCATCTACATATTTATATCTCTTTATACAGGGAGAGAGACTTATTGCCTACTTGCAGATCATTTGAGTTGAAAACTTGGCACAGAAGAAGTGAGATTACTGAGCCTACTCCCTCAGGTCTCTCTTCACATCCAATGTTCCTTCTGACTAATATGGTGGCATATTTTTTTCCATTTCTCCAAACACCATGTGAAGGAAGTCAAAATTGTGGCAAATGGCAGTGTAATAGCTTAGACAACAATTGCACATTGTCAGAGGATGCTTTTCCCATTCCAGAAATGTATGAGCTTCCAACAGCTGCATCACCAAAATAACCCAGAGTTTCATATCACATTTGCAATGTTAAATATTTTGTAGACTTTAGGTTAGAACCTCTGTATTCAGACCTGGAAATAACATTGGGTTCCCTAAAGAACTAGGTTGGGGGAGATAGGACAGATGATATAAACACTGCCACAATATTACTATTAGTGACTAAGGGTGACCCATTCTCTTTTGCCCCAAGGTGATGAAAAGTAATTTCCCTCTTACTATAACGAATCTATCACAATAGATGAAGGATAAAGTTAACTTTGGTGGGTATAAATGATCCATTTTGATGGCCTGTATTGATTATGTAAATCAAATAATTTCCAAATTATCTTTTGTTTTGGGCCAGGCACCCATAGCTATGAAACTTCCTTTGATATGCAAGGCAATCCATTTATTTACTGCAGTCGTCTGGTTCTCAATAGAGGGTGATTTGAACCCTTCCCTCCACTGGAAAACATGTAACAATGTTTGGAGACGTTTTGATTGTCACAACGAGGTGGGGGAGGGGGCAGCGGATGACACTACTGGCTTCTAGAGGGCAGAAGCAAGAGATGCTGCTCAATATCCTACAATTCAGAGGACAGTTATTCAAAACAAAGAATTTTCTGGAAAGTGTCAATGGTGCAAGGTTGAGAAACTTCAGCAAGTAAGGGCTGAGTGCCTATCGTGCCCTGGTACTGTTCTAGGTACTGTAAACAGCTTGCCAAGGTTCCTGCCTTCACAAAGCTTACACTATAGTAAGAAATACATTCAGCCCAATTTAGTAAAGCTCAACATTTGCTAAATCAGCAAATGAAAATCAAGTTACAAAACCAACCATTTGGAATCTCAGAGGGTTAATCTTGAGTCAAACTATACAAACCAAAGGACCAAGCTATAATAGAAGAACTTGCATTATTCAGGCAAATTAAATCTTGTTCTCACAGGAAAATATACCTGGGTTTTATATTCGTATGTCTCTTGTGACAAAGAGAAAAAACTAATTTAAAACTTTATCTGCAGCAACTTAATACAAGAGGAAACACTACCCATATGTTCTGAAATCTAAAATCATGGAAAAGAGTGGAAGTCTGTCAAAATGTTGTATATCTAACCCTCTGCTCATGCTGCTAACCTGAAATTTCCAAATCTTTCCTTAAGTAAGTAAATATGAAAGCAAAGGCCAATAGCATGCCTGTGCATTTATTTGTTTGTGTGTTTGATTTTGCATAGGGCCACTGGTACACAGGACAGGAGATCGTGTGGAAATATTTTCAAAAACTCTAATTTTAGAGTAAGTATAGTATTATCTCTCAGTCCAAAGATGAAATAAAACATTTTTACTTTCTTATGCTCCTGTGTCTTAAATGGATGCAAAAAAAAACATGCAAGAATATGTATACATGTTCGTTTGGTTTAAAACTTCATCACATCATAAGATTTCATAGGCTTCTTATGAAAATCTTAGCATTCAAATAGGATCGTTCTTAATTAACAAATATAACTGATATAAAAATTCATATATGGAGCCGGGTGTGGTGGCTCATGCCTGTAATCCCAGCACTTTGGGAGGCCAAGGTGGGCGGATCACAAGGTCAGGAGATCGAGACCATCCTGGCTAACACGGTGAAACCCCGTCTCTACTAAAAATACAAAAAATTAGCCAGGCACGGTGGCGGGCGCCTGTAGTCCCAGCTACTCAGGAGGCTGAGGCAGGAGAATGGTGTGAACCTGGGAGGCAGAGCTTGCAGTGAGCCGAGATCATGCCACTGCACTCCAGCCTGGGCGACTGAGCAAGAATATGGCACAAAAAAAAAAAAAAAAAAAAAAAAAAAAAATTCATATATGGATGGTCAATGTGAACTTAAATTATAAAATGCTTTTACTATTTCTATTTCCACATTTGTTCCAAATGAAATAGATTTTTGTTAATCACGTTAGGCTTGAATACATGCAAATTAGAGGACCAAAACTAACACAAAAGGATTGAATCCATTGACCCCAGAGAATAATAATAGCAACAGTAATTATAATAAGGGTTCTAATAATACATTAAGTATTAATATTAATTAGATGCTGGACAGAATGCTATGTGCCTCTACAGGCATAAATTCTTTCTTTCCTCATCAACCTTATAAGTATCTACTACTGTTACTTCCATTATGCACATGAGAAAACACAGTTCAAAGAGATTAAAAAATCTCAACTAAGGTCTTATAGAGAGTAAACAGCAGAGTCAGGATTTTCCTCCTACTCTCATAACTTTCCAAGAAAAAGATGATTTGCAGTTTTCATTGCAATTTTGAAAATGTCACAAGCTTTAGGCAAAAATATTTTTCTTGCTGAAACATAAACAAAATTTCTCTGGAGAACTGAAGTAAAGATGGGCACCATTTTCTACGACTACTGCTAGTATTTCAGGAACGTACTAGAACACAATTAGAAAAAAATCTCTTCCCCCTTCTCAAAGGCTCAATCATTGTAATTTTTATCTTTCATCATTAACTGTGTATTTCCAAAATGCTCATCATTTTTGACATTCTCCTGGGATCACTCCCATGTTTTCGCAGATTCGTGAAGCACAACATCTTTGAGTTAGTTTCACACTGTTACCAAAACACCAGAGGTTTGGTCCAGGTCCTGCTGCGTGCCACAGAAAAAGCCAGTCACTGAGACAATGAGTATGCCAAGGAAGAAGGCTTTAATCTGGTGCTGCAGCCAAAGAGATGTGAGATTAGTCTCAAATCCATCTCCCTGACCATTTATATAGCAAGGAAGAAACAAAGCTATGTGTGGGAAAACAGGAACTAGGGAGGGTTAAGGACTGAGGAATGAAGGGTATGGCATTTCATTGTCTGGATGCATTGATCTGGTGAGTTTCAATTCTTTGATACTTTTTTTTGAGAGGCCTGAGGGTCATTGCCTGAGGAAGGAACCTAGATAAAACAAATTTACTTTCAAGCTTTAAGACCACAAGGGACAATTTCTATGTTTATCCCAAAAAAAAATGCCTATGGACTGATTGGGTCAGTTTTAACACCACATACTGCAATTTTTGAGTGATGTAAACAAAGCCCAAAGAATGGCCCTCCATTCTTGCCTAGTCTTCATCCCAAGGAAAGAGTCTCCATAAAGGTGTTGACACAAGTTCGAGTCAGTTAACTGAGTTCATCATTACCTGGCTCTATCATTTCCTAGTTGTATGACCTTGGGAAGTCACCACCCTCTTGTCGTTCAGTTTCCTTATCTGTAAAATGGAGGTAATAATTTTTATCACCCCCATCACTTAGCAAGAAGGAATAAATGAGTTAATACAGTAAGGCACCCAGAAGAATATCTGGCAGCAGATGAGTTAATGTAGACATCTACTAAAAGTCTAAGAAATATGACCAACAGCAATGGAAAGGAGATGTCTATGATATTAACATCCTGTGTGGTTATCACACACCACTACTCACAACATATACTTGTAAGAAGTCATTTATTGTCTTTTCTTTCCTTCTTTCAAAATTCTCATTTCTTGCTTTTTCCTCCAATTCTCTTTTCTTCCTTTCTCTTTGAACCCCTAGGCTGTCAGTTGATCTGGGAATTTTCCTTGGAGGTTAGCAAGAATATTTGGTCATTCAAAACATTCTTTTGGGGGATGTATAGATACACATACACATACATTATTGAATAATCCTAAAACTACAGATTAAATATATTAATATATATAGATGCTATATAAATGAAATACATACAATCATAAGATTATATAACACAGCAGATTTTTTATTTCCCTGATGGTTATAAGTTGAGATTTGGCAGAGTTTTTTAAAAACTCATTTTTCTAAAAATGAGTTTTGCTTAGCAATATGTACAATCTCTAATAGTTTTACTTCTGTTTCAGGAAAGAGATATTTATATATGTAAAACATATAGATGATGAAGATAGGAAAGATCAACGGATTCTACCATATACTTAATAAAAGTATGTAATCCAAAGTATACTGCATGCATTCACTTTATTATATTCTCCAGTCTTTAGACCTTGCACTTCAATATGACAAAATAGTTTTTGAATCTGCTCTGAATGTGGTAAAAGAAAACCTTACCCTGCTCAGCAATTAAAAGGATCATTTCCTTATTCCTTCCTAACCTAAACCTTTAAGAAAAGTAGAATTCACATTAATTTAAATATTAAGATAATAGAAAATGGACTCCTTTGGCACTCATGGTTATAATCTCTGCCTGCCTAAGTTCTTTCACATAGCTGGGCTAACATGTGAGAATACTGCCCAATCCACTCACACAGAAAGAAGAAGCATGAATCTAATACCTAAAATTAGGTTTTTACTAAATTATATTGCACTGCAGTTTTACACCTGCTTAGCAAATAGTACCCAGAAGAAAGGTAAAATTATATAGTTTCTTCGCCAGAAATAGAAAACAGATTAAAATGATAAACACTTAAAAAGAGAGAAGGAAGGGAGGAAGGGAGGAAGGGAGGAAGGAAGGAAGGAAGGAAGGAAGGAAGGAAGGAAGGAAGGAAGGAAGGAAGGAGAGGAAAGGAA
Source organism: Piliocolobus tephrosceles (assembly GCF_002776525.5). Classification (NCBI taxonomy): domain Eukaryota; kingdom Metazoa; phylum Chordata; class Mammalia; order Primates; family Cercopithecidae; genus Piliocolobus; species Piliocolobus tephrosceles. The sequence continues at coordinate 73,101,412 of NC_045435.1, forward strand.
AGGATAGGAAAGGAAAGGAAAGGAAGGGAAGGGAAGGGAAGGGAAGGGAAGGGAAGGAAAAGAGAATTTTTATCTCTAAATCGTGGTCAAAAGATATTGTCAACAGTCTCATTGTAAGTTACTTTTATTTAGCATTTACTACATGCCAGGCACTGTGATAATCTCTTTATAACACTATGAAGTAGTTATTATTATCCACATCTTATAAATAATGGAACTGAAGCGTAGATAAGTTAAATTACTGGCCCACGTTCATACAACTAAAAACCAAGCCAAGTTTGAAGTCAATATTTCTCAAGAATTTGAACAAATTTTATACCTTCTAATTGTATAAGGTATGAAATATACATCTCTCAGGTCACAACTGGAATCTGAAGATATTGATGAGACTTTTATTTAGCTACCAGTCAGTCCCAACTGCCTAATTAAATATTAGAGAACTGGTTCCCCCACATTCTCAATCAGCGTATGTCCCTTGGTTTGATTTATTTTAATCTTATGACTGATGATTCTTGCAAAATCATTTGATCTAAAGAAAAGTTTTCAAAACATCTTAAGGAGTTATTGTTTTATCTTAGTGTTATTCTCTCTTCCTGATAGCTGGGGAGCAAGAGCAGCCACCTTGGAGCCAAAGATGAAAGTCATGTCTGGAGGTTCATAGGTTTATCTGACACTGTATTTGTAATAAGGTAGTATTTTGTTCATGCTATTATGTTTTGGGATTGGTTTTTTGGTTCTGAGAATACTTTAGACTGTCCCCTAATACATAGCCCTTCAATGCTCAGTTCAAATGGCATCTGCTTTGTAAAGGCTTCCAGATTTCTACCTCCTTTAGTCATTTTTATCCTATGCTCTTTGTATTTGAAAATATTATCTTAGCATTTATAATCCTCTGGTTTTACTATGGTTATCTTAATTTAGTGTCCGTTTCTAACCTTAGAAGTCTTACCTAATGCTCTAGACTAAATTAGGTACCTCCAACTCCTTTAAGAAATCTGGCACATAATAGGCACAGAGAAAATGTTTGTTGAATGAATATATGATCTCCAGAAAATATGGATTACTCATATTTGTAGCCCATTAGTTGCTAAGCTCAGTGTCTGGCACATATTAGGTGACCAATAAAAGTAGAATGCAACAGTTTGAATAAGATGATATTGGATGAAATGCAATATGGAGTGCTTAGAATATCAGTTCTGTGTAGAGCAGTAGGTAGATATTTGTGGTACAGAATGTCCTTACAAAGGCTTATCTAGCAGTGTTTCTATGAGCAAATATTTTTAAATTTCTTTTCATCTGAGACACAATTGTTGGTAATAACAATAATCACATTAAAAGAACCAAAGAGGAGTGGCTGTTACATAAATTCTAGGATTGGTCTTCATTTCTTTTTCTTTTTTGAGATGGAGTCTCACTCTGTCACCCAGGGTGGAATGCAGTGGCTCACTGCAACCTCCATCTCCTGGGTTCAAGTGATTCTCCTGCCTCAGCCTCCCAAGTAGCTGGGATTATAGGCGCCCGCCACCATGCCAAGCTAATTTTTGTATTTTTAGTAGAGATAGGGTTTCACCATGCTGGCCTCTAGTGATCCACCCACGTCGGCCTCCCAAAGTGCTGAAATTATAGGCGTGAGCTGCTGCACTCAGCCTGGTCTTCATTTCTCAAAAGCAGTTGTACACATATTTGTTTCAACTTGAACTCTCACACCCACCTTTCCATGGTCAAGCATTTGTGAGAATAATTTTTTATTTACAAGCAAATTATATACTTATATTATTAGGAAAATAGAATTTATGCCTATATCATAATCGAGGGAATAAATATGAGGGATATTTAAATATATAATGGTTTCTCAGTGGTCTTAGTATTAAAATTATAACAAAAGTCTCTTCACAAATATTTCATGTGAGTAAAATTACCTAAAAATTGAAATAAATTTCTAGCATTGACACAGTGCAAAAATTTCAAAAGGTAGTACAATTGGAAAATTCACTTTCAGTGCCAAATAATTCCATAAACTCCCTTGTAATAAAAGAAGTCTGATATTAAGTTTTCTAAATTTTCAAACTATAGTTGATCCTTGAGAAACATGGGTTTGAACTATGTGAGTTAATGTGTATGTGGATTTTCTTCCACCTCCACCACCCCTGAGACAGCAAGATCAACCCCTCCTCTTCCTCCTCCTCCTTCAGCTTATTCAACATGAAGAAGACAAGGATGAAGGCCTTTATGATGATCCGCTTCTACTTAAAGTATAGTAAATACATTTCCCTTTTTTGTGATTTTCTTAATAATATTTTCCTGTCTCTAGCTTACTTCGTTGTAAGAATAGAGCATATTATATGCTTAACATACAAATTTGTGTTAATGGATTGTTTATGCTATCGATAAGGCTTCCAGTCAACAGCAGGCTATTAGTAGTTGTGTTTCTGGGAGTCAAAAGTCATACATGAGTTTTTGTGGGGGGTCAGCACTACTAACCCACATGTTATTCAAGGGTCAATTGTTTTCTGTATTTTCTATAAATATTTAAATAGAAACAGAAGTTATCACAATTAAACACATATGCTGTATGTGTCAACAATACAAGTGATTTGTTCATCTATCCACAACTTAACATAATAATTTCTTCAGTGTCACCCAGGCCTTTCCTTTTGCTGTCTAGATGGCATGTTATCAATGAATCTTTAATAAAGGCTGTCTTTGGGGACTTCCCCTCTCACTTATACCTTGGCACATACAATCATAAGTTAAATTCTGTGCTCATTTTGCTTGCTTTTTTCCATTAAGACCACTTATTCCACAGTATGAAACAATGAATATTCAGGTGACAGGAAATCTGAATTTGTGAAACCGTGTCTGAAGTTATGAACTGTTTTATAATATTTTTTATTTTTGCTGAAATTAGTGATACTGAACAAATTGCTTTTTTGTTTCAGATTTCCATAATTCTTTTAAAATTTATTTAGTAGGGGGCTGGTGGAGGGAAGTTTCCTCAGGCTCCTGAAAGAAACCTCAGGCATGACTCTTGATTACTGTCTTAATAAAAAGGTGTACGGTCATTTCAAATGATCGTGAATCTAAAATTTGTAATTCCCAGTCCTATATAATAATAAAAATTGCAAAACTGATTGAAAGTTAAATCTTCCCCTATTCTGCAGCCGGGGCCTAATGGAGGTGAGAAGCCTGCACATAGTAGAAGATGCTGGGATTTGCTTCTTTCTCTCCTGGTTTCTCTTCCTCTTCCTCTTAACTGATAGCTTTCTGATAGCAATAAAGAAGGGGTGGTGGAGCAGGAGGGCCCTTAGTTGATTGACACTGTTATAAATTGGCTCCATTCTTTCCCATCCTAAAAGATTTTCTCTTATTCAGAAAGATTCTCTCAATTTCCACTATTGGGGACCACTTACCTGCCCCTCTTTGACTTCAGCAAAGGTGACTCTGTTTCACGGGTCACTTACTCCTTCTGCAGCTAGAAGTCCCCTCAGGTTCTCTTCTTTTGAGGTCCTATTGACACTCTAGGAAAACCCTTTAAGACAGAACCTAAGAGGATCCAAGATGGTTCTTTGACATGTGGCCCATGGTGGTTGGTGGGAAAAACTCATGTATCCTTTTCCCCAACAAACCGAGACAGCAAGTCACTCGGACTTTCCAACTCTCCTTTGCTTAGTCCACTGTTAGTTAACCTGATATATTTTCAAATATCAGCTCACTCTTTCCAGCTTTTGAGGACACACATTGAGCTCCATTTTTATGCCTATAAGTTCTCAACGAGCTCAGTGCACTTCTATAACTTTGTACATCAGTTCTTAAAGCACCCAAGAAAAGCCCAGGGCCACATTATGACTTTCATAAGGCCTATCTCCACAAAATTATATTAATAGTTACATTTTTTTACTGTATTGGTATAAAGATGAATATAACCTAAGCTGATTACATTCATTTTTTTTTTTCCTTTAGACTTACAAAATAAAAATATCTTCACAATTCCCTAAGAGTACCATGGACTCTAGGCACCATGGTTACTGGGTCTAGTGGAGAAGCCAGCCCTGAGTGAGCCTCCATAAATATAACCAGTATGTTGACAAGTGAGACACATGCGGATGCTACAACAACACAACTTTATTTTTGTTTTATTCCATTAATAATGTATTGAGCATCTACAAGATACTAGGCACTATAATACTAAATACAACAAACACCTGAGTTTTCAACATTTGAATGTTCTAAGTCAAATAGGCAATGTAACAGCGGTGAAAATAGTAACAGGGCAACGGTGCTAAAAATATAGAAAAAGAAATCAGAAATAATTAAACTAGTTTATAACTTCTTCTCTTTCCTGGGCCAACTTCTAGTTAGGGAACATGGGCACACTCGGTTTGGTAAGGGATAGCCATGTTTCCCTTTCACATCAGCAATGAGTATTACTTTGTTCACTTGGATTGGGAGTTACCTGGTTTGGATCTTTGCAGCATCTGTGAACTTTGGCCAGGTTTGCTAGAGTCTGTGTTTCTACGATCAATTTTTTCACTTGTAGAAAAAATTTAGGAGAGATGATGTTTAATACTCTTCCTGCTCTATAGCAAATAAGGGAAGTGAGGTAAAATGCAATATTAAATATTGATGCATCCATTTTAAATTCATTAAGTGGATGTGGACTATATGTCTAAATATCATTTCTTAAATGAAAAATCTAATTCATTCAGTAATGGTTTATTGAATGTCTACTCAACATAAACACTTCACTAAGTATTAGGATAACAGTGGTGATGTTCACGGCCCACATGGAATGTGAATGTCTAGTGATTAATAAATTTTCCTGCTTCCCACATTTTAGTGTATGGAACATTATGAAAGCATATATTTTTATTACTAGAAAATAAAACTTGTCCTTACATTGTTTCTTAAAGCTAAAGAAGGAGGAAAGGTTTTGTTTTTGTTAATGTATATCTTTTGTTAAAAGTCATACATTTCAAACTTAAAGAATGCCATTGGCTGGGGTCAGTGGCTCACGCGTGTTATCCCAACACTTTGGGAAGCTGAGGCAGGTGGATCACTTGAGGTCAGGAGTTCGAGACCAGCCTGGCCAACATGGTGAAACCCCCGTCTCTACTAAAAATACAAAAATCAGCCAGGCATGGTGGCAGGTGCCTGTAATATCAGTCACTCAGGAGGCTGAGGCAGAAGAATCACTTGAACCTGGGAGGTGGAGGTTGCAGTGAGCCAAGATTGCACCACTACCTTCAGCCTGGGCCACAGATGGAGACTCCATGGGGGGGGGGGGGGGGGGGGGGGGTGAAGAATGTCATTAGAAACCAAATTGCCACTAATACTGTATACTTAAAAACACATTTAAATCATTTCTATAGTTTTGAAAGACTCATATATCTTCCTTCTTGGAAGAAATTTGTTCAATCAACAAGCCAGTAATGTGCCTGCACGCTACAGAATTTTAAACCATTTTATATTTTCTTTTAGAGACCAAGGGCTATTCTGATAGGGTAGAACTGAGTGATATGGTTTGGCTGTGTCCCCACCTAAATCTCATCTTAATCCCCATAATCCCCACGTGTCAAGGGCGGGACCAGGTGGAAGTAATTGAATCGTGGTGGTGGTTTCCCCCATGCTGTTCTTGTGATAGTGAGTCTCAGGAGATCTGACTGTTTTATAAGCTTCTGGAATTTCCCCTGCTTGCACTCACTCCGTCCTTCCACCCTGTGAAGAAGGTGCCTGCTTCTCCTTTGCCTTCCGCTATGATTGTAAGTTTCCTGAGGCCTCCACAGCCATGCAGAACTGTGAGTCAATTGAACCTCTTTCCTTTATAAATTACCCAGTCTCAGGTATTTCTTCATAGCAGTGTGGGAACTAACTAATATACTGAACTTCTGTTGAATGTCAGACTACCACTTACATCACAAAAAATAAAAATATTAGGCCCTATTTAACATTTAGTTCTGGAGACACAATTGTAAAAATACACACATATGCCTGCTATGTGCCGGTAGGAGTTGTTTCCGTTTATAATAAAATTGCCCTTCATATAGAGCACTTTCTCTCTTAAAAGCTCAAGGAGTTTCTCTGCATGCTTAATGGATATGTGCATCTCTATTTGAAATGATTTTTTTCAAACAGGCTTGTAAGAGTGGCTTTCAGGTATATTATTGTTTCGCTTAAATTCAGGCATCATATTGATCACTGATCTGCTAATCTTTCCACTATTTCTTTGGTAGGTTACTGAGCTCCTTCACTTATTTTGTCTACCCAATACCAGATAAAGTCCCTACCTATATTTTTCTCAATGTATGGAACCCCTGGGTTCTTTACCCTCAAGCAACAAATCCATGCTATACATTCTGAACTATGGGGAGTTTTATACATACTAATCACAAGAAGACATAGAACAGCAGAGTCACTGGAGCTTGGGGTTTGTGGAGACAGAAAGACCTGGACTTAGGCCTTAGATGACATGTAAGAGCTGTGTGACTTTGGGTAAATTACTTAGTCCCTCTTTGTGTCAGTTCCCTTGTTTGTAACATTGGGATGTATTAATAGCCAGTGTATCTCTTGTGGTTGTTTAAAGATGTGGCAATTTTGAAACATAGCCCCCAAATTATAGGACACTTCCCATCAGGAAGTGGAGCTGATTTATGTTACTGTTTAATCTGGGCTCTGTGACTACTTCACCAATGTAATGTCTTGCATCAGTTTCTGAGCTCTTGAGAAATGGCAGCTCCCATTTGCTATATCAAAAGATGCTTTTTCTAGGAACCCCACCACACAGCCATGGTAAGAAAAAGTCCTAGATGCTCATGGTGAAACCCACAGGAAAAGTATCTGGGGCCCTTGCCCTCAGCTGTGGCCAAGCTCCTGGCTGGCAACCAGCACCAACTCACCAATCTTGAAAGTGTGACATCTTGGAAATGGATCCTCGATCCTTCGTAAAGCTGCCCCAACTGACACCATGTGGAACAGACGTGAACTTCCTCTGTTGATTGCTGCCCAAAATTCATGAGCTAAATAAATGACTGTTGTTTTGTTCAGTCACTAAGTTTTAGAGTGGTTCATTATGCAGCAATTTTAATTGGCATAAAGATTAAATGAGATAACCTATGTAAAGTGCTCACACAATTCCAGTACACAGTAAGCACTTAAAAAAGTATCATCTGGCAGGGAAAACCATGAAAAGGGCATTACACTTTGGAGAATGTGAAGGCTGAAAGAATCTTCGAGATCATCTAGGTGAGAGATGACCAACTGGTGGTCCAAGTGGCTGACAGATGTATTTTGCTTGGCTCAGACAGTGTTTTCCAAAAAAATTGAACAAACATTTATAAATATGGATATATCTCATGAAAATTCAGATTTCCAGCTTCTCCCCTTAAAAAGGACTGCATATTTGGCAATACTCAGTCCAAGTTCCCATCAGGAGCTGCAGCTATGTAAGGCTGCCCTCTTCATGCAAAACACATTCACTCAAGTTTACTCCATCTCCAGACTAACACATTCAGAGGTAGCCAATCCTTCAATATGTATTTATTGTCTGGCCACTAGCATTTGACTTTTCAATCTCTTCTCTTATCCAATTTTAGTAGTATGCAAATAAACAAATGGAGACCCAGAGAAATGAGAAGGCGTACTTCAGGCAAACCTGCCTTGGGTCAGTTTCTGACTGTGAGCCCAACATAAGTGTTACCATTGGAGTTATGGTGGTCTCTAACTTAGCTAGGCAATGCATATCATTTGTAGTGAACCTTGTGTCTATGCTTCCCTGGGTATACTTGGACCTACTTGGCTCTGGACTTTGGCTGCTTGGCCACTGTCTCCATACATTGGTGGTTGCCTCTGTCTTCTGTTGGACTAGGGCTAGGTTTTGGCATGGTTCCCATCACTCTTGCCATAGGGAAAATCACAGCACTCAGTTCACCTGAGTGGACTCACATTTCCACCACTATTGGGCCCAGGTAACACCCTGCCCTGTGGAAAGCAGGATCTATTTTCACTATCAGTGTCCTGGAAGGATCCAGTATCACAACCTAGAAGTACAGGGGAGTTAATGCCCTATGGAGCAAAATTTGTCCGGGAAAAAAGACAAAGGAAGAAGACACTAGATAACGTCCTTATGGTTTCTCTCCCTACCACTCCCAAGCACACTGGGCCTCAGAGCAATGATTCTTTTTGTCTCTCAAGAAAAATCTTGCATGACCAACCAACCAGCTGTGCTTTCTGTCAAGCTGTGGCCAGCATGGTCATGTATCACTTTGTATTTGCTTTTCCACCTGTTTCTTCCTCACTTCCCTTTCCCCACTGTTCCAGTCCTAAAACTGCATACCCCAATTCAGCATTGGCATGTAAATTTTGCCTCAGGCTTTGCATTCTAGAAAACTTAGGTTGAGGTACCATCCTTGTAAAATGATTTTTTTTTGCCCTCAAGAAACAACTCTTTAAAAATGACCACTGTAATGGTAAATCCCTGATAGAAGTCATGAGTTCTTAATCTCACCTCTGCCACTAAGGCGATGAATCATAGCAAATGATTATTTAACTAAGTTACTTCACATTTTGCCCATCTAAAAAGTGAAAGGGAGTATCATAAATCAGTATTACTGAGCCTTTTTTATATCACAGCATACACAAAATTTGTATTTGTATAGTACCTTGGCATAACTGGTTCAAGGCCAGCCATGGCAGGCCCAGGGATTCTGTCTCTCTAGGCTATTCAGGCTAAAGGATCATCAGTATCTTAGTACATCTGCCACCTAATCGTTAGGTACCAGAGTGCCGCGGCAGGGTTCAAAGCTAGAGATTTTCAAGTTTTTTGACAGCAACACACAATGAGAAATTCGCTTTGATATTATTAGCAGTACAACCAGATATGTCTAGGTGATGGTTCTCAAACTGGAGGTTATTTGGCCCCCCAAGAGAATTTTTGGCAATGTCTGGAGAGAGATGTGTTTGTCATGACAGGTGACAAACAAAGGTGTGCTACTATCACCCAGTGGGTAAAAACCAACAAGGGCTGCCATAACAAAATCCTTTGGACTGGACAGATTGAACAGAAATGTATTTTCTCATTGTTGTGGAGGCTGCAAGTCCAAGATCAAGGTATTTAAAGGCAGGTTTCTTTTAAGGCCTCTCTCCTTGGCCTCTTCCATGGATGGCCATCTTCTCCCTGTGTCTTCGCATGATCTTCCCTCTGTTCCTGTCTGGGCCATTCTTATAAGATGACCATTTATATTGGATTAGGGCCCACCCTAATGATTTCATTATAACTTAATTATATATAAATTATATATAACTTGATTACCTCTTTAAAGACTCTATCTCCAAATACATTCCAAGGTACTAGGGATTAGGACTCCAGCGTATAAATTTTGGAGGAACGCAATTCAGCTCATAATACCAAGGATGCTGCTAAACATCCTATAATGCCTATGACAGACCCACCTCCCCACCAATCATATACACAATAAAAAATTATCTGGCTTCAAATTCGAACAATGGCAAGACCCTTGTCTAAAACCCTGGTCGAACACATACTCAGTGCTCAATAAAATTTCACTAAATACATAATATATCATAAAAATATTTAATTGAAACAAAAGTTTGATAAAATAATAGTGCAGCAACTTCTGATGTACTCTGTTATTTTCTCTTCTAATTTTGTAATATTGGTTGCAACTACTAAATTGATCTCACGACCCACTAGTAGATCTTTTCCTACAATTTTAAAAGTGCTGATCTAAAGTATTGACTAGCTTTGAAAATCTTATAGATCAATATTTTTAAATAAATACAATATATACAATGCTGCTATAAGTCAGTTAGGGTTATTTTTAACAGGGACTAGGATTTATTCATCAAAATTATTATTTTAAGGTAGTCTTTAGGAAGGCAATGCAGTTGTCCAAATGATGTTACAGTTGTTTAAAACATTCAGTAGTTTATTTTGGAGGATATGACATTGTTTCCTTCAGAGCTTGAAGAACAATCATGTTTTGTAGTTACTATATATGTTTTTTTTTTCCTGTGAATTTATTATCCAAATTGAGTGACTTTCTTATTTAGCATACTTGATTCTAAATGGCCTTTGGCTGCTATTAAAATTTAAATCCACCTTCAAACGGTGATTATTTGGCATCTAAACATTCAAAAGAATGTCCCATAAATTCTAAAAACAGTTCTATAAATGGACTTGCCAAATATTATCAGTGGTTTAGAATAACTGAAAAATAAAAATGGAACCATTCTTTTTTTTTTTTTTTTTTTGAGACAGAGTCTCACTCTGTCACCCAGGTTGGAGTGCCGTCACATAATCTCAGCTCACTGCAACATCCACATCCCCAGTTCAAACGATCCTCCCACCTCAGTCTCCCAAGTAGCTGGGACTACAGGCGTGTGCTACCATGCCTGGCTAATTTTTGTATTTTTAGTAGAGACAGAGTTTCACCATGTTGGCCAGGCTGGTCTCGAACTCCTGACCTCAGGTAATCTGCCTGCCTCAGCCTCCCAAAGTGCTAAGATTACAGGCATGAGTCCCTGTGCCCAGCCTGAATGGAACCATTCTTATCTGCATATATAAATTCTGGTGATTTGCTCAGTGTCCATTAACTGCATGCATGACCATATGCTAGGGGGTATGAAAATGCATGATTTTGTGCAGCTCTTCAGCTCTTCAAATCATTCCTCCTTGTTCTGTTATCAGCACATTTTTAGAAATGTTTTCTGTAGCTCTGTGGTGAGAAAAGTTGCATGTCCACATTTACAGGAATGATGAAGGAAAGTTTTCCTCAAAGGCACAGTGTAACACTCTTTGTAACTAAAAAAGAAAACAAAATTAATTCTCTTTGGCAGATTTATGCTACAGCCAAAAAATATTTAAGATACAATGTTTTCATCCTTTATTCTGAAATTATAGACATAAATGCTTCAAAAATGGAATTCGAGTTCAATGTAATGGATCATTAAACATGATGTAAAGACAAAAAGGATATTTTATTATTTATTATAAAAGGAATACATGATTTTAGTTTATAAGGAAACTTTATAAAAGAATATAAAAATGGAACATCTCAGTCTCTAGGGAAATTCACAGTTGATTGTGTCATTCATATCCTCGGAACATTTAGAACATATAGCATTTTTCTGCAAATAGAATATACATTATTCAAATTGTTCTTCATCTTTTCTAATTTAAAATTTATCTTGCAGATCTTTTATATCACAGTATATTTACTTGCTTCATTATATTTAATAGATACATAATAGTCCATGGTACCTCATAGAGACCATCTCATTTCACTAACTCAAGTATGGAAGACATTTAATTGCCTTTATTTTTCTTTTACTCAACCTAATTTCATCTTAGGATTCTATTCTCCTGAGCAGTCAAAACGTGATCTGTGTGAGTTCAGGGTTTTCCTGCACGGCATTTGTCTGAGTTACCTGAGGGTTATATAGAACAGAGGGTGTAGGGCATGAGTATGGCATCTTCTCCTTGGTTGCTGTCTTTCCAAGCAGACAGATGCAGAGGAGTATATTGTCCCATCTGGTCCTCGGTCACTGATTCACGTAGATCTTTGCTGATCATCCCTGGATCACATTTCAGTCCCTTCAGAACCTGCGGATCTCTTTGCTATGTCTACATTGCTCTCAGACACAGGGAATTACTCTGCCATGTTGGATTTAGGGAAAATCTTGGAAGCTCTCTCATATTTTAGTTACACCACACAGATCTTCCTACTCTATTCTTTCAGCATTATGTCAGGATACTGCCAAAATTGTGGATCTTGTCATTTTCCAGGCATTTAACAAAACGCAAGTTTTCTTTTCTCTCAGACTTCGTTACCTCCCACTCTTGAACCCCTGAATTCAGTCTTAAATGGAAGGCTCCTTTCTGGGGCACATATATGCTTTCCTTCTAACTCCTCTTCTCCCAATCCAGGTATTATTATTATTATTTTGATACCAGGATTATTATTATTATTTTTTTTTAGCAGTATGTCTTAGAGACTTTTTTGTGGCAGGACAATAAATCTGTCCCCATCTTTTGGGCAGCTGCTTAATATTCTATTGTGTGGAATTTCATGCATATTTATTTCTTCTTTCGTCCTTCAATTTCCTTGTTTTATTTTTCCTTCCTTTAATTTTTTTCTCTGAATGAAACAATATAGAAACAGAAAATGTACACAGTAATACAAAGTTCAAACTACGTAAAATAAAAAGTAAATTTTACCTTTCTGTGCCACTTCCCAGAGACCACAACTTTTAACAGTCTCTTATTTTTGTTCTTTTGGTGGTTTCTATTGTAATTTTAAGTGTTATTGTTCTATTTATTTTTAAGTCTTTATCAAAACATTAGTTTCCATAGCTAAAAAGAAAACAGCAAAAAAAAAAAAAGAAAAAAAAAACGTATAATGAATAACATTAATTTAATGGGTCCGTAGGATGGATCAGAAGCTTAAACACATGCTCAGCACATCATCTTGAACCAAAAGTCTGAGTAGGCAGGTTGACATCATGGTTAACATGAACTCTACAGGCAGTCTGAGTTGTAATTCTGGCTCTGTCACTTTCTGACTGTGGAATCTTGGTCTCTGTGAGACTCATTTTCCTCATCTTTAAAATTAAACTAAAATCATACCTAGCTTGTAAAATTTTCCTGAATTAAAGAAAATGGTCTTTGGTGTAAAATACATCAAAATTTGGAATCCACTTATGGCACCTACTAACCACATGTTGACAATGTCACCTTGGACTTGTTCTCAGACATCATTAAAACTGGGACTCTTAAGAGCTCTCTCCCAAAAAGTTGTGTGAGGATTCCCTTAATGAAATATGGATATGTAAAACTGCCTGGTATATAGCAGGCATTTCAGAAAGGCTAGTTTCTCTTTTTCAGCCCTGTTAGTAATGAATGATTGCCCCAGGCATGGAGATCTTGGATAATTTTCTTTTTCTTTTATTTTATTTATTTTTCTTGTATTGTTAGTTGACATGTAATAATTGTACATATGCATGGGATACTGACTGATATTTTGATACATGTATATCAAACCAGAGCAATTAGCATATCCATTACGTCAAACATTTACAATTCCTTTGTGGTGTGAATATTCATAGTTTTCTCTTCTAGCTTTTTGAAAATATACAATGATTTATGTTTAACCATATTTATCCTACAATGCTATAGAACCCTGGAACCTATCCCTCTCAGCTAGATGTAATTTTGTATATGTTAACCAACTTCTCCCTATTTTCTCCTCTTCCTTACCCTTCTGGGCCAGCGAATTTTTAATCCGTGGTTGCAGGTAGGTAAGTTTCTCTTATTCACTGTTCAAGCTTCCAAATATTTTCTTGATGTCAGAGTCTAGGCTTTTGGAACTCAAAAGCCAGATATTCTCTATTGATGTGTTATTTGCATTCTACTGTGTCATTCATCTCCCGAAGCAAGGCATGCAATCAATATACCGGCCAAAAAAAAAAAAATTCAAGCAAAAAAAAAAAAAAGCTGACATTACAAAATATTACCTCATTACATGTATATATGTCCTATTTATGCTTCCCTATAGGTAGTCGCTTATGTTGTTTCCATTTTTGTTGCATTTTTTTTTTCCATAAGTTGTTGGGGTGCAGGTGGTGTTTGGTTACATGAGTAAATTCTTCAGTGGTGACCTGTGAGATTTTGTTGTATCCATCACCCAAGCAGTGTACACTGCACACATCTGTAGTCTTTTATCCCTCACCCCCTCCCACTCTTTCCTCTAAGTCCCCAGAGTCCATTGTATTATTCTTATACCTTTGCATCCTTATAGTTTAGCTCCAATTAACATCCTTGCCCATAGAGCTTAAGAATTTATGTAAGAATATAGACAATACAAATCCTAGCACTGGAATTCCTGGGACAAAGGGTAAGTGTTGTTTAAATATTGATGAATATCACCACATCTCCCGTTCAAAAAGAGTACACTATCGCAATCTTGTACAGAAGTACCTGTCTCTCCATAGCTTCATTTTCTAGGGTTTAATCACATGTTTAAACTTCTTTCACCCTGGCAGCTGAAAATATTATCTCTTGGTTTTCTGATTTTCCATGTCTTTAGTTATATGAGTGATTGAACGTATTCTCACAGATGTTCTGGCCTTTTGCATCTTACATTCCCTGAACTCCTTATTGATGTGCAAAAGTTGTGTTATGTAATCTTAAAGTGCATTAAATAGAATTTTAAAAATCGTATATTTATTTACTGTTGTTTGGGAAGACAAAATACATAGAATTTAAGGCAACTACTTCCCAGTTTCTCCTTCATTTGACAGCAACTGAATATTATATAGGGATAGGTAAAAAAACAAAACTGAGGATGAAAAACTGAGTCACTAACACAGAGCTAACAATTATGCTTTGACAATGTTATCATATCTTCACACTGCAAATGCAGAGCTAATTCTCATTAAAATGGGATTTGTTCTAATATTCACATGATAGCAGCCATGAGAGACAGCTAACGTAATCAGTGAATGTCCCTTGAGCATGTGTAATTATGCTAAGAGTCCAATAACTAATTAGCACAATGGATTTTGGTTTCAATTCAAATGTTGCAGAACATCTATTTCATGTATCCTATGTTGTCACTGTCTCAGTTTCCACAACAGTTGATAGAACTCCACAAAGAGAAGCTAAGAGAACACACATACGAACTTCAGAATGAACAAATGAGGACTGATTACCAACTGTATGATTAATTTTTTCTCAACACCTCAATTCTGTAACATCTAAAATATCTGATTGCTCACTCTTTAAACCTTCTCTGTGTCCATTTATTATATTTTGTAATTCACACTTACGCATATCTTACCCAAATTAGCATACTGTCCTCCAGCTAGAAAGCACCTTAAAATCTGAAAAACACTTAGGTTCCTTGCAACCACCACACTTCGCCCTTATGTTCATCACAATTGCTACCATGTCCTGAAGCCATACCATGTGCCAGGCAACACTGCCAGGTATTTATTGCAAGTCCTATTTTATAAATGGAGCCTCATGTTCAGAGAGGTTAAAAAAACATGCCCCAAGTCAGCATTTGGTAAGTTGCAGAGTCAGCATTAACAGGTTTTGGGGGTCTGATGAATTCTGCAAAGAACAAGAAGGGAGTTTTTAATACAAGCTGTGGCATTTCTTGGAAGAGACTTTTCTGGAACTGCTACTTGATAGCTCTCAATCCCAAGGCTTCTCTGTGCATCGCCTTTCCCCTGGGCAGTTAAGTATCCCTTCAGTGCTCTGGCCAGTTCTGTTTAATCCTACTTAGATTTTAAGGTGGGTGAGGCAGCCTGTGTTAAATAATTCAAACATGAAGGAAGAGACCACATGAGGTATCAGCTGGGTTCCTGATTCTCTGCCGCATCTTTTGGCCACATTCTCCTCATGATGGAAATGGCCCTAGATGGACTCCTTTCTCTGCAGCTGCTCCTTGCTGGTCAGAAACTGCACTTCACAGTGTTCTGACCCTTCACCTCATGATATTTAGGCTGACTCACTGAGAGAGCATGGAAAATGCCTTTCCCTTAAGAGGCAGAAAGGGAAGAAATGAGATTTAGGAAGGAAGAATTGGAAGGAGAATTAACCCAGTGGAAATAGACCAGTGGTCGTCCAAGTATTACAGCTGGATGATGGAGCCCTTTGTAAATATCTCAAGCCAACAATTTGGGGAAAGCAACACTCTCAGGTATACATACACTGGGCGACCTTTTGGGATAGCGCCTTGCCCAGCTCAGCACACTCCATAGGCAGAGAGGCCCTAACGACTGAA
This sequence comes from Piliocolobus tephrosceles, assembly GCF_002776525.5. Taxonomy (NCBI): domain Eukaryota; kingdom Metazoa; phylum Chordata; class Mammalia; order Primates; family Cercopithecidae; genus Piliocolobus; species Piliocolobus tephrosceles. The sequence continues at coordinate 73,117,215 of NC_045435.1, forward strand.
TTCTATGCTTCATAATTCAGCTCTAAGCAAGCGTGATAGTTGAGTTCTTCCTTCTCCTTACCAGAAGTAAGTCTAAAATTTCACCCAGGGATTTTAAAACAGGGAGAGTAGCTCTCATCCTACTTGGAGGCTTTAGATTGAACATCCCTGATTTTATTTGATTTCCTAATTTGCAAAACTTAAGGTTTAAAAGGAAAAACAAGTTGTCCAAGACCAGACAGAAAAAAAAAAAAAAGTCTTCTCATGTAATAATTTTCAAATAGTATTTAGAAGACTGAATTTGGATCTAGTTTAACACTAATGATCTATTTTATGTCTAAATGTTGCGGAAAATTTGTTTCTTAGAGAAGCATTTTCCCCTAAAATTAGCTAACATTTATTGAACTCAGCACAAGGTCAGGTATTATGCTAAACTTTTTTTCTCCAACTTTTAAGTTCAGGGGCACATGTGCAGGATGTGCAGTTTTGCTACAGGCGTAAACGTGTGCCATGGTGATTTGCTCCACAGATCATCCCATCACCCAAGTATGAAGCCCATATGCTAAACTTTTTGCCTATACTATGTCATTTAATCTTTACAACAATGCTGGGAAGAAGAAAATTGTATAAATCAATATTGTATAGGTGATGAAGGCTCAGAGATTACAAATCATTTGTACATTGGTAATATATAAAATCTTATCCAAGTTTTGAATTCCAAGGCTCAAGCAAGTTCTCAGCTACTATGACATCCTGAGGCCCCATACGGCATTTGAAGTATTTACAACAAATAAAGGGCCCTGCTTCTGAGGGTTTGCACATGCTATTCTTTCCACCTAGAATGCTCTTCCTCCAAATACCTACAAGGTTTAAACTCTCACTTCAGGTCTCTGCTCAAATGTCACCTTATCAATGAGAATTTTTCTGACCACTTGGTATAAAATACCTACCCCTGCATCTACTCCATAGATTAGGAGATTCTTATCTCCTTCACTCAGTCTCACATTTCTATACAGAATTTATTATCATATCACTAGAAATAAAATCTCCATGAGGTCAGGAACTTGAATCTGTTCACTGCATCTCCAGTGCCAGAAGAGTGCCTGCTACACAGTAGGTGCTCACTAAATATTTATAGAATGAATATAGGAATGAATGAGTAAATAAATGGATCAAAAAAGTACAATCACATCTCCAACATCAGCCCCATAAGATGGAAATCAAAGGATTATGTGGGGGACTCCAGGGAGTTTGATTTAAAAGGTATCTGATTTTGTAAAGACATCTAATTTAATAAAAGAATATTTAATTATGTCAGTGCCTGACATTAAAGCATGCAAGGGGATACATTTTTCCTTTGAGCCTAGACAGCTGGGAGAAGAATGCACCAGTCTACTCTCCTTGTCTGTCCTTGTGTTCCTTCTTTCTTGCATAGTCTGTATATTTAAGAGTCATTGGAGACACTTATCCTAAGAAATGTAGAAGAAGCACTTTTTTCCTTTTCATAAGCCAAACACTTATTCCCAGTGGATAACATTTAGAAATGAAGTGTTTTTGACTCCAGCACTTATCAGTGTTTCTGAAATATACAGGATAATTAAATTACTCAGAGGTCGTGCTTTAATCAGCAGCAAACTTAATGAATATTCAGACTGTTCATTGTTAGAAAATGGGAAAAGGTTGTCAGAATATTCCCATTACAGAATCAAAAGTCACCCAGAAGAGGGTGCTAATGTTCTTTATAAAATATAACACACACACACACACACACACACACACACACTCGACCAAGGTTTCTTATGTAACTGAGCAATTGACACTAACTGTATGTACTGAGCATTAAGTAGAAAATATAAACACAAACAATTCAGAAAGTCAAAATCATTACCCATTGATAGCACTGAAGTTCTTAAAAACTGGGGCAGTTTATAAAATTTACCCCAATTCTGGATAGATTAGTTAACAATTAACAATATCACCACTGAAAATAATATATTTTCTATCACCAAAAATGCCCACCAGAGTTAATGTTGTAATATTTCATTAAAATACAAACCTTTACCAAAGCTGAGAGATGAACCAAATATAAACATTTTGGCTAACATTTAATATTATAGTCAATGAAAGATTTTAAATAAAAATAACATTTCTTTCATTTGATTAATTGTATACTCTTTATTCAAAGACTTTTCTTTTGAGGGTAGATAAAGATGATTACCAAATATTGCTTAATTTTGATTCAGGAAAAATCATATTCTAGATTCTGGTTATGTACTCCAAATGAAAACAGAGATTTGACATTGGCATCTTTTCTAGTTCACATCGTCAAAAATAAAATCTTGCAAAGAATAAAGCTTCTGAAACCAAGTAATTCTCAAAATCCCTTTTCCTTATGCTTTCGAGATGTAAGTTGAAGATAGCCATGGCAGAAAACATCTTTCTTTCATGTTTAAAATGTGTCCTAATTTCTTTTCCTTATGCTAGGTTTTCTGAGCTCCTGTTTTTATAGTTCAAGCAATTTGTATTTTGATTATTTCTTTGAAGCAGACCAGTCATGTGAACTGTACATTTTCTGTAGGCAAAATGAATGCAAATAAGAGGAGCTTTCTGTGTCTGCCTAAGTGATTTTACTTAGAATACAAATAAGAAAAGCAGTGCAGACAGCGAAAGCTATTTTTACATTCCACTATTAGCTTCTAGGCATAGCAGATTTAAGAGGACATCTGTATTCCAAAAAGCTCAATAGATTGATAGTCTTAAATGAAGTTGCCATCTTGCAGAGCTTGTGGAACAGGGCTATCATTGGAAAGAAGCAGTGCCTTTGCATGAGAAGAGTCAGCTTAGTCATTCACACACAAAATGCGTGTGCCATTTTCAAGCCAACACTGACTACCAAGCTAAAGTGGAGGAACACAGGCAGTTGGATGAGTTAGAGAATAGAGCAGGGATTGAACAGGACTGTGACACCAAACAAGTCTGTCCTTAGGCTAAGAGCCATTACAGCATCTCTACTCAATTCACAGACTGGAGTGAGTTGTCATCACTTGACTGTTCTCAGATCCATTCCGTGTCCTTCTCTACCTGGTTGTGTATTGCAGGAAACTACATTTTCCAGCCTCTGTTGCCTTCTGATTCCAGATGAGGTTAGCTAAGGGAAGACTCTAATGGAAGTGTGGAGAGCAGGGGAAGGTTAAGATCCAGGATATCTACCCCACCCCAATCCATATTAGACACATTATCTGTGTGGCTCCAGTTCCTGCAAGTTGGCCTCTACCTCTATGGCCTCAGTTCCCACCACGCAAGCCCATCAGGTGACCTTGCCCCTTGAGCTCTGATGTTTTTCTCACTCCATTCCTAGGTTGGTGGTGGCTTCTTTGCTTTCACTAGATTCAGGGTTGCCTCATAATGCTGCATGGTTCCTTAGCTATTCTATTACCTTTGTAAGCAAGTCCCTGTATTAGATTCCTTTGGTTTGAAATAGTTAAAGGGCTCTTTTCCCTGATATAAGAATCCATAGTTTGTGTTATAAGACTATTTTTAAAGGACTCACCTTCCTAGCTTAGCCTGTTTATTTTATTCCACAGCTCCTTTAACTCAATCTGGGTGGGCAGTAAAAAACAAAACAAAAATTGGTTAAAAACATAGCCTCTTCAGCACTTTCCATGCTTTTCATTGCACACACAAAATGACCATTTATGTAATTCTGAGGAAGTTATGACAATATAATACTCCTTACATGGTTACATTGAATGCATATTTTGCATTATTATTTAAAACTCTTTAAATGGACTATCAATGTATCAGTCAGGAAAGAAAGAAACAACCTCCAAGCTACATGCTTGATTAAAGTTTGGCAGGAGTTAGCATTATAGGAAGAATTATTCATGCCTTACCACTTCCAATACATTATTCCATTGTCTTTTTCCCATTGTTCTATATCTATCTGAAATAGGAATAGCAGAAGTATCTTCCTCATTAGATTGTTGAGAACACTAAATAAGACATACTTAAAATAATGTCGCAATTACTCAATAAATAATAGCTATTATTGTTGACTATGTCTTTTGTCAGTTTAACCATCATTCTTTTGTAGAAATATATCTTAATTTTTGGTAGCCTTAAAATTTTTTACTTGTTTCTGATATTCTGCAGTTTTACTATGATAATTCTTTTAGATGTGAGCTTGTTTTTCTTTGTGCTATTTAGATTTTAGGGTGCTCCTTGAATCTTAGAATTGATTACTTTTGTCAATTCTGGACAATTCTTGATTATTTTCTCTTCTAACATTAGATATAATATATTCACTCTACTCTCTCCCCCTAGAATTTCCATCAGACATATATTAGATGCTGTCTTCCTATTTCCTGTCTTAACTTTCCTTGCTTTTTCTTCTCTTCCATATTCTAGATCATCACCTTGGATCTATATTCTAATATGTACATTTTTACTCATGGATATATGTGTTATTGTTTGAAGGGGTGGCCTGCCCCTCCACACCTGTGGGTGCTTCTCATTGGGTGGAACAAGAGACTTGAGAAAAGAAATAAAGACAGAGACAAAATATAGAGAAAGAAAAGCGGGGCCCAGGGGACCAGTGCTGTGCTTACAGAGGACCCACACTGGCACCAGCCTCTCTGTTCCCTTAGTATTTATTGATAATTATCTTTACCATCTAAAAGATAAGGGAGTGGCTAGAAAATAGGATCATTGTAGGGAGGAAATCAGCAGTAAGACATATGAACAAAAATCCCTGTAACATGAATAAGTTTAAAGGAAAATGCTGTGCCTTGAGATGCATACGCGAACATCTCCATAAACCTTTTAGCAATATTGCTCCAGCAAGCCCCACCTTATTCCTAAAGGTGGTTTTCTCCTTACTCAGTAAACAAAGCACACAATGGGTTTTACCCGGAGATATACCATTGCCCAGGGAGGGGCAGGAGACAAATGTTTTTCTCTTTCTTGAGATTTAAGAGAATGGTGATGACCTTTAACCACAAGCAGCCTTTAGGCACTTGTTTAACAAATCACATTCTGCACAGCTCAAAATCCTTTTAACCTTGAGTCACCACACCACATGTCTCTTGCAAGGACGAAGTTGGGGGTAGGGTCACAGATTAACAGCATCTCAAATACAGAACTAAATGGAGTCTCTTATGTCTACTTCCTTCTATATAGACACAGTAACAGGCTGATCTCTCTTTCTTTTCCCCACAATTGTTCAAGCAGTTAGCTGATCTTTTCTTTCAGCGAGTTGTAATTTTTATTTTCAGATTTCCAGTTCATTCTTTCCCATTTTTCAAACCTGTACTATTCATACTGTTTTGTGCTTGTTTTATCTTTTCTATTTCCTTTTTACCTATTTAAACATCTTTAAAATAAGTCTTTTTCAGATAATTCTATTCGTTCTTATTAGTATGCAAATTTTTCCTTTTTGTTGCATCATCTCACTCTTCATCCAGCAATTCACTTCCTTTCATGTTTTGAATCTCCAACCAGGGACTTATCTTCAGCTGAGACTGATTTCTATGTGTGGTCTGGGTTTTGGAGATATGAAATATCTCTATTGGGTGACTCTGTCTCTTCTGAGGGTCTGTGAGTTTCACTCATTTGAAGTCGGTTGATTTTTCCACGAGGAGTTTCTGTTCCATATTAGTGATGTGAATTAGCACCTGTTCATTCACATAGTGATGGGTTCAAATCTCCAAGGTTAATTTTTCTATCCTCAACCCTGGATATGTAGCAAGTTTGCTTGCTGCTTCCCCTAGCTGGTAGGGACAGAGTTTTCCCCGTTCCTAGGAACCCTGGTTTGTTGCAAGTATCTCAGCTCTAGTTGCCTGTATAAATAGGACCTGTGTCCTGGGCTACCCTCTCGGTACAGGCATGCTAACTCCCATATCCAGCCATTAGGGCCTGTATCTGCTTCTCATAACACTCTGATATATTTAACCAAAGCTCTGCTCATGTCTTTGATTTTGAGCTTGCTTTCCATTTCTGGAAATGGGTATTTCCGTCTTTTGGTTTTGAATTTGAATTCACATTATCTTTTATTTTCTTATCTATTTTATGAATTCAGATTCTAATTAGAAGGGGTTCTTTCTTTGGTTTTATTCCTCATATTAATCACGTTGAAAGAAAAAAATACACTTATAATTATAGAAAGATTCTTCCACAATATGTAGTTTCTGTAATTTCTGAAACATCTGAAAGTGGATGTAAGTATAGTCCATTACCAGGAAGAAAATGATATAACTTTTAGCTGATCATGAATTCACAAGGAGTCTGTGACATGATCCAAAATTTTTTTAATTTTCCATCAGATTATTGATTTACTTGGTATGCTTCTGGCTGGATATAACAAAAAACCCAACTAAAATTGGCTTAAAAATAAGAAAGATATATTTTTTTAATCTAACCAAAAGCTAAAAATAGGATCATTTCAGGATTGGTTAACTGAGTGGCTCATTATTGCCTGAGTTTAAATTCCTCATAAATCTCTTAGCTTTCCTCTTACACTTATGAGATGATTGTAGCAGTTCCAGGCATAACAACTTTAATGTATATCAAGATATAGGAAAGGAAGGAAAATAGTTTATTTATTCTTTAGGCCTCTTTTTTTTTTTTTTTTTTAAGTGCAAGGAAGAATTTCCAGAATTCCTGGTGGTCTTACCCTTAAATCTCATTGATTAAAAGTGCATCATATACCCATTCTCAAACCAATCACTGGCAAGAGAAATAGAATTACCATAAATGGCAAAGATCAAATTAGTCTCATTCTGGGGTTGGTAAGATGTCCGGGCTTCCCTGAAGCACAAGGCTGCCCAACGACTGAACAATATCAGGAACCTGTTACCCTGGAAAAGAGGAAATAGCTGTTGGGTAAAGAGCCAATAATATTTGTCATTTTCACCTTTTACCGTACTCAGAGCCAGTGGTAGGGGAGAATATGGAGGTCCATTCTCTGGTCTCCTTGATCTCTCAATTTGCCATCGCTCTTTCCTCCTTTGATCTTTCCAACCCAAGCCCCTGCTAATGCTCTTGAGCAAGCTGGGATACTACAATTGTTTCTGTCTCTGTCCTGTAAGGGTGAAGGTGGATCCTGATAGTTGGTACCTTCTTACAGCCTATGCAAAGCCTGGATTTTTCTAGTGTCTTCAGACTGAATTATCTATAAGATAAATAAGGGTCATATTACTATCCTGCTTTAGAACTTGGTCTTTCTGATGTTCCATGGCACTGTCAAGAGATGCGTGCATGGATGTGGTTAATGAGGAGAATACAAAGTCTCATGGCACAGTGGGATTCTACCACAGGGTAATTAGCTGGTGATGTGCTGGCATGAATGGAGCAGGGTTTCCTCCTTGTATAGACTTGAGTCCCAGCTGGGACAGGTTGCATGACTTGTATTACGAAAAATGGGATATTCTCACTCACGCAAACAGTATGTGTGTAACTGGCAATGACTCCAGCACATTGCAGGTCGTGGACCTTGCAATAATGTCCTTTGCAATGATCAATATCTCCCTTCACTCACAGTTCATGTTATGAGTTACAGGACAATAGCTTCTTGGATAAGTCCCCTTGGGTGAAGTAAATGTCATTTATCAATCCTCTCACTTATTCCCCCACCTCCAGACATATTGCCACACCTTATTTATTCCTCCACACAAAAGACCTGTCTCCTCTTTCATTTCCTTCTAGACTTCAGAGGCCTGTATAGCAAGAGCATAGATCATTAGCCACAGGAAAAAGCCCCTCCCTTCTCATGAGTGCAGGGAATGCTGTAACATTTTCCAGATGGTGAGAGAAAACATTTGCTTTTTTTCCTAGAATGCCATCTATGAAGGCAAGTGCCCTGCTAAAATGGGATGGGTGCTTCTGATGCAGGAACAAAGTAAAACGTATAATAATATAAGTAACTTTTAAAGTTAAAGTAGATTGAATATTTTTATCCTGTTAAATAAGCCTATTTATTGTCAGTTAGAACTCTTTCTGTTTCTGTCTCTTGTCAGTTTGTACTGCTTTGCATGTTATGTCTCTAATGTGTTTTACATTTTCAAAAACTAACAAAACTCATGAGGAGTAAGGAGATAAGACACAAAGGGAATAAACGGATGCAGTAGATCAAATAACCTCCCCTGTCTCACATATAATTCCAGCCGAATTAAGTTGAATTACTTAGCCTTACAGAGATATGAAGAGATAAATAAGATTATCAAGGCCCTAAATCCATCTGATAATCTATTTCCATCTTATAAATCTTTTCATTGTTAAACAGTCACTTGACAATGGTAGGATGGGTACATGACACACTTGACAATTGTGGGATAGAGACAATGGTAAGGGTGTGTGACATATTTGACAATGGTAGGATGGGTGTGTGACACACTTGACAATGGTAGGATGAGGGTATAATACACTTGACAAAAAGAGGGGGTGACAATGGTAGGTGGGGGGCATGACACATTTGGCAATGGTGAGATAGATGACAATGGTAAGGTGGGTGTGTGACACACGACAATGGTAGGATTGGTGTGTGATACACTTGACAATGATAGTATGGGTGACAATGGTAGGATGGATGACAATGGTAGGATGGGCACATGACACACCTGACAATGGTAGGATGGGTGACAATGGTAGGATGGAGGCATGACACACTTGACAGTGGTAGGATGGGTGACAATGGTAGGATGGGGGCATGACACACCTGACAATGGTAGAATGGGTGACAATGGTAGGATGTGTGCCTGACACACCTGATATCCTACCATTGTTACCCATTCTACCATTGTCAGGTGTGTCATACACCCATCCTACCATGCACTCATGGTAAGGTGTGTGTGTGTGACACACTGGGCGATGGTAGGATTGGTGACAATGGTAGGGTGGGTGCATAACACAATTGACAATGATAGGATGTGTGACAATGGTAGGATGGAGGCACGACACACTTGACAGTGGTAGGATGGGTGACAATGGTAGGATGGGGGCATGACACACCTGACAATGATAGTATGGGTGACAATGGTAGGATGGGGGCATGACACACCTGACAATGGTAGAATGGGTGACAATGGTAGGATGGGGGCATGACACACCTGATATCCTACATTGTCAACCATTCTACCATTGTCAGGTGTGTCATGTACCCATCCTACCATGCACTCATGGCAAGGTGTGTGTGTGTGTGACACACTGGGCAATGGTAGAATGGGTGACAGTGGTAGGATGGGTGCATAACACACTTGACAATTATATGATGAGCAACAATGGTAGGATGGGTACATGACACACCTGACAATGGTAGGATGAATGACAGTGGTAGTATGGGTGCATGACACACTTGACAATGGTAGGATGTGTGTGTGACACATGTCACACTTTACTAGTCAAGGGTCAAGTAATGTAAATTTTGAAGAAACTGTGCCAGAGTGTTAGATGAAAATGTCAGCAAAGACATATGTTGAATCCACATCTATAATGAGAATGTTAAAACAGATATCACAGCTCAGTCTCAATTGAGAGAAGCCTGTGCACAAACGACCTATTAATGATCAGCTCCATAGGAAGATGAAGTTTGTGTCATTTCATTATCCAAAATAATATTGCTTAATCTTGGTTTTGTTAAAACCTAAAAATCTTACTAATTCCTTTTTTAAAAAATTAAACGATTAAACACTTTATGACTTAAAGTGTAACACAGCAATAATAATTTTAGAATCCATTCTTTAAAGACGACACAGCCTCCTCCAATATAGTTATACCGAATTACCCTACTACCACACATCAAAATCACTGCTATAAAATAACATCCTCACTTACTAGCTCTCTGAAATTATGCCTTCAGGGCTCTATTTTGTTTCACTTCGATCCGTATTAAATAACCACAAGAATGTCAAAACATATAAGCTCCATTAGTCATTAAAATTAAGTGAATGAATGTCAGATCTCTTCTTATTTTATATCACAGAATTAATTTAATAGCACTAAGAAAACCGTGAAAATTTGCTTCCTATTTACAGCTCCATTTGTGTTTAATCTAACAAGAAGGTTCTCCTGTTCTGTGTTTCTGCATTCCCTACCACTAGTGTTTCATGTCTAAAAGTCATTCCAAAATTATATCTCAGCAGATGGGTGGGGGAAGGGGGATGGGGAAAGTAGAAGGTGGAGGGGAAAAGAAAGGCACTGCTGAGGAGAAAAGAAAGCCCGGACCAATTAGACCCTCTTCTCTCTGGCAGGTAGAAACTAATCACAGAAAAAAACTGAATGATTTGTTCAAACTGAGTTTCTTTCTTTCATTAAAATGAAATAGGTTCATTTCTGGTCAGGATAAAATGGCATATAAGAGTTTCTCCCTGCTCTTCTCCACTGTGCACAACTATAAACCCTGGAAATAGCACAAGGGACAACCAAAGGTGAATGCTGAGAGAAGAAGGCAAGACAACTTCAGACCTCAGGACTCAAGGAACAACGTAGTACCAGGGTGTCATGCCCCTCACCCAACTTAGGAAGCTGACCCACACATCATGTCCCAACCCCGACCTAACAAGAGAAAGCATCTCAAATTGGCTGATTTTTTCCCCTGGACCAAAAAGGAGTCCCACCAACAACATCAAGCAAGTCCAATGGCACTGGTGGGGAGGAGCAATTGAGAATTCTACCAAATATTAGCATCTGGAAGCAGCACTCTCCTTCTCTGCCAAGACTTAGATGTCTCAACCCTCCCAGAGGCACCTGAGGTCAGGCCTGGAGAAATCCCTTCCAGGTCCTCAGGAAGCACCAACTGGAACCAATGGGAGCTTCACAGGCACCATTTAAACCAAGCAGACCAAAACAACACCTCAAAAACTCTGAAAATTAAGCTGTCATTGACATGAGAGCCAACAAAACCAGGCAAAGATCACTGTATTAAACATAAACCTGATAAAATGAAGATTTAAATAGGACCCTGAGTCTCCTAACGTAATAGACAAAATGTCCACAGTAGGATTGAAAGTCATCCGTCATACTAAGAACCAAGAACATTGCAATTTGAAAGACAGAAGACAACCAGCTGATGCCAAGCCCACCGAGATAAATCAGGTGTTAGAATTATCTGACAAGAATTTTAAAGCAGTCATCATAAGAATGTTACAACAACAAATTATACCTTATTTTGAAGCACATGAAAATTTCAGCAAAGAAATAAAATTGTCAATTAAAAAGAACAAAATGGAAATCACAGAACTTGAAAACACAAAAACATGAACAACACTCACTGGTTGGCCTCAGTGGTAGAGTGGAGATGACAGAGGATAGAATCAGTAAACTTGAGGACACAGAAATAGAATTTCACTCAATTTGAATGAGAAAGAAAATAAGCTGAAAAGTATGAACAGAATATCAGGGACCTGTAAGACAAGAACAAAATACCCAGTATATGCGACATTGCCATATCAACAAGTCAAATCATGATTGTATGAATTGCCATAGAAAAAGCATTTGATAAAATCGGACCCATTTTTACAATAAACACTGTTATCAAGTTGGGAGTAAAGGGGAATTGCCTTGATAAAGGGCATCTGTGAAAAATCTACAGCTAACATACTTATGGTGAAGCACTGAATGTGTTCCTTCTAACATCAGAAGTAAGGCAAGAATGTCCACTCTCACCACTCTTCTTCAACGTAGTATTGGAAATTCTAGCCTCTGAAATGAAGCAAGAAAAAGAAATGAAAGGCATACAGAGTGGAAAGGAAGAATTAAAACTGTTCGTATTAGTGGATGATAGAATTATCTACATAAAACTCCCAAATAACCTACACAAATACTCCTAGAACTGGTAAGTGAGTATAACAGGCTTGCAGGATATAAGATTAACACACAAAAATCACAGACATTTTTATATATTAACAACGAACACAGGAGAATCAGAATTTAAATCAATACCTCTAAAATCAAATACAATGAAACACTTAGGTGTATACTTAACATGTACAGGATGTGTATGCTGAATATTACAAAATGTTAACTTAGGAAATCAAAGAAGACCTAATTCAATGGAGAGGCATACCATATTTGTGTAATAAAAGATTGAACATAATAAATACATCAATTCTCCCCAAATTGAACTATAGGCTTAACATAGTCTCTGTCACAACCCCAGCAAGGTTTTTGTAGATATAGACAAACTTATGTTAATATGTATGTAGGAAAACATAGGCCCTAAAATGGTTGAAAGTATCTGGATCAGAAAAATAAAGTGGGAGCAATTACTCTTTCCAATATTAAAGATTACTATGTAGCTACAGTAATCTGAACTGTGTGATATTGGCAGAGAGATTAATGTATAGATCTATAGAAAAGAATAGAGAACCCAGATCTATACCTGTACAAAAGACCAAACTAATTTTTGATAGAGGCAAAAAAGCAATGCATTGGAGGAAGAACAGACTTTTCAACAAATGGAACAAATGGTGCCAAAATAATTGGACATCCATAAACAAAAAGGAAAAAAAAACCCAGCCTAATATGTCTTGTACAAAAGTTAACTGAAAATGGATCTTGGAGTTACATGTAAAACACAAACTATAAAACTTTTAGGAAAAAATATAAGAAAATTTTCAGGATCCAGGGCTAAGCAAAATGTTGCTAGACTTAAAACAAAAAGCATGAGTAATAAAAGAAAACTTGATATATTGGATTTCATCAAAACAAAAAACGTTTCATCTGTTAAAAAAAATAAAAAAGCCCATGTGATGAGAATGAAAAGAAAGGTTATGAGAAAATATTTGTATACCTCATATCCAACAAAGGTCTAATATTTAAAATATAAAGACCTCTCAAAATAAAATTTTAGAAATGAGAGCAAATGAGTGGTCGTTAAAGGTTAGGTACAGAAGGGAGTCCATGGGGGAAGGAGAGAAGTAGGTGTTATTAAAATTTTGTTTCAATTTAAATTATCTCTCAAGGTGTGGTTCAAAGACTTAGGGTCTTGGAACTAAGTGGTTAAATACACAGCCTCCCAGAGTCCCCTCAAGACCAAATCAACTATGCTATTCAAGAATAGGGCCCAAAAATCTGTATGGTTAACAGCCCAGCAGATTCTTAAGCCCAGTGTAATTTAAAACCACTGTTCTAGCTCCCTGGAAGGTATAGTATGGATGTGGGTATTATAAATCTAGCAAATTCAAATTCTCTTTTCTTCAGCTCAAGGTTTAAAATAGGCGGACAGTAAATTCTCTAATTGTTCTGTATCAACTTCAGGATAAGGATTATGTTCCTTAGCATAGCACACAAGGCCCTCCATGGCCCAGACCCTACCTCTCCAGCCAACAGGCCTGTTTCCTGTTACATTAAAAACAGGAAAAATGAAAGATCCTTGCTGTGTTGGTGCTGTTCAGTATCTCAACTGTGGTGATTCTAAATGTTGTTTTACTTTGATAAAGAGCATCTACACAGGTGGTAACATTGTAAAAACTTAGTACACACACATACACACACACAGATGAGTACACGTAAAACTGGGAAAATCTTGATGAGATAAGTAGATGGTATCAATATCAGCGTGCTGAATGTGATGTTATGCTATAGTTTTACAAACATCCTCCATCGGGGGAGATTGTAGCAAATTGTAAAAGGATTTTTGTGTATTGTTGATGACGGTTGCACATGAATCTATACTTATCCCAATAAAAATTTCATTTAAAAAATGATAGAGCCTCTCATTATTTCATTAACATGTTTTTACCACTGCGTTAAACTATGTCATCTCCTGTTAACAAATACAAAACAGCATCTTTTATGAGAAACAGCAGATGGGCACAGGCCCACTGGCCCCAAGCAGAACATGCTACATTCTAGTAACAAAAACTCTGACTACAGGCAAGCCTTCATTTGAATAGATATTGAAAAATATATTTTGGAGCTCAGAAAGTCTACTTCTTTCATTTTTCATTTCCACACAGGGGCAGCACCAGAATCTCTATATGGCTGAGATTTGCTACAGACAACTCTTGTTCATTTCCTAAACTGGGGAGAATTAAGCTTCTGAAAGGGTATACAGCATTAGAATATGATTCATTTTCTTCCATCTTGACTTCAAAACGATGAAGGCAGCATTTCTGGGTTGGTGTGCCTGCTATGTAGTTCTAAACCTTTCCTCCAGTGGAAACCCAAAGATCTGGAGATTGTGGAAGAATGCAATCCCATTGATATGGTTTGGCTGTGTCCTCCCGCACCCAAATCTCATCCTGAATTCCCATGTGTTGTGGCAGACCTGGTGGGAGGTGATTGAATCACGTGGGCAAGTCTTTCCCGTGCTGCTCTTGCAATAAAATAAGTCTCATGAGATTTGATGTTTTTATAAAGAGGTGTTCCCCTGCACAAACTCTCTCTCTTTGCCTGCTGCCATCCATGTAAGACGTGACTTGCTCCTCCTTCCCTTCTGCCATGATTGTGAGGCCTCCCAAGCCATGTGGAACTGCAAGTCCATTAAACCTCTTTCTTTTATAAATTTCTGTCTCGAATATGTCTTTATCAGCAGTGTGAAAATGGTATAATACACCCATTTCACCACACATCTAATGTATGTGTTCCAGAACAGGCTCTTGTCAGAAACAAAGTTGGCATTTTAATCTTTGTTTATCTTTCTCCTGTGTCTGTTTCCTCAGTCATTTCTAAAATTAGGTAAAGAAGGAAGGGACTTTGGGTCATAGGTAAAGAAGGAAGGGACTTTGGGTCAGCCATATAATTGGAAGGGGAAACGGCCAATGGCAACATTTCCTAAGGCTATCTCATAAGACACATACTGTTTTATTTGGATTGCATATCTATACAGGATGACTTGAGAAAAGTGGCTTGTGGAGATGGAATAGGCTAAACACAGCCTGGAAGACAACTCTTAGCTCTGTCATTTATCTCAAGTTTATGTAGTAGTATTCTTTTCAGTTTTATTGATAATTATGAAAAATAATGTGATGTTTCTAATCAAACTTAGGTTGAGTGCAGACATATTCCATGCAGAGTAAAAAGCCCCTTCAAGAATGCAGAATCAATTGTATAGATTCTTTTAGGAAATCTAGAGTTCCACATGGAATTTAGAAGTGACAGTGCTATCCGTATGTGGTGAAGTCAAAGAGTAATGGGAGTATCAGGGCCTGTTGGCTGGAGATGTAGGGTCTGGGCCATGGAGGGCCTTGTGTGCCATGCTAAGGAACATGATCCTTATCTTAAAGTTGACAAGAAACAGAAAATTTACTGTCCATCTGTTTTAAACCTTGAGGTGAAGAAAAGAGAATTTGAATTTACTAGATTTATAATAATGTCCCCATCTGTACTATGTCTTCCAGCGAGCTAGAACAGTGGTTTCAAATTCCATTTGACTTAAGAATCTGCTGGGTTCTCTGTTAACCTTACAGATATTTGGGCCCCATTCTTGAACAGCATGGTTGATTTGATCTTCAGGGGACTCTGGGAGGCTGTGTGTTTAACCACTTAGTTCCAAGTCCCTAAGTCTTTGAACCACACTTTGAGATGATTAAAATTTAAACAGAACTCTCATTACTTCTGTCCTGTGAACAAAAGGTCTGAATGAATGCACTTTCAGATGAAATTAGTAAAGTAGGTTCTAGTCACCACTAGAGGGTAGCATATCAAAAATTTTAGTTTTGAACAATTTTTTCTTTTAAGAATCAGTTTAAAACATTTTTAATATGATTTTTTAAAACATGGAAATATTCAAACAAAAAGTATTCTTTGGAAAACTGTCTTTCTACATCTTTGTTGTTTTTTTTTCTAGTTTAATCAAATGACCATATCAAATTAAAATATTTCTTCAGTTGCTAACACAACCTCATTCTGGGTGATGACAGCAATTATAGGATGTTAAAGATAACTGAGCCCATTCCCATTTTACAGACTAGGGACATAAGCTCTGAGAGGTAGCTAGCTCGAGGACTCTACACTTCACAGGACAGTTGGGCCTAGATTCCAGGTGCCCTATCAATTCAATAGTATTTCCTACAAGCCATCCTAAAAACATTAGATAATTTTGGAGGTGCTGAAGATGGAGAAAAGAATTCTGCTTTATCACATTTTAGTTCTTTTAATATAGTCAGAATCTGGGGCAGGGTGCGGTGTGGCTCACGCCAGTAATCCCAACGCTTTGGGAGGCCTAGGTGGGTGGATCACTTGAGGTCAGGAGTTCGAGACCAACCTGGCCAACATGGCGAAAACCCGTCTCTACTAAAAGTACAAAAAGTAGCTAGGTGTGATGGTGCATACCTGTAATCCCAGCTACCTGGGAGGCTGAGGCACGAGAATCATTTGAACCCGGGAAGGGGAGGTTGCTGTGAGCCGAGATCACGCCATTGCACTCAGCCTGGACAACAGAGCAAGACTCTGTCTCAAAAAATAAAAAAGAAGTCAGACTCTGAAATATTCATTTGAGACAGCCCTTGAGAATTTGTGAAGTAACTCTATTTAATATCTTTCTAAATCCCATATATCCTTCTGCAGATGAAGTACCTCATATCTCCTTTGCTTTTTTCCACTGTATCAGACCAGCTCTGAGTTATAACCCTTTGATTTCTGCCTTTTCATCTTGATCACAGGTTTGTTTTTAATGGTAGAACTATAGCTTCCCAAGTAAGGACAAAACAAATCAGGGTTAAAAAGAACAACAGCGGGGTTCACGGATCTTGTTAAAATAAGGCAAACAGCCAGTTTATATTTTAAGTGATCTTGGCTTTGACTAAAAAAATCTGTGCAAAAGGGTTGAACTTTTTCTTCTTTTGTTCCTGACACGTGCCATTTGTTTCACTGAATGGCTTAGCTTCTGGTGAACCATGTGCTTTTTTGGCAGCTTCTCTCCCTCAAGTGCTGCTAAAATTTTTAAAATGGCCTTTTCTTAGAAGGATGCTGACTGCTTTTGACCCGGGGCCTAGAAGTTGGCAGGCCCAACAATGGTGCTAGCCCTATGAGAAGAAGCAATAACATTATTTATTTATCATTGTGGAAGTAATTTCTTGAGGTGGAAGACTTAAGAATTTAATTGGGGTATAAGAGGCAGTCACTAAGCAGTAATCGAACATTTCCCCCTTTTTAAACTTTTATTTCAATGGTTTTTGGGGTACAGTTGGTTTTTCGTTTATGGATAAGTTCTTTAGTGGTGAATTCTGAGATTTTGGTGCACCCACACCTAAGCAGCATACATTGTACCCAAAATGTAGTCTTTTAGCCCTCATTCCCCTCCCAACCTCCTCCCACCAGTCCCCAAAGTCCATTATATCCCTTATGCCTTTCCATTCTCATAGCTTAGCTCCCATTTATAAGTGGTTTTACACTCCTGAGTTACTTCACTTAGAATAATGGCTTCCAGCTCCATCCAAGTTGCTGCAAAAGACATTATTTTGTTCCTTTTTATGGCTGAGTACTATTCCATGGTGTACATATACCCCATTTCCTTTATCCACTTGTTGGTCAATGGGCACTTAGTTTGGTTCCATATCTTTGTAATTGCAAATTCTACTGCTATAAACGTGTGCATATGTCTTTTTCATATGATGACTTCGTTTCCTTTGGGTAGGTACCCAGTAGTGCATTTCTCTGTTTTTAAGGGGAAACTATGAGTCATTTCATGCCTTTTAAAATGGATTCTCTTGCATCCTCCTTATATATAATACAGGTTATTAAATTCCAAATTTCCAAGGTACAAGCCAGCCTTATAGTTATACTAGTAACTAAATTTGCCAATCTCCCAATAAGTGTCAGGCACTGAGATAAGAAACTTATCCATAAAATCTTATTTATCCTTCACAGCAACCCTATGAGGTAGTTGCTGTTATTATCCCCATTTTATAATGATGAAACTGAGGCTCAGGTGAGGTCATGAGTTAATATTGCAAACTAGAGGTAGAAGTCTTTACTCAAATTCAGGAAGACAAAGTCCAAGTGCTGGCTCTTAACCACTCTGCTCCATCATGCTTAATTTATATACAGCCCCTGCCAAGGCAACTCAGAAGGAAATATATTCAGCAAATGCTATGAGGATAACCTCATTTAGTCTTGGATATTCACATAATGTGCATCTATCTTCTCTTTAAGGTTAAGGTGCTGTGAGAAGGGGAAAGGATCAATTATTAGCCACACCTTAACTAGTGAAGCTAAGCCTTTAAATCTGAGGTAGGGTTAGTGTCTAGGACAAAATTCAAGCCAGACCTGATTTTCATGCTCTATTTACTGTAGCAGATCAGAATCCTTCCTTCACAATCTCTGTAAACAGCAAGAATAAATAGCAAATATCTAAAAAGGACCAGGACCTAGACATGCTGTGCCTATTCACATTAGAGACAAAAGTGTTATTTCAGATATATGTTAAATTACATTTCTGGGATATAAAAACCTATGCCTCAATTCACAATAGTTTAAAGCTCCAACTTTACAAGATTATCCTGAGCACCCATTGAAACATGCAAGAGGGAAAACAAAACCACTAGAAGGAAAGAAAAACACTGAAATTTCTACTCTGCGGAGGGAACAAGGAGATACAGGGCTGGGTTGTGTAATGCGTGGTCCATATACCATTGGTGGTATCTAAGTTGATTCTAGGTAGTACATGAATACATTTTTATAAAGAAAATTTAATAGTTGTAAATTAATTTAATGGGTATTAAAGCAAAAATTCTAGACTTTAAAACTAGTGATTTCATGGATATTATTAGGTTGGTGCAAAAGTAATTGTAGTGTTCACCATTAAAAGTAATGGCCAAAACATTACTTTTGAATCAACATAATAGTTCTTAGGACAAGGCTAAGTGTTAAGAAGTAAGCAAACTTTAATTTGAACCAAAGTATTGAGTGAATAATAATACTGATAAACAAATATGGACAAAAATTTGGAGATATTATACACAAAAGATTGGAATCTTGTAAACTTCAGTATGGCAGAATCAGTAAATGATAAAGGCATAAGACATTTGAGTCCAATTTCTGGTTCTGAATGGACTAGTCAGCTATTAACACAGTTTACACTTCCAAACCATAAAGAAAAAAACTGTGTATATTGCAAAAGGGTGTCCTAAAGGATCATGAATAGAAGATAATTAGCTCCCTTGTTACATGATAGTAATGTGGGGCAAAATATTCTCATCTGATCTATTTTCCTGACCTAGAATATCTGTACCCAGAAAAGCTACAATCATCCTAACAGTTTCATGCATCCAAAAAAAGTAAATTTGTGGACAATAGTTTTTGATGAAAATTATATTAATAATAATGATAATGTGAATTACTCTCATTTATTTAACACACAGGATGGGTGTGTGCATCAGCTGCTGTGCTCAGTACTTCAAATATCTCTTACCTTTCAATGCTTCCAAAAATTAAGTATGAATATCTCTAATTTGCAGTTGATGGAACTGAAGGTTAGGGAAGTCAAGTTTTTTGCCCAAGGCTATAATCTATCAGTGGTCATATCAGGATTCAAATCCAGTAAAATGCCAACCTATTTCTACTATGCTACCTTGCTTTTTGATATAATAAAAATTGAGTATTCTAAACAGACAGAGGCATAGGAATAAGCATTGTAAGTAGCAAGTTATGCAGAATGTTCTTTAGAGAACATCTAAATGTGTGTGTGTTTTTTTGTTTTTTTGTTTTTTTTGGAGAAGCTCATGAAATAGCATCATTTCAATATGGCGGCCATCAATAGTTTCTGGTTTTCTGCCCGGGTCTCAGATGGCCAGAAAGCAAAACTAGTTTTCTGGCCAAGTTTGACTCTTTTTCCCATGCAATTTCTGAAGTAGCCACTTGGTGGTGCCAGATGGTTAATTGTAGTTTTGTTGACACACAGAGTAAAAATCCCATAAATAAGTATTTTTCTCTACATAAGGCTACCAGGAAATTCTCTCTTTCTTTGTTCTTTAAAATTATTTTCAGCGTAGGTTTAACCCATGAAAAAGGGGGTGGGTCTAGAAATCTTGAGAGTGTGGTAAACTGAAGAGAAAATAAATGAAGAAAAAATACAACTAAGGAGAAAGGTAGAAACTATCTGAATAGAGGAAAGAAACAAATACAATACCCAGAAAAGTTTCACAAATGTGAAGCTGTACTATAATCAGATTCAGAAGCAAACTCAATTAATTGTCTTTACTTATGAGTTAAAGGAGTGGCACGGCTGCTTGCAGCTTCAACTGTTTGCTATGTAAAATGAAGATAATTCCTTACCTCCCTGAGTGAGAATGACATGATCATTTAGACTAGCTTCCTGCTCCAAGCCCACTGAGTCTGTTTAAGGACTGATCAAACTGATACTACATTTACTTGTCAGTATCCTCTCCTCCCACGTGGTATATAGATTCTTAAGCAGCATGGGTTTATCTAGCCAAGCTGGCAGTCACATGTTAAAGCTCAGGTAGTCTTCATAAACCCCACAGACACTGCTACCCCAGTCATCAAAGGCAATTTTTCTTTCTTGGCCTCCTACCTGGCCTCCCTTCTTCTCTATAATCCATTCTGCTTCCAGCTGCCTGAATAAATTAAATCAAGTCACCCTCCTCCAAACCCTTCAGTGACCCTTCATTGCATTTAAAATAAAATCCAAACTTTTTCCTGTGGATGGCATACCCTGGCCTGTGGCAGACACTGCTGGTTGACTATCCAATATCATATCAATTTTCCTTACTCCTTAGGAACAGAATTCCAATTGTGTGTGACAGCATGAGCTCAGTTACAAACTCAGCTCTTCTAACTCTTGGAGTTAGAAGTAGCCATGTGACTTATTTCTAGCTAATGGAATATAAGTGGAAGGCTACTGCTGGAATCCTTCTGGAAATGCTATTAAAAAAAAATCATTTTAGAATAGGACAGACTCAGCTTGCATGGGCATTTTACGCTTTATCTTTCCTCTCTCTTCCTCAAATAGTAATGAAATACCTGTAGGTAGAGCAGTTATTTCATAACAATGAGGACAAAGCCTACATGCCAAATATAGAGAAGCAGAAAGATGAAAGGATCTTGAGACCCTGATAACATGAAATGTGATACCAGCTTGGACTGCCTGCCCTCTAGATTTTTTTCCAATGTGAGAAAAATATACCTATTTTAGATTAAGTGACCATAGTTTGGTTTCCGTTTCAAATTGCCAACAGTAATCTTATGTAATATACTATCTCTCTGATTTTATCTCCTACATTTTCCCCTTACTCATCCTACTTGTTGTAGATGGGCTGCGTTGTGTATCCCAGATCCTCTATTTAAAACAGAAAGATCTATTTTCCCAGATTCTGGGAAGATTGTCAACTGACAGATCTTAGCTCTTAGACTTTTGGGGGCATTGCCTCACATGAAGACAGTCGTTTTGCTCAAAGGAGCACTCTCTGTCTGGAGCAATCCATATGGAATCACTAACAGACTCTGGGATATATGTGCCCAGCCCTAGCCCCTCCCACAAGTGGATAATTATGAAGGACTATCCCAGTTTTGAAGTCCCTGTGGGGTTGAATAAGGCCTTTGTTGAGAGGTATTATAGTTCAACTGTTCTCTTTTCCCAATCCTACTTCTTTTTTTAAAAGTGTATTTTATTTTATTTTGATTTTTTATTTTATTGATACATAATATTTTACATATTTATGAAGTCCATGTGAGTATTTTTTACATGCATAGGATGTGTAATGATCAAGTCAGATCAGGGTATTCAGGGAATACATTATCTTGAGTATTTATCATTTCTATAGATTGGTAACATTCCAAGTACTCTCTTCTAGCTGTTCTGAAGTATACAGTATTTTTTTGTTAACTATAGTTACCCTTGTCTGCTATTGAACATTAGAGCTTATTTCTTCTATCTAACTGTACATTTGTATCCATTCACCAATCTCTCTTCATTTCCCCCTCCTACTCTCCCAGCATTCCCCATCTCTGGTGTCTATCATTCTATTCCCGATCTTCATGAGAGCAAGTTTTTTTTTTTTTTTAATGTCCCACATATGAGTGAGAACATGAGGTATGTGTCTCTCTGTACCCAGCTTATTTCACTTAATATAATGACCTCCAATTCCATCCATGTTTCTGCAAATGACATGATTTCATTTTTTATGGCTGAATAGTATTCCATTGTGTATATATACTACATTTTCTTTGTTTATTCATCTGTTGATGGACCCTTAGGTTGATTCCATATCTTTGCTATTATGAATAGTGCTGCAATAAACATGCAAGTGCAGGTATTCCTTTTTTATACTGACTTCTTTTCCTTTGGATAAATAACTAGTAGTGGTATTGCTGGATTGTATGATAGTTCTATTTTTAGTTTATTGATAAATCACTATACTGTTTTTCCATATTGTAGCACTAATTTACATTCCCACTAACAATGTATAAGAGTTCCCTTTCTTCCACATCTTTTCCAGTATCTGTTACTTTTTGTCTTTTGGCTAAAGACAAAAGATTGGCTAACCCCATTTCATTGTGATTTTGATTTGCATTTCCCTAATTATCAGGGATGTTGAACATTTATCCGTTGGTCATTTGTATGTCTTCTTTTGAAAAATCTTTATTCTTGTCCTTTGCCTACTTTTAATTTTTTATGTTTTTCCTTACAGAAGTGATCAAGTTATTTTGCCTACTTTTTACTGGGATTTTTTTTTCCACTTGGGTTTTCAGGTACCTGGTATATTCTGGATGTTAGTCCCTTATCATATTAATAGTTTACAAATATTTTCTGCCATTCATAAGTTGTCTCTTCACTCCGTCAACTGTTTCCTTTGCTGCACAGAAGCTTTTTAGTTTAATATAGTCCCACTTGTCTGTGTGTGTTTCAATCGTCTATGCTTTTGAGGTCTTTGCTATAAAATTTTTGCCTAGACCAATGTCCAACAGGGATTGTTTTCTCTGTTTTCTTCTAGTAGTTTTATAGATTCAGGCCTTACATTTAGCCTTTAATCCATCTTTAGTCGGTGTTTGTATATGATGGGAGATGGGTTCTAGTTTCCAATCCTACTTCTTTCTCTTTCCTTCCCTTTCAAAGATTTTGATCCTAAAAGCGCTCCCTAATAAGCTTCCTGCTTTCCAATCTCTATCTCAGGGCCTTCCTCTGGGGGACTTTAGCTTTCAAGAGTTGATGCCAGGGTGGTTTGGAAAATAGATGCTAAAATGAGATTCTGTAATTGGATTCCCTGCCAGCCAGATAGCAGTGAGAATCTCATCACTGTTGGTAAATGAAGCACAGATTGCCCATTGGTCATATCACATGATGTGCCACCCAGAAGCTGGTAGCTCCACGGAGCAATGGAATGAATGGCCTTTAAGAGGCACAGGAGAGATGGCAGTTCAGAGACCACCCTCCAGGTCACAGTGTATACACTAAACCAATGACACTTATTGATGCTGTGTCAATAACACATAGAATGCATTAAGTCCCTGCTCCCATCACTCCCTGTGACACACTTGGGGAAATTATATTTCACATCCCTGCAACTGTGGGTTTTGTGGGCTCAGAGGTCCTGGTTCCCACAGGTGAAACTTCTGCTAGGGGACATAGCGAGAGTCTCCTTAAGCAAAAGTTATGGCTGCAATCTGGGAACTTCAGAATCCTCATGCCAAGGGATCGATAGCAAGAACATAGCAAGACAGGATATCACTGTCCTGGCAGGACAATCCACCCTGTTCATCAGGGAGATCTGGGGCTGTTACACAATGAGCACGAGAGGGAATATGCTATGCCATCCAGGCAATCTATCTTGAGGGCCTCTTGGGACTCTGTTGCTCAAAATGCTGTCAAGGACAATTGTAGTAGGCACAGCCTGAGGAGGGTATGACAGCTAGGGTCTCAGACACCTGGGTCATGCCACCCTATTATCCTTCCCTCCTCAATTTCTCCAGCATTCTTCACTGCGTAGAGAGTAGAGACCAAACTCCTCTACATAATTTTCAAAGAAACCCATAGTCTTGTTCCTGATTAGGTCCCAGGGCACAGACTCTGTGCTGTGGCCACTCTGGACAAACTGAAGTGTATTAAACTTTCCAAGAGGTTTCATGCTTCCTTTAAAAAATTTAGGTTGTTCCTTTATTTTACCTTTTTCTGCCTAAGAAAATGTTCATTAGTTCAACTGTGCTGTATTAAACTTTATTTTTCCTTACTTCCCTCTCGTGGTAAAAATTAGTCAATCTTCTATCACAGTGGTCCCCAACAATTTGGCATCAGGGACTGATTTCATGGAAGACAATTTTTCCATGGACAGGGATGAGGGGGTGGATGGCTTTGGAATAAAACTGCTCTACCTCAGATCATCAGGCATTCGTTAGATTCTCATAAGGAGCATGCAACCTAGATCCCTTGCATGCATAGCTCACAATAGGGTCCACGCTCCTATGAGAATCTTATGCTGCTGCTGATCTGACAGGAGGCAAAGCTCAGGCGGTAATGCTGGCTTGCCCGCCACTCACCTCCTGCTGTGTGGCCCAGTTCCTAACAGGCCATGGAACAGTACTGGTCCATTCTGTCACACTCCTTCAACAGAAAATTCTCATTTTTTTCCATTTTGAACCATAATGAATTTGCATTTGAAGTCTAACTTCACCGATAGACTGTAAACTTTTTGAGGGCAAGGA
Source organism: Piliocolobus tephrosceles (assembly GCF_002776525.5). Classification (NCBI taxonomy): domain Eukaryota; kingdom Metazoa; phylum Chordata; class Mammalia; order Primates; family Cercopithecidae; genus Piliocolobus; species Piliocolobus tephrosceles. Next base: position 73,141,785 of record NC_045435.1, read on the forward strand.
CTCTATCTTATTCATTTTGTGAAGTAAATAAATTTTATTTACTCAACAAGAAAATATATGGAGCCCCTACCACAGGCAAAGCACTATGATGCATGCATCATGAGGTGGGCAAAAAATAAATAAATAACAAATTCAGACACAAATTCTGCTCTCATGGAACTAAACCTACAGTCTAGCAGAGGAAAACCATTGTATACACAAAACACGACAATAGAAAGTAGAAAAAGTTAAATGACACAGTGAGAGGAAATATAATGCTATGGGAATATAGAGGAGGGAGTAGTCCTTTTAACTAGCTAGTCTCTATCTGCATAGCACCTATAACATGGCAATGCTAGTCAGGTTCTTGGGTGTAAGCAAGCAGAAACCAGAAACCAGCTCTAAATGATTTACGTTTTAAAAAGGAATTTCTTGAAAGGATCGTGGCTGGCTAACAAAATGGACAGGAAAAAATGGGGGGCAGAACCTCAGCCAAAACCATGGTGATAGTCTGGTGAGAATATCACTGTGGCTGCCACAAATCATGAGATGTTACAGGTGGTACCAAGCCTGTCTCCCACCAGGTCTCATCAGGTGGAAAACTCAAAAACATGGGAAAGCATTCAAGAGGCCGAGCAACCAAAGTCTTACCACTACCAGGGAAAAACATGGAGGAACTTGGCAATGAACATCAACAAAGAATAGGATTTCTGTACTGGAAACTGATGTCCAAAAACCTCAGGGTCTTTGGTAGACATTATGAGGGCTTGCTCCTGTCACTGTGCTCTTTTCCTGTTTGGGCCAGAGAAGAGTAACCCTTGTAATCACTGGGTAGTTAAACAGGGCAATGTGACTGATTCTGCCAATGAAATGGAGTGGACAGGATGAGAATCCCTTCCAGGCCCAAGCAGTAAAACCTCCTTGCACAATTCTTGACTCTCTCTTCCTCCTCTGTGAGTAGCATGGAGCCCATATGCTGAGATGGTAGTTTCACGAGATCGCTTAGGTGACCACATGGAACACAGCAGCCTGGGAGAGTGCCTGATCTACAGCAGATTTTGAGGAATTGAGATATACATTTTTACATGTTAAATCATTGAGATTTGGGGGGCGTTACCAACTCCTAAATCTAGCCTAACTTGTCAAATACAAGGTTCTGGCCACACAAATGCAACAAATACTTGCTGGCACTTATTTTTAAATGTGTTTTTCTCAGACAGGGCGTGGTGGCTCACGCTTGTAACCCCAGCACTTTGGGAGGCTGAGGTAGGTGGATCGACTGAGATCAGGAGTTTGAGACCAGCCTGGCCAACATGGGGAAATCCCATCTCTACTAAAAATATAAAAATTAGTTGGGCATGGTGGCGCACACCTGTAATCCCATCTAGTCAGGAGACTGAGGCAGGAGAATCATTTGAACCTGAGAGGCAAAAGTTACAGTGAGCTGAGATCATACCACTGAACTCTACCCTGGGTGACAGCAAGATGCTGTCTCAAAAAAAAAAAAAAAAAAAAAAAGTTGTTGTCTCGTCAAGGGAAAAATAATGGTACTATCCTCTCTTAAGCTACCCATATATTCCCCATTATACTTAGAGTGAGAAATCAAGGAAGTAGGCATTTTTTAAAAGATAAAAATCATTTTAAAACTTGAAATAGACTCTTTTACTCAAACTCAAGGCATAATGCCAATTCTTACCACCTCTGGATCAGTTTATCTAAATTTTCATATGGTTCTATTCTTAGTTTCTGTCATTTATCACCTTTATATCAGGGTTTGGCTGAGCCATGAATCATTTGGATGCTTTGCAGTACATTGTATCATGAGCTGGCCTCTTTTGTCCAAGGTTAGGCTTATAGTTGCTCAATTCTATTCCATCAGGAAGAATATGTTGCTTAAAGGGTCTTATCTAAACTGTTGGGGGCCTGACATATCACTTTCCATTAAACCTGAAGTTTATGTTAAACCACTCTCTACTCAGCATTTCACAAAAAAAAATAAATAAAAATAAAAATGAGCATGGTCTGTTGCACAGAGACATGTAAGATGATCTTCTACTACTGCTTTGATTGCTACAACTACTATCATCAGCTACTATTTATGGATCATCAACAGTGTATTTGGTTCTATGCTAAATGCTTTAGAGATATTTAATTTAGTTATCCCTATAATTCCTTGTGGTATAAATTTTTGTACCTATTTTTACAAGCAAGGAAACTGAGGCTTAGGAAAGGTAAACTTTCCTGAAGTTATACAGCTAGACAGTGTTAATACCAGGATTCAAACCTGGTTTTGCTGACTAAAGAGTCCGTGCATTTAGGCACAGAACTCTGCTGGCTTCCAGTTATGAACCTGTGAGAGTCACAGGCACAGTGCTGAAATATTCTTTCTCTCAGCCAGGTCTTCATATTTCCTGGCTGTGTACTACTTTTCTTAATGTCATAGAAGGTACAGCATAGGAGATTCCTGGGCCAAATATATGCTTTCTATTCTTTCCTGGGAGTTCTACTCCCACTCCCTGCTTGTTCTCTACGCGAGTGACCTGAGGTGCACACTCTTGCACTTCATCCTCAAAGATTACATCAGTATTTCCTAACATCTATTAGGAAACATGTATTTCCATAACAATTATTGATGTATAATGAATCATATATAATGCATATAAGCATATGGAATACTCAACCCTAGAGCCCCCTTTTCTTCTCTTTCTAGATGAAATCCCCTTTAATCTCTTCATATTCTTTCCCGAGGTGAAACCCATCCACGCTGTGACTTTACATACCATCCAAATTCTTGAATATAATATTATTTATTATATTTCAAGTTCAACCCTCCACTTAGAACACTAAAGTCCTTTACCCAAGTGCCTGTTTGACATCTCTACTTGTTATCACAGGCATCTCAAATGTAAGATGTTCATATCCAAATTCTTCATTTATTCCCCTGTACTTGATCTGCATCTCTCTGTCTTTCCCATGCTCCTATCAATCAAATCAGAACCCTAGTGCATTGATCAGGGTCCAATTGGGAAAGAGAAGACACATCAGTTACTTGAATCTAGATTAGTTAATATAAAGAATTATACATTAATTATAAAACGGTTAACTAAATTAACAGAAAAGACCAAATAACACTAAGTTATGACAGAAGTAGCAACTGAAGGAATAGCACAACCAGTTCTAGGCCTGGAGAACAAAGGGAAAAGGGCAGAGTTTATTAAAACATAAAGCTTAAAGGGGTGGGACCTGCAGAGCTGAAATTCAGGTATCTGAAGAGGGTGTACAGCTGGTGCTGGTGTCTCTGAGAGGAATGCAAAGAGGCTGGTTCTATGAGTACTGGAAAGCCGAAAACTAGATTTATTCTGCCATGGGAAAGCAGTGCATCTGCTGGAGTGAAGAGGAGGGAGGCTGGGGTGACTTTCATGGGACCAGAAATCCCACAGAAACTGACCAGGAAAGAGGAGGTATTCTCTCCTTCTTTCTGCTGTTCAGTCTCTTTTACACACCCCCACACTGACAGAGCCTAACGGAGCAGCTGGCAAAGCAAAAATGTAATTTTCAAACCCCCAGCCCCAGCATCACATAGCAGAGTGCAGGAGGGAAGACTTCAAGGACAGCCCCAGGAATCTAGTAACCAGCCTATCAGTTATTAACCACCTCATAACTGAATTATCCTTAGTCATTTCTCCCTGCTGGGTTCCAACATCAGATCCATCAGAAAGTCCTGATATCACTATCTCTAAAATAGTTTTTAATTTTGTTGACTGTTTTTCTTTCTTTCTGACCATAAACTTGAGTCCTACATTTTGTCACTTCTAACCTGGATTACAGCCGTATCTGTGTCACTAGACTTCTTAATTTCACCCTTGCTCACCTCCACTTATACATGTATACAATAAATGTTTATTGAGCACTTGCTCTGTGCCAGGCACTGATCCAGGCACTTGGGTTACAACAGTGAACAAAATGGACAAAGTGCTATGTTGAAGCTTGAAGAGCTTCAATTGTAGCCACTCACATTGACACAAAGCAGAATTGTTGCTTTTTAAAAAATACAATTGACCCTTGTACAACACAGTTCTGAACTGCATGGATCCACTTATATGCAGATGTTTTGCAATACAATTTATACTAAGTGTGCCTACCTCCCTTGCCTCCCCTTCCACATACTTCACCTCCACCTCTGGCACCCCTGAAAAAGAAAGACCAACCCCTGCCCTTCCTCCTCCTTCTCAGTCTATTCAATGTGAAGACGATGAGAATGAAGACCTTCATGATGATCTACTTTCACTTAATAAATAGTAAATATATTTTCTCTTCCTTATGAATTTTAAGTATTTTCTTATCTCTAGCTTACTTTATTGTGAAATACAGCATATATAATCCATATAACACACACAAAATGCATTAATAAAGTTTATGTTATTGGGAGACATCTGGTCAGCAGTAGGCTATTATTAGTTAAGTTTTGGGAGAGTCAAAATCTATACTCGGGTTTTTGGGTGTGGGAAGTTAGCACTCCTAACTCCATTTTGTTCAAAGGTCAACTGTATATTTCTATTTGTACTTAAAACTCTTCAAAGGTTTCCTATACCAAATAAAAGTCAAACTCTCCATTATGTATAAAGCACAGCATAACCTGATGACAGCTGTCCACCTTGCTACATAGTAGTGTCCTTCTCCTTCTCTGTACTCTGGACACACTGGCCAACTTTTCGTTTCTTGGACATACCAAAATCTTTTACTGCTCGCAAACTTACAACATTGTTTTTCCTCTGACTAGAAAGATCTTCAACTCACACTTGGCACATCTCCATCCCACTACTCAGGTTTGGGCTAAAATGTCAATACCCGTTTCTGACTACTATATATATGTACAGGAAGTCCTCTCCCTCATTAGTCTCTGTGACTTCTTTCTCTTCAATTCCTTCGTAGAACTTATCTTGACTTAAAATTTTAGGCAAATATCTTATTTGGTTATTTTCTTGGTAAGCAGATGTATCTCTCACTAGACTGTAAGCAAGAACTGCTGTAAGAGCAGGGATCATGTCTATATTCCTGCATATAGCATCATGCCTAGTGCTCCATAAATATTTGCAAAATGAATTAACCAATTAAAAGCTCCAAGGAGTCAGGTTAGTGTTGTTTAACCCAGCAATACTCACGCTTATTTAGCCGCAGAACCGATCTTAACATAATATCTTTCAACCCTCCCGAAGAGCTCATGTCCTATTAATATAATTTGAGGGACACAGACTTTCAGTTGACATTCTCTCTGGCCCTTCCTATCGCTTTACGAAAAAACACCTTTCAGGCAGAAAGCACACACCTGTAATCCCAGGACTTTGGGAGACCGAGGCCGGCTGATCACGAAATCAGGAGATTGAAGCTTTACTTTCTTAAGGGGCAAAAAGCAAAGGGTTTACAGGTATTTCACTTTATAGCCTGAGAGGCATCCTAGGTTAAGAGGCAAAGGTGGGATTTTAGAATTATAAAGAGATTGGATTTCAATTCTAACTCTCTTCTATAAAATAAAGATTATAATTCCAACATTTCAGGAATGTTTGAAGGACACAAATAAATAGAACATACAGAGCACTGGGTACAATGTGAGGCATATAGTGGATTCTCAATAAATGTTCCTCCCACACCTTAACTACTCCCTTCATCCCTCTATTGGAGAAATACATTTCTAGCAACTTTTAGAGAACAATGGAGAAACATAGACAGCAAAACCCTGGTGTGGATTATATTGACTGCCAGTGAACAGGGTTACCAACTAATGTATCATTTATGATTTTTCATTTATAGTATTTGCTCCACCCTCCTGTAAATATTAGACATGGCCTTGCCCTTGAGAATTTTATTTTATTTTATTATTTATTTATGCATTTTTGGGACAGGGTCTTGCTCTGTTTCCAGGCTGGTGTGCAATGGCATGATCTTGGCTCACTACAACACCCACCTCCTGTTGCCCTTGAGAATTTTAAAACTTAGCTGTGGAAGAACAACCAACCCCAAAGAAATCGTTAGAGAGAAATAAATAACAATAGTCAACAAGAGTTGTAAGAAATCCTTATAGATGTAAGGATTGAAGTATCTAAGGTTTCTCTTATTAAGGATACTGGAGAGCATGGATACGCAATTCCTCTTAAGTGGCCCCAAATACTAAATAGTTAACCAAGTGCTTTTGGGTGGAGTTGGAGAACTCTATCCAAAATTTAATGAACTTTTCATTTAACAATGTGCCCTTCTAAGACCACAACACATTTTAAGGAAATCTGTCCTCATAAATTCCCAACTAAAGAAAGATTCAAGCTTCTTCTTAAAACCTGACTTCTCAGCAGAGTGCTTCATTACAGACCCTGGGAAACTGAAATGGCAGGCTAATTTTTCTCCTTCCTTAAAATTGAAAACAGCTTGAGCTCTCTAAAGTCCTTGTCATCTATCGAGGCAGATGGAAACTAGAGAAGAGAACAACTTTGTAACAAAATAATAGCAGGATTAGCCTATAGAGAGACAGTGAGCACTTGCAAAGATCCAACAGAATACTATTTCTGCAAAAAACTGTAACCTTGACTCTCTTTGCTCTTGTGCCATGGCATCATTCTAAAGCATGAAGAAAAAGTTGAAGTAAAAGAAGGTCTTGGCTGGGCATGGTGGCTCACGCCTGTAATCCCAGCACTTTGGAAGGCCGAGGCGGGTGGAAAGGTCAGGAGTTCAAGACCAGCCTGGCCAACATGGTGAAACCCATCGCTACTAAAAATATAAAAATCAGCTGGGTGTGGTGGTGGGTGCCTGTAATCCCAGCTACTCAGGAGGCTGAGGCAGGGAACTGCTTGAACACAGGAGGTGGAGGTTGCAGTGAGCCAAGATCATGCCACTGCACTCCAGCCTGGGCGACAGAGTGAGACTCCATCTCAAAACAAACAAACAAAAAACAAACAAACAAAAAAACAAAAAACAAAAAAAGAGAAGGTCTTATGGTACCTTTCCCAACAGCCTAATTTATAAAAACAAATCTAGTTAGATTAGCAGAATCTGGAGAAGAGGCTGATAGCAGCAGCAAGAGTTTATTTGTTGCATATTAAGTTTGAAGAACCAGTAAAGGATGTGTGAAGTTGTCAGGTATGAAGGTGAATTGCCCAAAGTGATATTCAACTACAATTAGTATGCAATTAAGTTAGTAGTTTTTAAAAAGGAAGTGAGGAGAACAAGAGAGGAAGGGAAGGGAAAGGAAGGAAGGAGGAAGGAAGGAAGGAAGGAAGGAAGGAAGGAAGGAAGATGGGAAGATGGGAGGGAGAGAGATAAAGGAAAGAAAGGGAAAGATAGTTTGAAACAACTTATAGAAGATAAATATGGATGGCATAATTTTTGTTTATCTAACAGTTACCAGGTGTTTTTACTTCTTCTCTTCATCATTCCTATTCTTCAGCCACTCTTTTGCTCAGTTTTCTGGACAGGAGCATCAAAAGTTAGGAGTGGTGATTGTGAGAATAACTAAGAAGGGAAGTGAAAGAAAATGGAAAACAAGTAAGATTTGTAGGAAACCAGACCAACCAACCAAATCAACTTTGCTTGCAGCAAACATTATTTAGAGCAACTAATAATCCTCAGATACAGAGGAAAAGGAAACTAAAAGGAAAGGTCTGTGTAAAATCACTTTTGTCCACAATCTATTTCAGTTAGATGGAATCAAATTTCTTTTAGGCTCTGATTGGTTCTAACTTCCATAATGACTCTGCTAGCTTTCTGCTATATTACCTACTCCTTGAGGAAAGAAACCACTAAAATTAGCTTTTCCACCATTCTCAGCACCCAGCATATAGTAGGCCCTGCATCTGAATTACATAAATGTAGTTAACAACTAATACTGGCCCAGATATATAAGTAAATAATTATTCTCATTAACGAATTAGAGCTACATAGTGAATTGAATCTCTCTAATTACACAAAACTAACACTCTTAATTCAGTTAAATACTCCAGTAGTTTCCACAATTATATTCATTTGACTGTTCTCATAGTAAGACCAATGTCCTGTTTGGAAAAATAAATGTTAGCTAATATGGACTCTGTGAGGTTTTCTAAACCTCATTTAATTACAAAATACAATCTAAATTCATCCAACACATATTTCTCAAGCACCCATCCAGCATACAATTATAGGGAGCACTGAGCAAGACCAACACCTTCCATGTTTCATGGAGCTTCCAATCTTTAGAGGAGACAGATGCTAAGTAACTAATTGCCTAATTAGCTATTTGATTAAAATTGTGATGAATGCCAATATGTCGAGGTTTAGGATGCTATGAACTTGTGTAAGTTAGAGACCTGGGGACTCTTCTTTGAAAAAGAAATTATGCTTGAACCCATATGTGAGGGTTAAGGAAAAATTAACGAGGTAAATAGGGAAAGGAAGAATAGTTTTTCAAGCAGCTTATTTAAAGACCTTAAAGTGAGAAGGAGCAGAGCATGCTGGTAAAACCAAAGAAAGGCAATGTGGCTAAACCCTAATCATGAGGATTAACTTAAATGATGGCACAGACCTATAGGTTTTTGAAGGCTGATAATGGCTGCACTTTGTTGTTTAAATTAACACCCGCCCCCACTCAGACTATTCAGAAAAGCTTTAGTAAGCTCTGGACTGTATATGAAAATCACCAAAGACTTGAATTTGTGACATGACTGATTCTGGGATATAAGGACTTGTTCATTTTAATTCTTTCACTCATTGTTTACTCTTTCCTGACCTTTGAAACATAAAAGGATGCCTACATTTCCAGATGAGTGATGTTTTTAATGATGATGAGTGTATACATTTTCTTCATTATTTTATCGAGGAATAAGGTAAACCTTAGAGGAGAATGGAGTGACAACGACCTAGGAATTGTATCCTGTGGATATAATAAAAGTGTTACCTTAAAAAACAAAAGATTTCTATAGTCAAACCTTTGATTGAAATAGTACATTGTAAAAGGTAAATAGATTTCTTTATTGAGGGATTTCTCAGAGCCTTTAGTATTCTACCAAATCAATGTTTCTTACTAACCAGCTATGCCAGTCTTGTGCCAAGCCCAGGAATATAGGATGACTTTGAAAAACATGGTCTCTGACTTCACAGTGCTTGTCTATGCAACAGGGGTTGTGATACCGCAAGAGAGAAACAGTTTGCAGGCCTTCCCAAACCTATTTGAGTACGAAATACTCTTTCAGCAGAGCATCTCACGGAACAGTATTTGAGAAAAACTTGCTAGTCCTATCTAGAAGAATCAGTACCAGACAACTCCAAAACATTTAGATTGAGTTCTGCAGGAAAGTACTTTTAAAAATGACAGACACAACTTTGTTTCCTAGAGGACAAATCAGATGACCATGGTAGGATGGCCTTTTAAAATAAATGAAGCATCAGCAACATTAGAAGACTATATGTGCCCTGGAATGAGAAACGCTCACTCATTCTGTGCTGGATTTGACAGCAGCATCGGGGAGTTCTCAGGAGGAGCATCAGAAGCCCATATCTTTCCTCATGCCCCAATTCGGGAGGCAGAGCAGTTTATCTTTCTCAAATAATTTAAACCTCACGCCAATCATACAATAATTGAGTCTTGTAGTAGTATCTATGCTGATGAAGTTTTAATTCAAAGAAGGGCATCATTCTAGGTGTGAGGCTAATTAACACAACCATCTCTTCACTATGGAAGAGATGTATATTCTGGAAGTTACTGACTTTCAGAAGTATATTCTGGAAGTTATTGACTATGAGTGTGTGTGTGTGTGTTTGCACGTAGAACTAATGAAAAATTTAGTATTTATTTATTTATTTCTGACCATCTCAAAACCAAGATCTTCTCTGAAGTACTCTTCTAGGAGGATGAATACCAAATTGACTTTTCTCAAATAACTGGAGAGAATGGATATCTTACTGGAGCTAAGCAGTGAAGAAGCCTCTTGGGCTTTATATTATTTTAGGTTCATTAAAGTGCTTGATTCTGAGATTTACATCAAAATATTTCCTTTCTTTTTTTTTTTTTTAAATGCAGCAGATGGTAAGTAGACAGGAGATTTTCTGTTACTGAGGTTAAAAAGACAAGAAGATGACTTTCCTCTTCATTCTAGTATCTCAGAGTTTTCCTTTCTAATGAATTATTTGACTTTCAAGAGTTCTGTTTCTTGTAGAGCCTCGTGATTCATATTATATTGAGTTATGGCTATTGTGTTATGATCTTGTTTAGAAGGATACAGAAGATGACTTATTTTAGATAAGTCCATATAAAGAAGTTGTTCTTAGTACATAAAAGGTACTCATGAATACTTATCAAATTGTTCAATCATGTTAGTGACAAACGTTTCCTATGAGTCATTTTCCCTTTGGTGACAATGCCTTCATGAGCTGGTCAAACCAAGGATTAAATCCACCTGCTCTGGTTCCTGATTTCAAATCCATTTGTAAGACAATTAGTATTATCAGATAAATGACAGGAGAAATCATACCAGAATGCTTTATAGAGGAAAATTAATATTGAGTCAGAACATCTGAATATGTGTCAAGTTGACGTGGGTCCCAGCACACGTCACTGAATGTAAACACTCAATGAAATTTGTTGATCCTCCAGCCTTCCCACCTCATTCATCACCCATTAAATTCTGCATTTTTACTAGCAATAACTTGGGTTACAAAAATGACAAGAATACAAGAACTAAGTGTCATTCCTTTCCCAGAAAATACTGCACATTGCCAATAGGATCTGAAACATCAGGAACCAAACTTCCTCTCTCCTTCTCCCTGAAAGCCTGGTGCTTCCCTTTATGCACGCATGTCAACTTCTTTCTGTCCTGTTTCTGCAGAACCATTTCTTCTACTTTAGGCAATTAGAGCAAGATAATAGCCATAACAACAACTCCAGGCATAGCCCCAGATTCACATAACCTTAATGTCTGATCTTGACCTAATTTCAATCTTCTAGAATAGAGAAACTGATTGGTCCAGCTCAGATGTCTACTTCTAGTACCATTAGCTATGCCTAGGATCAATGGCCCATGTGTTATTCTGTCCACACAAGGAGAGGCCAGGAATGCTAAGTGACATGTCCATTATACTTTTCATGCTTTTTCACATCTAAATTTGAATACATCTCTATGTCATATTCAAAAAGTTTTATCTCATATAATGCAAAATTTAAATTAATAGAATGAATCACATAAAACCTAAATATCGTGTGATTTTTCTTTTGTTTTTCTTTTTTCTTTTTGAAACAGAGTCTCACTCTGTCACTCAGGCTGGAGAGCAGTGGTGCGATCTCAGCTCACTGCAACCTTCGCCTCCTGGGCTAAGCCATTCTCCTCAGCCTCCCAAGTAGCTGGGACTACAGGCCCCATGTTGGACAGACTGGTCTGTAACTCCTGACCTCAAGTGACCGGCCCACTTTGGCCTCCCAAAGTGCTGGGATTACGGGTGTGAGTCACTGTGCCCAGCCTATATTGTGTGATTTTTCTATTGGGATATGTTCATAAATGTCCCCTGAATAAATCTTTTCAGAGCTTTTTTCCCCCTAAACTGGTAATTCTAAGCAAGCGGCTCTTAAATTTTAGGGCACCTAAGAATTCCCCATAGATCTTATTAAAAATGAGAATTCTCCCCTATCTCAGAAAGCCTAAGTAAGTCTGGGGAGAACTTCAGAAATAAAGATTTTTACATGCTGTCCAGGTGATTCAGTTGTAAGTGGGTCACAGTTTGAGAAACACAGGACTAGACTGCATACAAGCAAAAAAGGAGCAGGGGCTACAAATTTGACAGAAGGGTCTTCTATAGAGGGGAAAACAGAAGAAAACCAGTATTGTTTGTGAGGACTCCTTTCCTTGCTATAAACTTCCTGAACCAACAGGAGAACTGTCAAAACTTCATCCTGAAAACGAACTTCTTCAGTAGATTTTCACCACTGTATTTAACATATCATGGGGATTCATGGCCAGAAATGTCCAGTTATTTCCATAAAAAGATGCACAACATCATATTTCAGATGAGTGCATTTTCCAACTGAGGCAAACTTGCTCAGGCATACTCCTGTCAGCAGGTAACAAAATAGAGATGGCTATCGCGCATACAGGTTATGAAAATATGAAGCCAGCTTCCCAAGCAGAGCTCAGTTATTCTCAGAGATCAGCTGAATAATATAGATTTTCTTTCCAAGCACCCGTCAAGGGAAGAATATAGACATTCTACAAAGGGCTATGTCAATGAGCTTTCACTCAGCAGCAGAGAATGTGATGAGGATTTCATTCTGTTTGGCAAGAGCCAACTTTAACAGAGACGGGTTTGACAGTAACTCCAAAATTTCAGAGGCACCCTTCCCCCTGTGAGAGATGGGGAACGTATCCTACAAAGGGAGATTTTGTTTGCTTTACTTCAGGCACCAGGCTAAGTATTACATGAAAAGGTAGAATTAGTGTTACATGAAAATGGTAGAAGAGAATATTTTGGACAGGTGGGGACACCTTCTTGGAAAAGTTCTGAAATTTATTGACTCGTTTGCATATTCAAAAACATTACTGCAAAAAATATTAAGGGATCATTTTCATTAAGCTTTCCCAGGTACTGTCTGCTAAGTGTTAGGGATACAATAGAATGCAAAAACTGACATGGCCCCTGTCTGTGAAAAAGGAAGGTGAGAAAGACAAATACAAAGACAATAATTGCACACATAGTATAAAATGACAAGTCAGGCAAGGGCTGTGGAATAAAATTTGGGGGATGCTACAAAATATATAAAGTAGGGAAATGACCCCATTGTAGAGGTCAGAAAAGGATGGTGAAACAGAGGTGAGAGAACAGTCAGAGTCAGCAGAGAAAGAATCACTCTGGCTGGGCATGGTGGCTCATGCCTGTAATCTCAGCACTTTGGGAGGCTGAGGTGGGCAGATCACCTGAGGTCAGGAGTTTGAGACCAGCCTGGCCATAATGGCGAAACTCCATCTCTACTAAAAATACAAAAATTAGCTGGGCATGGTGACACATGCCTGTAGTCCCAGCTACTCAGGAGGCTGAGGCAGGAGAATCAGTTGAACCCAGGAGGTGGAGGTTGCAGTGAGTCTAGATTGTGCCACTGCACTCCAGACTGGGTGACAGAGCAAGACTGTCTCAAAAAAAAAAAAAAAAAAAAAAAAGTCACTCGAGGAGTATTTGCAAAGGTCTTAGGTGGGGCTGTGGTAGTGGAGAATCTAGGTAATTCAAGAAGTTGATGAAGACTCCTACCTAGAGGAGAGAGCAAATGCGTTGTTACAAGTTGAACTGTAACCCTCTATAAAGATGAAGTCCTAACCCCCAGTACCTCAAAATGTGACCTTATATGGAAATAGTGTCCTTATGGATAGAACTGATTAAGATGAGATTGTGCTGGAGTAGGGTGGGCCCTTAATCCAATATGACCAGGGCCTTTATAAGAAAAGGAGGTAGAGACACATAGGAAAGATGGCCACGTGAAGATGTAGGGAGAGGTCTGAGTTGTGCTTCCACAAGCAAGGAACACCCGGGGATGCTGGAAGAGGCAAAGAAGGACCCCCCGCCCAGAGTCTTCAGAGAGAACATGGCCCTCCCAATATCTTGATTTTGGATTTGTAGTCTTTACAATTGTGAGGAAATACATTTGGGTTGTTTTTAGCCACCTGGTTTGTGGCAATTTGGTATAGCAGCCCCAGGAAACTAACATGGGGGTGAAGTAGGCTAATGTTAAACCAGGTTGGAGAGTACAGCAGGCCAGGACTCACAAGGCCTTGATGATCTTATTAAAGGTGTTTCTCTTAAGAGCAATAGCCAGCCAGAAAACTTTTTTTTGTTTGTTTTTGTTTTGTTTCGTTTTTGAGACAGAGTTTTGCTCTTGTTGCCCCAGGATGGAATGCAATGGCACCATCTCGGCTCACTGCAACCTCCACCTCTCAGGTTCAAGCAATTATCCTGCCTCAGCTTCCGGAGTAGCTGGGATTACAGGCATCCACCAGCACGTCTGGCTAATTTTTTGTATTATTTAGTAGAGACAGGGTTTCACCAGGTTGGCCTGGCTGGTCTCAAACTCCTGACCTCAGGTGATCCACCCGCCTTGGCCTCCCAAAGTGCTGGGATTACAGGCATGAGCCACAGCATCCAGCCCAAAGAACATTTTTAAGCAATGAGGCAGTAATATGTAGGTAGCGTGTGAGGGGATCAGATTCACCTTTAGAAAAGGTCACCTGGACTTCTTTAGTGAATGAATTGGAAGGAGGCAAGAATGATAGGCCACCAACGTTCCAAATCATTGATGTATCAAAATAGTCACCCAGCTTCCGGTTCCCAGCATCGACTATGACCGGGGTTCAGTGCTCGGGTGAGAAGCTTGTGGCATCGGCAGATTCAAGGCGATTTGAGCTTTAGCTAGGATGATGGAGGTCGTTTGCAACAACCATCTGGGCTTCAGGTCCATGTTAAATGTAACACGGATGACACCATTGGAGACCTTAAGAGACCTTAAGAAGCTGATTGCAGCCCAAGTGGTCACCCGTTGTAAAAAGATTATACTGAAGAAGTGGTACATGATTTTTAAGGACCACACGACTCTGGGGGACCATGAAATCCATGATGGGATGAACCTGGAGCTTTATTTTCAATGGATTAGAATCCTAATATTTCTGCTGCTCCACTGCCCTCTCTCATCCTCACATCCTCACCCCCAACACTGGTATAGATGCTTGTTTTTAAAAACTCACCCAAGACTTAGATGTGGCAAATATATATGTACATATACATATAATATGTGTATATATACATATTTAAAAATTGAAAAAACAAAGAAACAACAAAATAGCTATCCAATTAGATCCCATTTTCCTTTCCAGCTACTGTAGATTAAAGAAATCAAACTTTCTGTATTCATTAATATTGGACAGCTGAAACAAACTTTCCCAAACCGTGTTCCAAGAAACCCAAGTTCTAGGAAGTCTGTTTTGGAAAATATTCCATGGCCAAATCAATTTTGGAAGTTCTAAGTCCCTTGGGAGTTTTCTTCTTTCTTGGAGAGTCAAAATGTGCATTAACATATTAAAATCTCTAGGAAGTCCTGGATAAAGAAAGAGTATAGCTCCAATTCTCAAATGTGTTTGATTATGAAATATCCTTGGGCCAAACCCAAACCAAACATGGTTGAGATTACCTGTTAACATTCTAAGAAATTCACCTTTGAAAATGCAGGGCAGAGAGGTTTTTAAAAATAATCTTTTCATTTCCTCACCCCACTTTTGGAGCCAGGAAATTCTACCCAATATTTAGTTTAAATTTTGCTCTGCAATTTTTCTCTTGCCTGTGTTCACGGCCCACTGAGGGATAACTGCTGACAATCTGTGAAGTGATGGTTATTTTGAAGCTCAAATCTCCCTTCCCCTTCTCTTCTCCCATCTGGGCGTCATTTGAGAGATCTGCCCTGAAGCAATTCTGCAAGCAGGGTGTGGAGAAAATATTTATGAACCATTTTTAAAACACCACTTTAAAAAACATGGCATATTCAAATGTGATGTGAAACATATATCCCAAACTTCAAAATGTTGGTCATTATCACCAATACAGAGAATGTTATACCTGGAAAGGAATCTAGGAGTCATTTGGTTTAAAATGTTCACTTTGCTCATAAATAAACTAAGGCTCAGAAAGCCAAAGAGAACAGGCCAAAACCACACAGCTGATCCTATCACACAGCTGGAAGGAGATCAGAGGTATTCAATCCCAGGCCCACTTTCTTTTGAATATATATTCTGGGGCTTTTTAAAAACTTACTGAACTCCTGGCAGCATTTGAATCTAGATATTAATAGTTAATATAAAGATTACCAAAAAGGCATTCCAACTAATTCAAGAATCTCAACCAGTACATACCTCTTTTTGTGAGTGAAAGTAACCAATTCAGTAGAAAAAAAAAAGGGGGGAAGGGTAAATTTGTAAATAGTAAAAATAATAGCCTATAATTCAAGTTTTATGTTCTGGTTATCTCTGTTCCACATACAAAATTTTCTTGAAATTATTTTAAAAATTCCTCTTGACACTTTCATGTATTTATTGTAAATTCTTTATTCTTGGTGTAATTTTTTTCTTTTAAACAACAAAATATTTTAAAATGTTTCAAACAATAAGATTTTTAAAATGACTCAGAAAAATACCTCCGTTGGCTTTTCTTTTTTATTCTGTCTCCTTCCCTTCCATCAAGTATCTGTAAATATAAAGCAGGTAGAAAGATACCTCCCAATTGGTACCACACATTTAAGGCAGGAAAATCATGTTTACTGTCTCCACTCTTTATAGTGTTATCCTACTAGTGATCTTTATTAATGCATTTATGGAAGTAGATTTCAGTTTGCCCTGTCATTGCTGTTTGTCCCACAGAGACACATATTTTGCAGACATGATTCTGTACCTAAGCAGCAGCCTTTCAGACAATGTGATAGGTAAAGGCAGAAAGAAAGATGGCACCAGTACAGATGATTTTGCCCAGAGTGACTTTGAGCTAGGAGACCTAAATATGATGCCTTTGCTGGTGAACACATCTTGCAGACACTTCAAGAAAGGTAATGTTCATGCAACATGGCTCCTTCCCTCAAGACATATTTTTTATCTTATAATCAACTCAAGAAAAAGCGATCTGTTACAATACTGAAGCATAAACAGGCTAAGGAGAATCTTGAGACAGTTGTTCAGTCCTTATTTCTCCTTTTTAGGGAAGTTTAAAGGATAATTTTGGCTCTCTGCTATATTCCACTTACTAGCTAATTTTAGAACCTAATCCACACAAAATACATTTCCAGGTGTAATTTCCAGATTAAACAGAGTGACACTGACTGGGTACATCTAGATTTACCTCTCCCCACCCAACTCTTCTCTGCCCATTTTGCTTCTTTTGTTGAGACAGTCAATTGATATCATTACACTTGGGCTAAACTAAAAACACATCCAGCTCCCAGTGTTCTCTCATCTCAGAAAACAGATAAATCTTTTAGAATGCTTAGGGAGCTGGCTTCAAAATGCTGCCACTCCTTTGATAATAGTATCACAAAGAAGTTAGAGTCAATATCCTTTATTTAATTCAGGAAACAGCTTGATGTAGGGCAAGATTGAGAAATTAAAAAGAGAAACAACAGTCTATGTCATGATCTCACCATATATTTGCAGAGAAACCTTGGATGAGTTTCTTTATCTTCATGAGTTTCCATTTCTTCACCTGTAAAATAGGATTGATAAAATGTACTGAAAATATTGAGAAGAGCAACTGAAGTTTTACAAAATATCCTTCATGGTTTCTGGCATATCAAAGCTCTCAGACTTTACCTTCACTTTTCTGGCTCCTTTTGAATTCAGTATTCAATCCATGGTAGCTTCAGAAATCAAATGCCAGCTGTGTGTCTAAAAGAAAGTTCTTTGTGATGATTTAACCTAAAAGAATCTCTCAGCCAGAATCTATTTAATATCTAGGGTTCAATGAAATGCCTTTAAAGCAAAGCATTGAGGGGAAAATACAGAAGAGAAAAGAAATGCACTCCCTAGAATGTCATAGTAGGGGCTATGTCCATGCATAAGAACGTAAGATAAAATCAAAATATTCAGTCCAGCATGTAGGTCACATCAATTCCACTGTTCCCTACAGACAAGAAAGTCATGGGGATATTGGACAAACCTGACAGGCAATAAAATGTGATGGTTAACAGGAAGTCAAATACAATTGTTTCCAGTTCTGGCTCCGAAATACACTAGCTGCACCATCTTAAGTAAGCCATTGTATTTCTGTGAGCTTCAATTTTCTCATCTGTGTAAGGAAGGTAATAGTACCTAATTTATGGGGTTGGTGTTGTAAGTAATAAATATTGTAATTAATACATAGTGCTCTGCACAATATCAGGCAAGGAGCAAATGCTGAATAGATGGAATCAATTATCATTGTTCTTCTTTTTTCTTTTTTTTCTAAACACTTAAGGTCAGGTCTGAATCACTTCTAATCAGAGTTTCTGCCCTCCGACACTCAAAAATGCATAACAGGAACCCAATGATTGGGTATAGAAACAAACAAAAGAAGAAAAAAATGTTCATCTCTGACGAATCTTCCCCCTCCATTAAGCAGTCAGGAAATAATGAGCTGGGTACTGGTAGGGTGGGACAAATCCAAGGAAATATTTCCAGCTGTCAAGACATCCACAGTCTATGCCCTATGGTCTTCACACATGAGATGTGAAAGTTGTAAAGTATGCTTATTTCAGCTTAATTGCCAATTTTTATTCTAGAGCAAAGCTAAAGATACTTAGGCTTGTGACCAGTGGGGAAGCTTTTGTCTTCATCCTAGCCAATTGGCTGGCCTGACAATAATAGCACTTTTCAATGTCATTCTTTTTTGATATCTAGAAAAGATAGGAATCCTGGATTTGTGTTCAGTGAAAAGTACTTAAAGTGAAATCTACCAGATGTACCAATAGTTTCCTGGGTAAAAATGAAGTACTTTTTTCAGAGGGTTCTCTAGTTTTTCTTTACTCTACAGGAACATCAACAGGAAGCTGTAAATCATCAAGATTGAACATCTCAGCCCTCAGTCTAGAGCAGCACAGGGGTTAGCAAATAAGATGAATGTGATATGTATGGAATGAAACCAAAGGGAAGCATTTATGATATTACTGGTTTGTGTGAATATCAGTTGGGAAAGGAATATTTGAGGGAAAAAAACCTAATGAATGAGCTAAAAACCCCAAATAGTTAGCTGTTGCTGATCCTGGACTACATGTTATAGAATCAATGATGAAAAATATTTTAAACTTTTTACATTTTTTAGAAGGTATATATGGGTATGCATGTTATTTACATATGTGTTTGTGTGTGTATTAATGCATTATATATATAAAATATTTCATTATATATATGTGTGTGTATATATATATAATTTGACACATTGGGGAGGCCAGTATAACATGTAATTGAAGTATTGTGGAAATATGGAATTGATTAAATTAAAATTAGAATGCCTCTGCGTTTTGTACACAAATGTTTACTGCAGCTTTATTTGTGATTGTCAAAAACTGGAAGCAATCCAAACATCTTTCAGCTAGTGATAAAGAAAAGTGGGAAATCCATACAGTGAAATACTAGACAGCAATAAAAAGGACAAATTAGTAATACCCACAACAACATGAATAAATCTCAAAAGCATTAGGCTGTGTGAAAAATGCCTTGATTCAAAAGGCTGCACACTCTATGAATCCATTCATAGAACTTTCTGGAATAGGCAAATCTCCTGGGATAGAACATTGATCAGTGATTTCCAAGAATCAGGAGTGGGAGTAGGAGATTGTCCACAAAGGGGCATGGTAATTTGGGAGGAGGTGTTATATATAGAACACCATAGAACTGTATACTAAAATGAACTTCACTGTGTATAAATTATATCTCAATAAAAATAAAATAATGCCTCTGGGCTCAACACAATTCTTTGAAGGAATGCACCTTTAAATAGCTGAGGCCCCTATCTGAGGCAACCTCATTGGCTAAGTGAGGCCTTGTTGAGTTGCTGGCCTACCAGGCCTTAATTGCCTCCATGTAGCCTCAACATACAGCCATGAACATCTGTGAAAGCAACAACAATACCCTCCTGAAACATCAACTTTCTCTCATCTTCCATGTTGAGTTCCCCTCTTACCCACCTAGGCCCAACTGAGCACTTCTTGTCTCCATGTCATAGCTTCTTCCCAGCCTCAAAAAGTGAGTGATGCAGTTCAGATGCTGCCCTGGTTTCTGGGCACTTTCGTCCTCGAGACTTCTCTTAGTCTTTCTATTTCAAAAACACTGGCAGGAGAAACCAATGCTCCACAACTGCAAACATTTCTAGGACCCTGACAGGCCTTAGACTCTGCAATTGTTGCAAAAGATCACCTTCTTTGCCAGAATAAATCATAGTAAGAAAATAAGAGCAGAGTTAAGGATAAGGTGTACGACAAAAATGAATTCCCAAGGCCACTCAATGAAAAATGTACTAATTAAGACTTAGTGTTAAGTAACAGACATTAACTTGAGGTGGAGAGGTAATATTATATCTCAGCACCTTAATCCATGATGTTTATATATTCCATTCTCCTTCTAGAATTCCCAGGCAATCGCCTTCTTTCTCCTACTCTATACAGAAGCAAAATAAAAGAATGTAAAATGCCCCTGGCCTAGCCATGAGGCAGAACTATTTGAAGGCATGTTTTCATCCTCAACAGTGGCTAGTCCAAATTGAGAGGTGCTGTAACTGGAAAAAATACAAACTGTACTTTGAAGACATGGCACAAACAATGTAAAACATCTCAATTTTATATTGATTTTCATATTGAAATGCTAATCTTTTGGTTATATAGAGTTAAAATATTTTAAAAATTAATTTCACCTTTTAAAAATACTTAAAAAAAACTTTATTGAGATGTAATTTACCTACCATAATGCTCACCTTTTTACAAAAGCACCTAATTCAGTGGTTTTTAGTATATTCACAGGGTTGTAGAACCATCACTACTATCTTTTTTTTTTTAATTATACTTTATGTTCTAGGGTACATGTGCACAACATGCAGGTTTGTTACATATGTATACATGTGCCAGTTGGTGTGCTGCACCCAATAACTCATCATTTACATTAGGTATATCTCCTAATGCTATCCCTCTCCCTGCCCTCACCCCACGACAGGCCCCACTGTGTGATGTTCCCCTTCCTGTGTCCAAGTGTTCTCATTGCTCAATTCCCCCTATGAGTGAGAACATGTGGTGTTTGGTTTTCTGTTCTTGCGATAGTTTGCTGAGAATGATGGTTTCCAGCTGCATCCACAAAGGACATGAACTCATCTTTTTTATGGCTGCATAGTATTCCATGGTGTATATGTTCCACATTTTGTTAATCCAGTCTATCATTGATGAACAATTGCGTTGGTTGCAGTCTTTCCTATTGTGAATAGTGCCACAATAAACATACGTGTGCATGTGTCTTTATAGCAGCAGGACTTATAATCCTTTGGGTATATCCCCAGTCATGGGATGGCTGGGTCAAATGGCATTTCTAGCTCTAGATCCTTGAGGAATCACCACACTGTCTTCCACAATGGTTGAACTAGTTTACAGTCCCACCAGTGTAAAAGTGTTCCTATTTCTCCATATCCTCTCCAGCACCTGTTGTTTCCTGACTTTTTAATGATTGCCATTCTAACTGGTGTGAGATGGTATCACTGTGGTTTTGATTTGCATTTCTCTGATGGCCAGTGATGATGAGCATTTTTTCATGTGTCTCTTGGCTGCATAAATGTCTTCTTTTGAGAAGTGTCTGTTCATATACTTTGCCCACTTTTTGATGGGGTTGTTTGTTTTTTTCTTGTCAATTTTGTTTGAGTTCTTTGTAGGTTCTGAATATTAGCCCTTTGTCAGATGAATAGATTGCAAAAATTTTCTCCCATTCTGTAGGTTGCCTGTTCACTCTGATGGTAGTTTCTTTTGCTGTGCAGAAGCTCTTTAGTTTAATTAGATCCCATTTGTCAATTTTGGCTTTTGTTGCCATTGCTTTTGGTGTTTTAGACATGAAGTCCTTGCCCATGCCTATGTCCTGAATGGTATTGCCTAGGTTTTCTTCTAGGGTTTTTATGGTTTTAGATCTAACATTTAAGTCTTTAATCCATCTTGAATTAATTTTTGATTAAGGTGTAAGGGATTCAGTTGCAGCTTTCTACTTAAGGCTAGCCAGTTTTCCCAGCACGATTTATTAAATAGGGAATCCTTTCCCCATTTCTTGTTTCTGTCAGATTTGTCAAAGATCAGATGGTTGTAGAATTGTGGTATTATTTCTGAGGGCTCTGTTCTGTTCCATTTGTCTATATCTCTGTTTTGGTACCAGTACCATGCTGTTTTGGTTACTGTAGCCTTGTAGTATAGTTTGAAGTCAGGTAGCATGATGCCACCAGCTTTGTTCTTTTGGCTTAGGATTGCCTTGGCAATGCGGACTCTATTTTGGTTCCATATGAACTTTAAAGTAGTTTTTTCCAATTCTGTGAAGAAAATCATTGGTAGCTTAATGGGGATGGCAGTGAATTTATAGATTACCTTGGGAAGTATGGCCATTTTCATGATATTGATTCTTCCTATCCATGAGCATGGAATGTTCTTCCATTTGTTCATGTTCTCTTTTATTTCATTGAGCAGTGGTTTGTAGTTCTCCTTGAAGAGGTCCTTCACATCCCCTGTAAGTTGGATTCCTACGTATTTTATTCTCTTTGAAGCAATTGTGAATGGCAGTTCACTCATGATTTGGCTCTCTGTCTGTTATTGATGTATAAGAATGCTTGTGATTTTTGCACACTGATTTTGTATTCTGAGACTTTGCTGAAGTTGCTTATCAGCTTAAGGAGATTTTGGGCTGAGACAATGGGGTTTTCTAAATATACAATCATGTCACCTGCAGACAGGGACAATTTGACTTCCTCTTTTCCTAATTGAATACGCTTTATTTCTTTCTCTTGCCTGATTGCCCTGGCCAGAACTTCCAACACTATGTTGAATAGGAGTGGTAAGAGAGGGCACCCCTGTCTTGTGCCAGTTTTCAAGAGGAATGCTTCCAGTTTTGTTCATCCAGTATGATATTGGCTGTGGGTTTGTCATAAATAGCTCTTATTATTTTGAGATACGTTCCATCAATATCAAATTTATTGAGAGTTTTTAGCATGAAGGGCTGTTGAATTTTGTCAAAGGCCTTTTCTGCATCTACTGAGATGATCATGTGGTTTTTGTCTTTGGTTCTGTTTATAAGCTGGATTTGTGTATATTGTTTCTTGTTTTTATTGATTTGTGTATATTGAACCAGCCTTGCATCCCAGGGATGAAGCCCACTTGATCATGATGGATAAGCTTTTTGATGTGCTGCTGGATTCGATTTGCCAGTATTTTATTAAAGATTTTTGCATCAATGTTCATCAGGGATATTGGTCTAAAATTCTCTTTTTTTGTTGTGTCTCTGCCAGGCTTTGATATCAGGATGATACTGGCCTCATAAATTGAGTTAGGGAGGATTCCCTCTTTTTCTATTGATTGGAATAGTTTCGGAAGGAATGGTACCAGCTTCTCCTTGTACCTCTGGTAGAATTTGGCTGTGAATCCGTCTGGTCCTGGACTTTTTTTGGTTGGTGGGCTATTAATTATTACCTCAATTTCAGAGCCTGCTATTGGTCTATTCAGGGATTCAACTTCTTCCTGGTTTAATCTTGGGAGAGTGTATGTGTCCAGGAATTTATCCATTTCTTCTAGGTTTTCTAGATTATTTGCATAGAGGTGTTTATAGTATTCTCTGATGGTAGTTTGTATTTCTGTGGGGTCAGTGGTAATATCCCCTTTATCATTTTTTATTGTGTCTATTTGATTCTTCTCTCTTTTCTTCTTTATTACTCTTTCTAGCAGTCTATCAATTCTGTTGATCTTTTCAAAACAACAGCTCCTGGATTCATTGATTTTTTGAAAGGATTTTTGTGTCTCTATCTCCTTCAGTTCTGCTTTGATCTTAGTTATTCTTGCCTTCCACCGGCTTTTGAATGTGTCTACTCTTGCTTCTCTAGTTCTTTTAATTGTGATATTAATGTGTCAATTTTAGATGTTTCCTGCTTTCTCTTGTGGGCATTCAGTGCTATAAATTTCCCTCTACACACTGCATTAATTGTGTCCCAGAGATTTTGCTATGTTGTGTCTTTGTTCTCATTGGTTTCAAAGAACATCTTTATTTCTGCCTTCATTTCATTATGTACCCAGTAGTCATTCAGGAGCAGGTTGTTCAGTTTCCATGTAGTTGAGTGGTTTTGAGTGGGTTTCTTAATCCTGAGTCCTAGGTTGATTGCACTGTGGTCTGAGAGACAGTTTGTTATAATTTCTGTTCTTTTACATTTGCTGAGGAGTGCTTTACTTCCAACTATGTGGTCAGTTTTGGAATAAGTGCCATGTGGTGCTGAGAAGAATGTATATTCTGTTCATTTGGGGTGGAGAGTTCTGTAGATGTCTATTAGGTCTGCTTGGTGCAGAGTTGAGTTCAATTCCTGGGTATCCTTGCTAACTTTCTGTCTCATTGATCTGTCTGATGTTGATAGTGGGGTGTTAAAGTCTCCCATTATTGTCATGTGGGAGTGTAAGTCTCTTTGTAAGTCTCTAAGGACTTCCTTTATGAATCTGGGCGCTCCTGTATTGGGTGCATACATATTTAGGATAGTCAGCTCTTCTTGTTGAATTGATCCCTTTAACATTATGTAATGGCCTTCTTTGTCTCTTTTGATTTTTGTTGGTTTAAAGTCTGTTTTATCAGAGACTAGGATTACAACCCCTGCCTTTTTTTGTTTTCCATTTGCTTGGTAGATCTTCCTCCATCCCTTTATTTTGAGCCTATGTGTGTCTCTGCACCTGAGAGGGGTCTCCTGAAAACAGCACACTGATGGGTCTTGACTCTTTATCCAATTTGCCAGTCTGTGTCTTTTAATTGGAGCATTTAGTCCATTTACATTTAAGGTTAATATTGTTATGTGTGAACTTGATCCTGTCATTATTATGTTAGCTGGTTATTTTGCTCGTTAGTTGATGCGGTTTCTTCCTAGTATCGATGGTCTTTACATTTTGGCATGTTTTTGCAGTGGCTGGTACTGGTTGTTCCTTTGCATCTTTAGTGCTTCCTTCAGGAGCTCTTGTAGGCCAGGCCTGGTGGTGACAAAATCTCTCAGCATTTGCTTTTCTGTAAAGGATTTTATTTCTCCCTCACTTATGAAACAGTTTGGCTGGATATGAAATTCTGGGTTGAAAATTCTTTCCTTTAAGAATGTTGAATATTGGCCTCCACTCTCTTCTGGCTTGTAGAGTTTCTGCTGAGAAGTCTGCTGTTAGTCTGATGGGCTTCCCTTTGTGGGTAACCCGACCTTTCTCTCTCACTACCCGTAACATTTTTTCCTTCATTTCAATTTTGGTGAATCTGACAATTATGTGTCTTGGAGTTGCTCTTCTCGAAGAGTATCTTTGTGGCATTCTCTGTACTTTCTGAATTCGAATGTTGGCCTGCCTTGCTATGTTGGGGAGGTTCTCCTGGATAATATCCTGCAGTGTTTTCCAACTTGGTTCCATTCTTCCCGTCACTTTCAGGTCCACCAATCAGACGTAGATTTGGTCTTTTCACATAGTCCCATATTTCTTGGAGGTTTTGTTCATTTCTTTTTACTTTTTTTTCTCTAAACTTCTCTTCTCGCTTCATTTCATTTATTTGATCTTCAATCACTGATATCCTTTCTTCCTGTTGATGGAGCCAGTTACTGAAGCTTGTGCATTTGCCACATAGTTCTTGTGTCATGGTTTTCAGCTCTATCAGGTCATTTAAGGAATTCTCTACATTGATTATTCTAGTTAGCCATTTGTCAAATCTTTTTTCAAGGTTTTTAGCTTCTTTGCGATGGGTTCGAACTTCCTCCTTTAGCTCGCAGAAGTTTGATCTTCTGAAGCCTTCTTCTCTCAACTCGTCAAAGTCATTCTCAGTCCAGCTTTGTTCCGTTGCTGGTGAGGAGCTGTGTTCCTTTGAAGGGGGAGAGGCGCTCTGAATTTTAGAATTTTCAGCTTTTCTGCACTGCTTTTTCCCCATCTTTGTGGTTTTATCTACCTTTGGTCTTTGATGATGGTGATGTCCAGATGGGGTTTTGGTGTGGATATCCTTTCTGTTTGTTAGTTTTCCTTCTAACAGTCAGGACCCTCAGCTGCAGGTCTGTTGGAGTCTGCTGGAGGTTCACTCAGACCCTGTTTGCCTGGGTATCAGCAGCGGAGGCTGCAGAAGAGTGAATATTGCTGAACAGCAAATGTTGCTGCCTGATTGTTCCCCTGGAAACTTCATCTCAGAGGGGTACCTGGCCGTGTATGTGTCAGTCTGCCCCTACTGTGGGAATGCCTCCCAGTTACACTACTCAGGGGTCAGGGACCCACTTGAGGAGGCAGTCTGTCCATTCTCAGATCTCAAACTCTGTGCTGGGAGAACCACTACTCTCTTTAAAGCTGTCAGACAGGGACATTGAAGTCTGCAGAGGTTTCTGCTGCCTTTTGTTCAGCTATGCCCTGTTCCCAGAGGTGGAGTCTACAGAGGCAGGCAGGCCTCCTTGAGCTGTGGTGGGCTCCACCCAGTCTGAGCTTCCTGGCTGCTTTGTTTACCTACTCAAGCCTCAGCAATGGCGGGCGCCCCTCCCCCAGCTGCCTTGCAGTTAGATCTCAGACTGCTGTGCCAGCAATGAGGGAGGCTCGGTGGGCGTGGGACCCTCTGAGCCAGGCACAGGATATAATCTCCTGGTGTGCTGTTTGCTAAGACCCTTGGTAAAGTGCAGTATTAGGGTGGGAGTGACCCAATTTTCCAGGTGTTGTGTGTCACTGTTTCCCTTGGCTAGGAAAGGGATTTCCCTTCCCCCTTGCTCTTCCCGGGTGAGGCGATGCCTCGCCCTGCTTTGACTCTCGCTCAGTGGGCTGCACCCACTCTCTTGCACCCACTGTCCGACATGCCCCAGTGAGATGAACCCGCTACCTCAGTTGGAAATGCAGAAATCACCCATCTTCTGTGTCACTTATGCTGGGAGCTGGAGGCTGGAGCTCTTCCTATTCGGCCATCTTGTAACCACCCCCTTAAAAATGCTTTCTAATGTGGCTCTAAAAAATTTAAAATTGGCTGGGCATGGTGGCTCATGCCTGTAATCCCAACACTTTGGGAGGCCGAGGCAGGCGGATCATCTGAGGTCAAGAGTTTAAGACCAGCCTGACCAACATGGAGAAACCCCGTCTCTACTAAAAATAAAAAATTAGCCGGGTGTGGTGGCACATGCCTGTAATCCCAGCTACTCAGGAAGAGTATTTCTCTTCCTGAGGCAGGAGAATTGCTTGAACCTGGGAGGCAGAGGTTGAGGTGAGTTGAGATTGCTCCACTGTGCTCCAGCCTAGGCAACAAGAGAAAAACTCAGTCTCAAAAAAAAAAAAAAAAAAAATTAAAAAGTGTCCAGGCACTGTGGTTCATGCCTGTAAGCCCAGTACTTTGGGAGGCAGAAGTTGGGGAAATTTGTGAGCTCGGGAGTTTGAGACCAGCCTGGGGCAACGTGGAGAAACTCACCTCTACAAAAAATTAAAAAATGAGATGGGCGTGGTGGCACGCACCTGTGTTCCCAGCTACTTTGGGGGCTGAGGTGGGAAGATCACTTGAGCCTGAGAAACAGAAATTTCAGTGAGCCGAGATTGTACCAATGCACTCCAGCCTGGGTGACAGAGTGAAACCCTGTCTCAAAAAGATAAAAATAAAATAAATTTAAAATTACCTGTGTGACTCACATTGTATTTATGTTGGGCAGCACAGCTCTATAACCTTGGCCAATTACCAAAATTCGGTGTTCTTCATTAGTAAATGAAAGTTAAGAACTTAATATAGTGTCTGGATCATAGGGGAGTTTCAGAAACGGTTGAGATTAATATAATTAACACAAAACTATACATTTAAGTAATTGTTTATATGCTGCTCAGGGCATTCAAAAAATGACAAATTATTAAATGCCCATAATATAGAGAAGTGAGTTTAGTTAGAGTAGAGCTAGATTATGTAGTTCAATTACCTGGTTTTATAATTCATTAAAAAGCTTATTCCTTCAAGAGGCCTTATGGGCAAGCGTGAGTTATCATCCAAAGAGCATGGTGGTCACAGTGGTTTACATGGATATATGGAATGACTTTATTTGAGGAAGAAAGTCAATTCTCCAGAGTTTGGGAGAATTGGGTGTTGAATGGTAGGGACCTGCAGCCCACTCCTCTGAACCATCCATGTGTTACAAAATGCTGAAAGACGAAAACTGCAGAAATCTATGTCCCAAGGAGACTGGTTCTGGATCATGGAACTTGAAGTCCTCAGGAGCCTCATCCCAAAGCTTGGTATAAAAGGTGGAACTCAAGATGACACGACAAAGAGAGGTACACTGATGGAACCAGACATGCTTCCCCTTTCTCCTAGACAAAATAAATCCAAACATTTTTGTATGATTTCAGGGTAGAAAAAGAAAGTCTTGGCTGGGTGTAGTGGTTCGCACCTGTAATCCCAACACTTTGGAGGCCAAGAGGGGAGGGACACTTGAGGCCAGGAGTTCAAGACCTGCTTGGGCAACAAAGTGAGTCCTCTTCTCTACAAAACACTAAATGATAATAATAATAATATATTAACTACACATGGTGGCATGTGCCCATAGTCCCAGATACTCAGGAGGCTGAGGCAGAAGAATCACTTGAGCCCGGGAGATGGAGACTGCAGTGAGCTTAATTACACCACTGCATTCCAACCTTGGTAACAGAATGATAACCTGTTTATTTATTTATTTTTTTAAAAAAAAGGAAAAAAATAAAACTTCTCCAACTTATCACCTTCCCACCTACCCGCCATCTCCTCCAAGGTATGACATCAAAATGCCCAAGACTAGATCTTGTATCAACCCTGACAAGTGGCCAAATTTGGTTAGAAAAATAAAGGAATGTGATATTTCATGCACCTTAGGTTTTATACCACAAATTCATGGTAAATTCCAACTTATAATTTGGTATACTCAAGGGAAATTATTTTGGAATGATATACCTGTGTTTGGTTGCTGTCTCTTGCAATGGGATAGAATTTATGAAGGGCTTCAATTACTTGTGTAGCTTTTCCATAGGATTTGAGAAAAGTGAAAATATGCATTGCTTTTGTAATAAAATAATAATATGTTACCATTGGGGAAAAATGATAAACCCACAGAAATAGCTCTTTCTATTTAAGTTGTCAGTAATCCTTCGACAACCTCCCAGACTTGAATAAGAGCCTGTTTGTTATTCTCCTACTGGTTCTAGGACTATGTCTCCAGGTATACTGGAGCTACTGATGAGTCAATAGCTGCTGCCTATGAAAATTGCCCCTGTCTCTGGCCCCCTCCTAAGTGGCCCCACCCATCAGAGCATTACCTTTTCAAGAGCTAGCCTGGAATGGAGCAGCGGGGCTGTCAGCTTCACAAGCTCTTCCTCAAAGCACAGAAGAAATATGCTTTCACAGGCAGTTGTTCAGGTAGCTCAGGTGTCAATTGTTGGGTCATCTGTCCAGAAAGTCTTTCCAGGAACTATCTGAGGAGTAAGCTCCATGTTTTTGCTATATCACCCTGTACCTCTGGCCATATCTGCTCAGGACTTGACACCTAACACAAAGGAAGGCAAACTGATTTTGTGTACCAGGAATTTGTCATTGAAATGAAAAGAGTGGGCCCCAGTGATTTCAGACATGCAGACTTAGAATTGGAGGCACCAGAGAAAACCTGAAAGAAAAAGAAGAAAGCAGCCAGGTAGAGGGGAGCTGAGTGAGAAGTAGCAGGGATTGGAATATTAGTCTTTATGGCACAATGGTGCCAAATTCCATTGTTTGCCCAAGGCCCATGGTCTTTGGGTTCTGTGAGGAACCCCTGTGGTTTGTAATAATATCCTTTATTTTGCTTAAGTGAAGTCTAATTGTTTTCAGTTGCTTATAATCAAAAGATCCTTTAAAATGTGGGTACAATGTTCACCTACCCATGGTTTAAGTAATCAAGGAATTCTCACTTGGGAGGGTCTATAAATGGAAAAAAAAGTCTCAGCTTTCTCACATATCATAAGGGTATTCTAATACTATTCTTCCTTGCTGATATTATGAATTTGTAGAAAAAAACCTAAGGCTATTAAGGTATTTGCCAGAGATAATGAGCAGTATGATTGTTGTGATGGTCTGACAACGCTGTGTAGACCATTTAGGTCACCCCCTGTTCTTAGGCTCCCTGGCCAGCCAGAGTTGATGCTACACTATCTCACCTTAATACGTCTCCTACAAAGAATAACAGCATTAGACTTCCCAGACTAAAATAAAAATAAACTACACTGTTACTGTCAGGAAACAGAAGGGGGCACCCTAAGAATGTTTAGTAGTTGCAAACAGTAGCTCTAACATCTTTAAATACAGTGAATGCTTTCTCTCAAGCATAGGAAAACAAAGCATGGTCAATTTTCCAACTAAAATTATTCTATGGAGCCACATGACTAAGGGATAAAGATTAAGAGTGCCTAAGTCAATCTCTGAGAAAAAGGCAAAGATTAAAATGAAGCTTACTGTCAAACATGACAGATAGAAACAAAATATTCCTCCAAACATAACCTAATTTGATTGTCACAATGGTTTAGAGAAAAAGAGTGATCAGAAACTATTGCTTCTATTAACTGAATATGAAAAGAGAGTCAGAGAAGGAAATAATAAAACACACTTTTATGGAATAATTTCTATATGCCAAATACATGCTTTATGAATATGATTTTATGTTCTATAACAACCTAAAAAGTAGGTACTCAACATTTTCCTCAAACCTCCAGTAACTAAGCAATTCTCTCCCCCAGTCATTTTTAACTAGCAGTTAATCCAGATGGTTTTCTCAGTATTAATAGACCTGAAATAAACAGGAAAATCATTTAAGAAATCATTATTAAATTAAACAGATGGAATAGAAAAGGAGACAGGAGAGATGATGGTAAAATAAGGAATAATATGGGGAAGCATAGAAGAAAAGGAGGAAGGAGGGATGATATGATTTGGCTGTCTACCCACCCAAATCTCACCTTGAATTGTAATAATCACCACGTGTCAAGGGCAGGGCTAGGTGACGATAAGTGAATCATGGGGACAGTTTCCCCATACTATTCTCATGGTAGTGAATAAGTCTCACAAGATCTGATAGTTTTATAAATAGGAGTTCCCCTGCACAAACCGTTTTGCCTGCCTCCATGTAAGATGTCCCTTTGCTTTCCCTTAGTCTTCTGCCATGACTGTGAGGCCTCCCCAACCATGTTGAACTGTGAGTACATTAAACCTCTTTCCTTCATAAACTACCCAGTCTCAGGTATGTATTTCTTAGCAGTGTGAGAACAGACTAATGCAAGGTGGGGAAGGGAGGAATGGAGAAGAATGAGGAGACAGAGCAGAGCATCAAAGAGAAAAAGATTGGAAGCAGAGGAGTAGGATTGGAAAAAAAAAAAAAATAAAAGCTTCTCCTGAGCTGCCTTTGAAAAACCCTTCATGAATCTGAGTGACCAACCTTTTCTCTATTTTTATACACTCCAACAGTCCAAATATTCATATTTCAGAAGCTGCAAAATGACATCAGACAATGTCAACATAGGCTACAACATCCACTTCTAGGAGTGAACGCTTAGGAGGGAAGCAAATGCTGCTATGAGATAGGAGAACAATCAAAGGAGGGATATTGACTTAGCAAGATCTGAAATCAGCCTTCACTGAAAGGTTTTACTGTCTCCAGCTGTACATTAGTTAATGAATATGAAACATTGACTCACCAGTGGCCCCACAGGTAGTTGGGAAAGCAATCTCATTTCAAACCTGTCAATCGCACAGAGACAGACGGGAAGGTGGGTGGGTGGGTGGGGAGGGAGATGGCCCTTTTTCCCTTCCTTTGCTTCCAACCGGAGCCTCAGACTAAAGTAGATTTTTGGATCTAGATTCTACCCCCTACTAGGTGGGGCAGGTCTTGAAATAAAGACAAGGTGGGTTGAAGGGTGAGAGCATCTGTTTCCCTGCTTTCTAAACACTTCAGAACAGGAATAAATTTAATCCCAATGTTTGCTAACCATGGTAGATAAAATATTTTTTTAAATGAACTCATGAATTTCTTTTAAAGTATATTTGGAGAAAAATTAACTTGCATATAAAGCCCTCAATTTTGCAAATATTAGAAAGAAGCCAAAGGAGACATTTATATTTTTTAAAGTAAAATAGATATGTGAAAATTATAAGAAGACAAAAGCATGCAGAGATGACTATAAATATTGAGTCTAGAGTATGAATGGCTGAAGTTTGAGAAATTATGATTTAGGATATAGCACAGTTAAGACGAGTAATCATGCTTGATAAAAAATAATGGGTGAATGGATGAGTAGATTAATGGTTGGTTGAGTGAGCGTGTAGATAAATTAGGAGTGTTGAGTAATGAGGGAATGGGTAGACGAATGTATTGGCAGGTGTGTAGATGAATTGGAAGTATTGAATAGATGGATGAATATATGAATGGATGGTTGAATAAATGGATGGTTGGACAACAGTGAAATGTGTCATAAATCAGGAGTGTCCATGTGAGATATACCCTTAGGTTAATTATTTGCTAGTGCAAACTGGGTGCCATTGGGTTGAAGGAAAATGGAAGTAGAAATGATCCTGTCTGGTTCTCAGCTAGTGACCTCAATAGTAGGTATAGGGAGGTCTCTTCACAGGTGAGCTGGCAACCTATGATTCACTGAAAAGTTTATTCTGCTAATGATCTTAAGATTTCAGCAAAATTGTTAAGAGTGTTACTTCTGGAGTTATATTTTCCATGTTACAGTTCCAATTTTTCTATTTACTTGCTGTTGACCCTGGGCAAGTTGCCTTACTTACTCATCCTCAGTGCCCTCAGTTGTAGAATGAGACCAATCAGAACCTGCTCTGAAAGGTAATAGAAAGATATTTGCATGTTTTAAGTTTCACTTGTCAGGCTGAATCTTTCAATTTCAGATTAGCATTATTATTAATTCTGTTATTTTTTATATTTTAATAATGAAGTTATTTTTAACTCTAATCACTTTTTGATGAACCATTCAATTGAATCATGAACTCCAAAATATAATATTAAATTTTTTAAATAGTTGTCTGATAAAAAACTTATTTTGACTCAGATACTTGTTTAAAAACATTTTTTTTAGGCAGACTCTAAAATTGTTACCAATCACCCCTCCTTGTACTCATGCCTTTGTATAATCCCTTTTCCTTGGATATAGATTGGACTCAACGACTCAGATCTAAATAGAATATGGCAAAAGCATTGTGATGTCACTTCCATGATTAGATTATCAAAAAATTCTGGTTTACTTCTTGTACATGTGTTCTCCCTCTCTCTCTCCCCCCGACCCCCTGTCTCTCTTTCTCCCTCCCTCCCTTCCTCCCACCCTCCCTGCCTCCCTCTTTCTCCTTCTCTCTTTTTAGTTCTTAGAGTCCTTGCTCTTAGGAAACTAAATTGCCATGTCCTTGAGCAGCCCTGTGGAGAGGTTCACATGGCAGGAAATTGGTATCTCTGGCCAAGAGCCCATAGGACTGAAGACTACCCACAATGAGTGAGATTGTGGAAGTGGACCCTTCCCCAGTCACTAAACTGGAAAAAGTCAAACAACCAGAAAATAATTAAAATGACAGAAGTAAATCCTTGCCTATCAATAATCTCTAATATAAACCATTTAAATTCTCCAATTAAAAGATATAGACTGGCTGAATGGATTTTTTTTTAAGACCCAACTACATGTTGCCTGCAAGAAACCCACTTCACCTGTAAAGACACATATAGACTAAAAGTGAAAGGATGGAAAATTATATTCCACGTAAACAGAAACCAAAAGTAAGCAAGAGTAGCTATAGTATATCAGACAAAATAGATTTTAAATTGAAAAAAGGGTAAAAGGAGACAAAGAAGATTATTATATAATGATAAAGAGATCAATTCAGCAAAAGGATAGAACAATTGCTAATTCTGTGAACCCAATGGAGCACCTATATATACAAAGCAAATATTATTAGAGCTAAAGAGATTGTAATATAGTAATTGTTGGGGACTTCAAAATCCTACTCACAGCATTGGACAGATCATCTAGACAGAAAATAAATAAGAAGCATCAGACAAACCACACGATAGACCAAATGGACATAACAGACATTTACAGAACATTTCATCCAACAGCTACAGAATACATGTTCTTCTCAGTGGCACATGGAACATTCTCCATGATAGACAATGTGACAGGCTACCAAACAAGTCTCCACAAATTTTAAAATATTGAAATCATATCAAGTACCTTCTCAGACCAAAATAGAATAAAAGTAGAAGTCATTAACAAGAGGAGCTTTGAAAACTGAACAAATACATGGAAATTAAACAACATGCTCCTCAACAATCAATGGTCAATGAAGAAATTAAGAAGAAAATGTTTAAAAATCTATAGAAATAAATTAAAAAACACAATATACCAAAATCTAAAAGCAGTGCTAATGGGAAATTTTTAGCAATAAACACATAAATCAAAAAAGTAGATTTCAAACAAACGTCCTAATGGTGCACCTCAAGGAACTAGAAAAGGAAGAACTAGAAAAGGAAGAATACAACAAACTGGAAATTAGTAGAAGAAAAGCAATAATAAAGATTAGAGCAGAAGTAAATGAAATAGAGACAAAACACACACACACACACACACACACACACACAATCAACAAAATGAAAGTATTTTTTTAAAGAGAAACAAAACCAAGAAACTATTAGGTTGACTAAGAAAAAAGTGAGAAACACCAAATAAAATCAGAAAGGAAAAAAGGAGACATTACAACTGGTGCCACAAAAATACAAAGGATTTTCAGAGATTTCTATGAACAACAATATGCCAAAGAATTGGGAAATATAAAGGAAACGAATAAATTCCTGGACACATAAAACCAATCAAGACTGAAACAAGTAAAAATAGAAAACCTGAACAAACTAATAATGAGTAACAAGATTGAATCAATAATAAAATTTCCCAATAAAGAAAAGCCCAGGACAGGATGGCTGCTGAATTCATTTAAACTTTTAAAGAAGAACTGAAACCAATTATTCTCAAACTATTCTACAAATTATTCTTCTAGCCTTTCTTAAAAGAAAATAGAGAGGAGGGAATTCTTCCTAACTCATTCTATGAGGCCAGTATTAGCATTATCCTGATTCCAAAACAAGGTAAAGACACAGAAAAAAAAAGAAAGAAAACTATAGGTCAATATCCCTTATGAATATAGACGCTGTAAAATTATTAATAAAATACTAGCAAACCAAATCTAACACATCAAAAAGATAATACCCCATACTCAAGTGGCATTTATCCCAGGGATGCAAGGATGGTTCATCGTATGCAAGTCAAAAAACTTGATACATCAAATCAACTGAATAAAAGGATAAAAACCAAATGATAATTTCAATAGATGCAGAGAAAGCATTTGATAAAATTCAACAGCCTTTGTGATAAAAATTCTTAACAAATTAGGTATACAAAGAACATTTTCAGCACATTGAAGGTCTAAAATGACAAATCCACAGCTGACATCATACTGAACAAGGAAAAGATAAAAGCTTTCCCTCTAAGATCCAGAACAAGATGCCCCATTCTTATTACATAGTCTGAATACATAGTACTGGAAGTCCTAGCCAGAGCAATAAGGCAAGAGAAAAAAACAAAAGGCATCCAAACTGAAAAAGAGGAAGTCAAATTATCCATCTTTGCAGACAATATGATCTTATATACAGATAAGATCTAAAAAAACCTAAAGACTCAACCATTTATCAGTTATTAGAACTGATAAATGCATTCAGTAAAGTTGCAAGACACAAAATCAAAATACAAAATCAGTAGCATTTCTATATTTCAATAAAGAACTAGATGAAATAGATATTAAGAAAGCAATCCAATTTACAATAGTTACAGAAAATTAAATACATAAGAATAAATTTAACCAATGAATGGAAAAACTTCCACAATGAAAACTATAAAAAACTGAATAAAGAAATTGACTAAGACACAAAAAATGGAAAGACATCTCATTTTTATAGACTGGAAGAATTAATATTGTTAAAATGACTGTACTACCCATAGCAGCCTACAGACTCAGCGAAATCACTATCAAAATGCCAATTACATTTTTTACAGAAATAAAAATGCAATTCTAAAATCTGTGTGGAACCAAAAAAGACCCTGAATAGCCAAAGCAATACTGAACAAAAGGAACAAAGCTGAAGGCATCACACTACCTGATTTCAAAATACACTACCAAGAAATAATAATCAAAACAATGTGGTATTGGTATAAAAATAGACACGTGTTCCACTGAAACAGAATGGAGAACCTATCAATAAATCCACTCATTTTTAGTCAACTGAATTTTGAAAAAGGTGCCAAGATTATACACTGAGGAAAGGATCACCCCTTCAGTAAATGGTTCTGGTAGAACTGGATATCTATATGAAGAGGAATGGAACTAGACCATTCTTTCTTGCTATAGACAAAAGTCTACTCATAATGGATTAAAGACTAAAATGTAACACACAAAACTATAAAAATACTGGTAGAAAACCTAGAGGAAATGTTTCAGGATACTGGTCTAGGCAGGAGTTTATGGAAAAGACTTCAAAAGCACAGGCAACAAAAACAAAACTGGACAAATGGGACTATAAAAAGGGAAAAAAAGTTCTAGTTAGCAAAGGAAACAATGAACAGCATGAGGAGATAACCTGTGGAAGAATGGGAGAAAATATTTGCAAACTAATCATTTCATGAAAGCACTAATACCCAGAATATATACAAGGAACTCAACTCAACAGCAAAACAAATACAACAAATAATTTGATTTTAAAATGGACAAATAACCTGAATAGATATTTCTAAAAAGAATACATACAAATGACCAACAAGCATATGAAAAAAATGTTCAACATCACTAATCATCATGGAAATGCACATAAAAACCATAATTTGATATCATCTCACCCCCATTAGAATGGCTATTATCAAAAAGAAAGAAAAAACAATGCTAGTTAGAAAGTTGAATAAAGGGAACCCTTATACAACATTGGTGGGAATGTCAATTAGTATAACCACTATGGAAAATAGCATGGAGCTTCTTCAAAAAACTAAAAATAGAATTACCATATGATCTTGCAATCCCACGACTGAGTATTTATACAAAGGAAATGAATCAGTACATTGAAGTAGTGTTTGTACTCTCATGCTTATTGTAGCACGATTCACAACAGCCAAGATATGAAATCGACCTAAGTATCTACCAATAGATGAATTAATCAAGAATATATGGTATACATACAGAATGGAATACTATTCAGCCATTAAAAAAGAATGAAATCCTGTCATTCACAACAACATAAATGAGCCTGGAGGACATTATGTTAAGTGACATAAGTCAGGCACAGATAGATAAATACCACATTGTCATTTACATGTGGTTGCCAAAAAGTTGAGTGGATGGGGTAGAGAGTAGAATTATGTCTATTAGTGGCTAAGAAACGTAGTATGGAGGGAGGATAGAGACAGGTTGGTTAATCGGTTCAAAATTATAGCTAGATACAAGGAATATGTTCTGAATTCTATAGTACTGTAGGATGACTATAGTTAATAATTTATTTTATATTTTCAAATAGCTAGAAGAAGATTTTGAATGTTTCTAACAGAAAGAAATGTTAAATATTTATGGTGATAATATGCTATTACCCTGATCTTTACACATTGTATATGTATCAAAATATCACTCTGCATCTCATAAGTGTTAATTATTATGTGTCAACTAAAAGTAAATAAAAATAAAATGAAGACATCATCTTCATATTCAAGTTAAGATTTTTCTAGTTTTCGTGGAGTTCAGATTGTTTATGGTAGAATGGTACTGGATAGGAGGCAATAAAGAATTGTAGAAATCATTGCAAAATCTCTAGCCCCAGAAGCTTTAGAAAGTGAGAGATGAGGCCAGGCACGGTGGTTCACACCTGTAATTCCAGCAGTTTGGGAGGCTGAGGAGGGCAGATCACCTGAGGTCGGGAGTTCAAGACCAGCCTGACCAACATGGAGAAACCCAATCTCTAATAAAAGTATAAAAAATTAGCTGGGCGTGGTGGCACATATCTGTAATCCCAGCTACTCAGGAGGCTGAGGCAGGAGAATCACTTGAATCTGGAAGGCAGAGGTTGTGGTGAGCCGAGATCACGTCACTGCACTCTAGCCTGGGCAACAAGAGCGAAACTCCATCTCAAAAAAAAAAGAAAGTGAGAGATGAAGTAAGCTAGCAACACCCTTTGAAACATTCACATTTCAAAGGGGCAATTACCTTGTTCTCCCTGTCATTGTTATTATTCACTTAGGAAATAGACCCATTACTGGCTCATGGGTGACTAAATACAAACTTTCAAAACCTCCTACTGAGAGAGCAAGAGCCTAAGTTCTGAAATTATTTGGACAGCATTAATTGCCTTCTACTAAATTTCCATTTATTCTCCTCCTACTAGAATGTGTGTGTGTGTGTGTGTGTGTGTGTGTAGATTCAGAAACTGTAGAAGAATGAAAGGAAATGTGCATGTATTCACACTTTTTAAATTTAAGTACCACACGCCATATTTAAAACGTATTTTCATGTACCATTCTGGGAAAAGTGCACCACTTATTTCACTTCATTTGCAGCTTTGAAAGGATAATATATAGTCACATTAAATTGCTTTAGAAAGATGGTTTAAAAAATAAACTCAGATCTTCTTTTTATATATATACATATTTCCTCTTTTCTTTAATTAAAAAAGTAATGTATACTACATACCTTTTTTATTATACTTTAAGTTATGGGATACATGTGCAGAACGTGCAGGTTTGTTACCTAGGTATACATGTACCATGGTGGTTTGCTGCACCCATCAACCCATCATCTACATTAGGTATTTCTCCTAATCCTATCCTTCCCCTTGCCCCGCTGCTCTCAGACAGGGCCTGGTGTGTGATGTTCCCCTTCCCGTGCCCATATGTTCTCATTGTTCAACTTCCACTTCTGAGTGAGAATATGTGGTGTTTGGTTTTCTGTTCCTGTGTTAGTTTGCTGAGAATGATGGTTTCCAGCTTCATCGATGTCCCTGCAG
Organism: Piliocolobus tephrosceles; assembly: GCF_002776525.5. NCBI lineage: Eukaryota > Metazoa > Chordata > Mammalia > Primates > Cercopithecidae > Piliocolobus > Piliocolobus tephrosceles. The sequence continues at coordinate 73,180,557 of NC_045435.1, forward strand.
AAGACATGAACTCATTCTTTCTTATGGCTGCATAGTATTCCGTGGTGTATATTTGCCACATTTCCTTTATCCAGTCTAACACTGATGGACATTTGGGTTGGTTCCAAGTCTTTGCTAATGTGAATAGTGCTGCAATAAACATATGTGTGCATGGGTCTTTATAGTAGAATGATTTATAATCCTTTGGGTATATACCCAGTAATGGGATTGCTGGGTTAAATGGTATTTCTGGTTCTAGTTCCTTGAGGAATCACCACACTGTCTTCCACAATGGTTGAACTAATTTACACTCCCACCAACAGTGTAAAAGCATTCCTAATTCTGCACATTCTCTCCAGCCTCTGTTGTTTCCTGACTTTTTAATGATCGCCATTCTAACTGGCGTGAGATGGTATCTCATTGTGGTTTTGATTTGCATTTCTCTAATGACCATTGATGATGAGCTTTTTTTTCATGTGTTTGTTGGCTGCATAAATGCCTTCTTTTGAGAAGTGTCTGTTCATATCCTTTGCCTACTTTTTGATGGGGCTCTTTTTTTCTTGTAAATCTGTTTAAGTTCCTTGTAGATTCTGAATATTAGCTCTTTGTTAGATGGATAGATTGCAAAAATTTTCTCCCATTCTGTAGGTTGCCTGTTCACTCTGATGATAGTTTCTTTCACTGTGCAGAAGCTCTTTGGTTTAATTAGATCCCATTTGTCAATTTTGGCTTTTGTTGCTATTGCTTTTGGTGTTTTAGTCATGAAGTCTTTGCCCATGCCTATGCCCTCAATGGTGTTGCCTAGGTTTTCTTCTAGTGTTTTTATGGTTTTAGGTCTTATGTCTAAATCTTTAATCCGTCTTGAGTTGATTTTTGTATAAGGTGTAAGGAAGGGGTCCAGTTTCAGTTTTCTGCATATGGCTAGCTAGTTTCCTAACACCATTTATTAAATAGGGAATCCTTTTCCCATTGCTTGTTTTTGTTGGGTTTGTCAAAAATCAGATGGTTGTAGATGTGTGGTCTTATTTCTGAGGCCTCTGTTCTGTTCCATTGATCTATATATCTGTTTTGGTACAGGTGCCATGCTGTTTTGGTTACTGTAGCCTTGTAGTATAGTTTGAAGTCAGGTAGCATGATGCCTTCAGCTTTGTTCTTTTTGCTTAGGGTTGTCTTGGCTATATGGACTCTGTATTGGTTCCATGTGAAATTTAAAGTACCTTTTTTTCTAATAGGAAGAGAGGAAATCAAATTATCTGTTTGCAGATGACATGATTGTATATTTAGAAAACCCCATCATCTCAGCCAAAAAACTCCTTACGCTGATAAGCAACTTCAGCAAAGTCTCAGGGTACAAAATCAATGTGCAAAAATCACAAGCACTCCTATACACCAATAATAGACAAACAGCCAAATCATAAGCAAACTCCCATTCACAATTGCTACAAAGAGAATAAAATACCTAGGAATACAGCTTACACAGGATGTGGAGGACCCCTTCAAGAAGAACTACAAACCACTGCTCAAGAAAATAAGAGAGAACACAAACAAATGGAAAAACATTCCATGCTTATGAATAGGAAGAATCAATATCGTGAAAATGGCCATACTGCCCAAAGTAATTTATAGATTCAATGCTATTCACATCAAGCTACCACTGACTTTCTTCACAGATCTTAATCTCAGAAACTTAACCAAGCCTTTAGTCTTAAAAAAAAAAGTCTAGCCATTTCATTTGTTTTAACTTCTAAAGTAAACATTACAAGAAAAAATTAATTTCAAGTTTTCATAGAGGTAGGAAAAGATGGGGAGAATCTGTTTTCTTTCTTACTTAACCCTTCTTCCCTTAGGCGTGATGTTGGAGCTAAATAGGGACAGTAGGTTTCAAATTGCCAGTCACATTAGTCTCTGTGTGGGCTTCTTAAAACATGCAAATGGTTCTGAAAAAAATGTCTCTCATTCTACAAAGATAAATGAAGGTGCACATCACCATCAATTGCAATGGAAGTCAAAGGAAGACAGAAAGCATTGATAAACGAGCAAACTTTGCCTTTCCTCATTGACAAACATCCTGTAAGGAAACACAAGTATTGATGGATTACATTGGCCTCCTGACTGTATGCATACCTGTAACCTTCACTGCAACCTATCCTCCCCAGCACTGCCAGACAAATATTCCTTCTAAGCATTGCTCACTTCACTTCTAAACTCAAATACCTTCAATGACTTTCTATTAAGTAAATGATAAAGCCCTCTTTCTTCACCTCAGAGTTCAAGGCCCCAATCGATGTTGCCAACCTTATTTCCCAGAACTTCTCAACCTATTTCTTACATCCAGGCAAGGTCAACTACAAGGGATTCTTATTACTGAGTATTTATTATCAGAGATTGTCTGATAATAATGAGTCCTTTCTGATAATAATAAAAGTGATGAAACTGCAAAAAGAAGTCGAAGCTATAACTGTAGATAAAGATTTACCAATGAAGGAAACATTTATAACTTAGGTTCTCCCCTAACATCTCTGCCCATTGAATCAATCTCTTGGTTTCTCCATGATTATCAGTTCCTTCAGCTTTTCCATACGACATGAACTGACTGCAAATGGAATTGTCAACATTGCAAAAGATGTGACATTTTATGGGGTTGATAAAAGTGGTGTAGAAGAAATTATTGTAGCTTTCAAAATATTTTTGTAAGTGTGATCACTTCATGGTGATCCATTAAAGTAAAGTAAGAAGTGAAAGAGGTCATTTCATGTTACTGCACAATTGTATCAAAAGTATCTTACTCACATGGGTGCACGCACGCACGCACGCACACACACACACACATGCACACCCCACCCTTGATTCATTGTTTAAGATTTAATAGGTTGATGCAAAAGTAATTGCATTTTTACCATTACTTTTAAAGGCAAAACTGCGATTACTTTTGCCCCAATCTGATAGCATATAGCAATGATTATAACTGACAAGTAGTAAAATATAATTTAAACTTAGTTTAGTTTTTGTTTTATTTTGAGATACATTTTCAATTAAATTTCATTTCCTTACTTACTATGAAAGTTTAGTCCCCATTTTAAGTGAATTCTCTTTAATGAGATAGCACTTTTCTTTGGTCCTTGTTTATGTCTCAAAATATTCTGTACTTTTCTGCTGATTTGCACATCATCCTGTTGTGATTCTCCTTATCCTTCCAGGTACAGTTCAAATTCCACTTCTTCTAAAAATTTTTCATCACCTTCTTTAACAAAAAGGGAATAATGTTTCCTTCTCCTCAAAATTTATATGTTAAAACCAAATCCAAAGATAATGGTATTTGGAAGTGGGGCCTTTGGGAGGTGATTGGGTCATGAGGGTGAAGCCCTCACGAATGGGATTAGTGCCTTTATGAAAGGGACCCCAGTGAGCTTCCTCACCACTTCTGCCATATGAAGATGCAGCAAAAAGGTGTTGTTTATGAACCAGGAAGCAAGCTCTCACCAGACACCAAATCTGCCAGTGCTTTAATCTTGAACTTCCCAGCATCCAGAAGCATAAGAAATAAATTTCTGTTGTTTATAAGCCACCCAGTCTGTGGTATTCTAGTATAGCAGCCTGAATAGACTAAGATAAACCTCTTCATGACCAACCTGTGAAAGTCAAGTATAAAGTGCAAGAGGTCACCTCATGTTACCATAAAATTGTATCAAAAGAGTTTATCTCTCTGTTTCTCTTACATGCACATGCACCCCATCCTTGATTCATGTGTTTTAATATTTAGAATATACCTGTGATTATAATTGAAAAGTTGTAAAACATTAAATTTTAAAGTTTAAGTTGTAAAACACTAAACTTTAAAGTTTAAGTTTAAACTTAGTTGTAAAACATTAAACTTTAAAAAATGGTTTTTGTTTTATTTATGGGATAAATTTCCAACCAAATTTTTCTGCATTACCTACTATGAAATTCTGGTCCTTGCTTTAAGTGGATTCCCTTTAATGAGACAGCAGTTTCCTTTCGTCCTTGTTTATATCTCAAAATATTCTGTACTACTCTATTCCTGCTGATTTGCACACTTCCTTTGTGACTCTCCTTATCCTTCCAGGTGCAGCTCAAATACCACTTCCTGCAAAAATTATTCTCAACCTTCTCTAGTGAAAAGGAATATTTTTCCTCCAAAGACATGGCAGATTTTGTTTGTAGCAACTATGAAACATTTCAGATAAGCAGCCTTGAGGAATAGCTGCTCGAGTACATAGGCTAGACAGGAAAGATTCTATATCGTTCCCATTCATTCATTCAGTTAATATTTATTGAGATTTTTTAGGTATGAATTAATGTTCTGGGATCAGTGGGGAGACAATGTTGCCACTGTAAACTGTGTTTATATTGAATTCTATTTATTGAACAAGGAGCAAACAAGAAAATGAAGATTTACATTTCCTTTCTATGGACTCTCCAAAAGTGAAAGCCAAAATTACAAAGTTTTGTGTTACTTAAACAACAGGAGATGTATTACTTTCCACATGGACTTCTGTGCAAAAGGAGTAGGTTTCACATGGGAGATGATGGCTCCCCCTTTCAGGGGACTAGCACTCTGGATGATTCTCTCTGCCTCCCTCTTGTCTTACTTCTGCTGTGCAATTGTTGATGATCTGCTGCTCAGCCTCTGTATGGCTAAAAAAAGAACCAGGCAGCTGGTACTCTGATGAGGTGATGTCAAATGGAGCTACAGGCCCTGTCCCTGGTGAGTCTCAAAATTTGTTTGGGTTAGTTTCTATAAAATTGGAAAGCTGTTTCTCAGAGTCACATTGGCCAATAATTTACAAGCTGGTCCAAGCCTGTGTCCACACTTCTTCAAGGATAGAGAAGTTGGCTCTTAGCTGGAATCTCTGCAACACTGATTAGTGTTACATGTCAACTCTTGTAGAGAAGCCAGAATTAAAAATACCATGGCCTGGCGCAGTGGCTCATACCTATCATCTCAGCACTTAGAGAGGCAGAGGAGGGAGGATAGTTTGAGCCAAGCTAAGTTGCCCAGGAGTTCAAGACCAGTCTGGGCAACATAGTGAGACCCTGTTCTCCACAAAAAGGGGAAAAGAAGACAAAAATCACCCCCACAAGTTTGAAAAATACCAAGAAACAGAGAGTTTGGTGGTCATCAATCAGACACTCAATGACTGTTGAGGCTAAGCATGTCACACAAATGCTTCAAGTGGCCTGGGGGTAGTAGTGAGGACTATGATGGGATGGGCTGGAGACTGCACACCTCCTTTAAATGGATTTAAATTCAATTTTTTTTTTTTTTTGTAAATATTGTGTGTGCTTACCATAATACACTTTGGGCTTGATGTGGCATTGGGATGCCAATTTGCAAGTCCTTATTTAGGGGAGCAGTGAATCTCCACTTTACAACTGTTTTCAGTTTATTTCATTCATTCATATTGCTGTTGAGCCATCTTTCCAATATTTCTTTTACTAACATGAGTGCAATTGTTCCTTATGACAAAGATCCAATTCTTCTACTGAAGCAAAGGACAAAGTGGATATGTTATCCTGGAGTTTGAAATGTTGAATTTCAAGCTTGTTTGTGCACTTGGGACCAGTTGGGGGACTATGAACTGACTCCTGTAAATCTAACATAATAGGGAATTTGTAAATCAATGTGGCTATAACTCTAATGGCAGGCTAAGGCCTGAAATTTAATTGAACCCCCCAGGACATGTCTTTAGCTACCTTTGGGGAGAGGACTATTAAGAGGATAAGCCTGACTCATTTTCTAGCTCTTATCCGTGATAAGGGGGGCTTCTAAAGAGGGAGGGCTTTGGTAAAACTCCACTCCTCTTTCCCAGGACATAAGTCTGATGAAAATTTAAGCAGTTATTCACTGAAGTGCTCCAGATATGGTTTCAAAGCTCTACTGATAGGACAGGAGAATGGAATGAGAAAAGAAATACTCAGTGCTGTGACCTAATTACACCCCTTCCTTGTACTGCACAAGGGGTGTGTTCTCACTGTTAACTGTCTTTAATCAGGTTCCCAAACTTGGCTGCATATTGGAGTCATCTAGGGAACTTTAAAAAATGTACCTGATGCCTGGGTTTTAACTCCCAGAGGTTCTGATTTAATGGGCTTGATAGAGACACAGCATCAGAATGTTTAAGATGATTTCAAGGTGCAGATAAGATTGAGAACAACTAGCCTAGATCTTTAAATGTGTGTGTATGATAGAATGGGGTGGGGTGAGCGAGGTCTCTGTAAATGCTCCATCTATCCCACAATTCCTTTTTTCCCCTTATTTCCCAATGTGTTTTCTTTGACTCTTTTGCATTTTCTTTCTGGTTCATGTCCCCTCATCCTATGTAGATAAATAAAATCTGGCTTCCTTTTTAGAGCTTTCTATTATATGTAGCAAATTTAACAGCTTTAGGCATCCCTTGAGTGTTAAAGCTTTTGCCTCAGCATTAGACTGTGCAACATTTTCTCCCTTGCCACTAAATATTTGTCATAAATGTAATTGTAATGACTGTAATATGTGACCATGTGTATACATTATCATTTAACAGATCCTTACAGTTATACATTTTGGTTATTTTCCATTTTGTGATATTGTAATTGAAATAACTACATTTAAATATTAATATGTGTCCACTTCTCTGATTATTTCTTTAGAGGAATACCTAGCAGTGAAAATTATTGGTGCAAAGATAAATATTTTTCAGGCCCTTGGCACATATGGCCAAGCCACTTTTCACAGCAACTAAACTGATTTACGAAACCAACTGGGATAATATAGTTAATTATCTCTAAGTTGCTGTGATGGGTGCATTTCAATTTTCTGGCATAATTTAAACAGACTTCGATTAAGGCCTATGTTGCAGGCTGTAACTTTCAATAACAAGTATCAAACATGCTGTAATAATAATTATTATTTATTGTATATTCCAACAAGAGCTGCATTTTTATTATGTCACTCTACCCTTCAAGTCTGTAAAAGCCTTAATTTGTTTTCATCTTGTGTAATTTTCTTTACAACTATGACAAGCTAGAATATACTTGTACATTATAAACCAGGTCTGTGGACATACTGCAGAAGAATCATCTGAGCAAGACAGGTTTCTGTATTCCTTCCATAGGAGACTCACATTCATTAGATTTGATCTAGAGTCTGAGAATCTGTATTTTAGCAGAGGTTGCCCAGATGAGTCCAGTCTGTGGTCAGGCCTGGGTACCACTGTAATGTGTAATAATGAGACTATCTTTATGACTCTCATGTACACACCTATCAGCATCTTTCTTAAACTTTACGTCTCTTATTTGTAGCCAACAATTCAAGATTTGACCATAGAACTCCTAAATTGAAAATGAATTGATGTAGCATCAAATACTTATAAAACATAATTCATAATATTAAAATGTTCTTGTAACTGTGGCAAGAAACTATTATCATTTGCTCATTCTGTTAATATATAATAAATGTTAAGTGACACCACAAATATGTTAAAATGTAAAGCAACATAACATAACAGAGATCAGTAGGATGGGATACCAGTCTAGAGTGAGCTAGGAAGTACGTCTCAAACATCAATTTACAGATTAATATCATGCACTGGTGAATTGAGTGCAGTCTCTCATTATCATTTTTTTTTTTTTTTTTTTTTTGCTGTTCTTGGAAATAGCCTAACATTTTGCATGTCAGTTTCAGTTTCCTCTATTTATTATGAAATATATATGCTTATATGTGTGCATGCATGCATATTAGAAAAACTTTGAACAAAATAATTCTATAGGTTTATTTAAAAAAATTTTTTTAATTGTAAGTTGACAAATTATGGTTGTACATACCTGTAGAATGCAAAATAATGTTATAATTTATGAATACAACATGAAAAAATTAAATCAAGATAATTAATATATTCATCATCTCAAATATTTATCATTTTTATGGTGAGAACATCTAAAATTTATTCTCCTACCAATTTTGAAATGAACAATACATTATTCCTTACTATATTCACTACACTGTACAATATTGAAGAAAAAAAATTATTCCTCCTGTCTAACTGAGATTTTGTACCCTTTGACCATCACCTTTCCACTTCTATTCTGTTCCATTGGTTAATGAGTCTATTTTTATGCTAGTGTCATGGTCTTTTAATTACTACTGCTTTGTAGTATAGTTTGAAATCAGGCAGTGTGATGCCTCCAGCTTTGTTATTTTTACGCATAATTGCATTGGCTATTTGGGGTCTTTGTGGTTCCATCTGAAATTTGGAATTGTTTTTTCTATTTCTGTCAAAAAATTAACTTTGATATTTTGATAGAAATTACATTGAATCTGTAGTTAGCTTTATGTAGTATGGACATTTTAAAATATTACTTTTTCCTAACCCAAGAACACAAGATAATCTTTCTACTTAATTGTATTTTCTTCAGTTCTTTCATTAACATTTTATAGTTTTAAGGGCATAGGTCTTTCACTTCTTTATTTAAATTTATTCCTAAATAATTTATTTTTATAGCTATTATCAATTGGATTGTTCTTTTGATTTCTTTTTCAGATAGTTCATTGATGGTGTATGGAAACTACTGATTTTTGTGTGTTTATTTTTTAAATCTTCAACTTTACTATATTCATTTCTTAATTCTAGCAGTTTCTTGGTAGAATATTTAGGGTTTTCAATGTATAAGATTATATTGTCAGCAAACAGTGACAGTTTCCCTTCTTTTTTTTTTTTTCTGTTTGCATGCATTTTATTTTTTTTTCTTTTGCCCAGTTAGTCTGGCAAAGCCTTCCAATACAATGTCGAATAGAAATGGCGCAAGTGAGCGTCCTTGTCTTGTTATGGATTATGGAAGAAAGGATTTCAATTTTTCACCATTAAGTATAATGTTAGCATTGAGCTTATTATATATGACTTTTATTGTGTTGATGTACAGTTCTTCTATACCTAATTTGTTGAGTGTTTTTCTCATGAAAAGATGTTGAATTTTACCAAATGCTTTCTCTGTATCTAATGAGATGACCATATGTTTTTGTTCTTCCTTTTGTTAGTGTGATGTACCACATTTCTTGATTTGTGTATGTTGAACCATCCTTGCCTTTCAGGGATAAATCCCACGTAATCGTGGTGAATGATCCTTTTAATGTGTTGTTGAATTCTGTTTCCTAGTATTTTGCTTAGGATTTTAGCATCTGTATTCATAAGGGATACTGGGCAGTAGTTTTCTTTCTTGTTATATCATTGTTTGGCTTTGATATCAGGATAATGCTGGTCTTAGAGCTTAGAAGTGTTCTCTCCTCCTTGATATTTTGGAAAAGTCTGTGAAGGATTTGTATTAGTTCTTTCAATGTTTGGTAGAATTCAGCCATGAAGTCATTAAGTTCTGGGCTTTTCTTTGATGAAAGTCTTCGTATTACTGATTCAATCTCATTACCCATTGTTGGTCTGTTCAGATTTTCTATTTCTTCATGATTCAGTCTTGGTAGGTTGTACGTATCTAGGAATTTATCCATATTTTCTAGATTATCCAATGTGTTGGTATATAATTGTTTATAATAGTCTCTAATGATTCTTTGTACTTCTGTGGTATCAGTTGTAATGTATTCTCTTTCATTTATGCTTTTTTTTTTTTTTTTTTTTTAAGATGGAGACTTATTCTGTCACTCAGCCTGGAGCGCAGTGGTATGATCTCAGCTTACTGCAACCTCTGCCATCCAGGCTCAAGTGATCCTCCTACCTCACAAGCCTCCTGAATAACTGGGACCACAGATGTGCACCACCAAGCTCCAGCTAATTTTTTTGTATATTTTGATAGAGCATTTCTGATTTTATATATTTGAATCATTTCTCTTTTATTCTCAGTCTAGCTAAAGGTTTGTCAATTTTGTTTATCTTTTCAGAAAAAAATTAAATTTAAATGTATTGATGTTTTGTATTGTTTCTCTAATCTCTATTTCATTTATTTCTGCTCTGAACTGGGTTGTCTTTTTTCTGCTGCTGACATTGAGCTAACTTTGTTCCTCTTTTTCTATTTCAGTGAGGCATAATATTATTTGAGATTTTTTTTTTTTTTTTGCATATAGTTTGTTTCTGTCTTCCTCTCTTGTTATCTTCCAAAGTGGTTTGAGGGCTTTCTATAATTATATGCTTTGAATCATTTCTGTTTTCATTTTGTGCATCTATTATGCATTTTTGCTTTGTGGTTACTGTGAGGCTTACATAAAACATCCTATACTGATACTACTTAATATCAACCAGATAACAACTTAACTTTGATTACATATAACTCTATACTTTTATTCCCCTCCTCCATGTTATATTTTGAATATCAGAATTTACACCATTTTATAATATGTATCCCTTGACAGTTTATTTTAGCTATAGCTGTTGTTAGTAGTTCTGTCTTTTATCCTTTGTACTAGGGATAACATTGCTTCATACACTGCTATTATGAATTTTGTGCCTTCATCATTTTTATTTTATGAACCAACAGCCTTTTATTTCAGCTTACAGGACTCCTTTTAGCAATTTCTGCAAGGCAGTCCTAGTAATGACAAACTCCTTTGGCTTTTATTTATCTGGGAAAGTTTTTATTTTTCCCTCATTTCAGAAAGATTAATTGACTGGGTAGAGTATTCTTAGTTGGTAGGTGTATTTTTTCTTTCAGCACTCTGAATATTGCATTCCATTCTCTCCTGGCTTTAAGACTTCTACTAAGAAATTCACTGATACTTATATTGGAATCCTTTTGTATGTGATGTGTTTCTTATATTTTGCTGTGCTAATAATTTTTTCTTTGTCTTTAATTTTAACAGTTTGATCATTATGTGTCTTTGTGAACGTTTTGGGTTGAGTGTGACTGGAGACTTTCAAACTTCCTGTGGCTGGATGTTGGCATCTTTCTCCAGATTAGGGAAGTTTTGAGCTGTTATTTTTTAAAATATTCTTTCTGGCCCTTTATCTCTTCTCCTTCTTTAATTCCCAGTATATGTAGATTAAATCTCTCGATAGCATTCTATAATTCCCATAGGCTTTCTTTTTTTCTTTTTTGTGTATTTTAAAAAATTGATATAGCTGTACATATTTTGGGGATACATAGATATTTTGATACATGTATACAATGTGTAATGATCAAATCATTTATCTTTTCATTGTGTTGGAAAATTACAATTGTTCTCTTCAACCTATTTTGAAACATACAACAAACTATTTTTAACTATCATTGCTTTTTCATTCTTTTTTCTTGTTCCTCTGTTAATGTAATTTCAAATGTTCTATTTTCAAGCTTACTAACTTTTGTCTTCAGCTTGATCATGCCTGCTTTTGAAGTTTTCTATTGCATTTTTAGTCATTGTATTCCTTTTTTGTTTTGTTTTGTTTTGTTTGTTTTTGACAGAGTTTCACTCTTGTTGCCCAGGCTGGAGTGCAATGGCACAATCTCGGCTCACTGCAACCTCTGTCTCCCAGGTTCAAGTGATTCTCCTGCCTCAGTCTCCCAAGTAGCTGGGATTACAGGCATGCGCAACCATGCCTGCCTAATTTTTGTATTATTAGTAGAGATGGGGTTTCACCATGTTGGCAAGGCTGGTCTCGAACTCCTGACCTCAGGTGATCCGCCCACCTCGGCCTTCCCAAGTGCTGGGATTACAGGCATGAGCCACCGTGCCCAGGCTAGTCATTGTATTATTAATCTCTAGGATTTCTTTTCATTATTATTTTTTTCTTTTTTAGACGGAGTCTTGCTCTGTCACGAGACTTGAGTGCAGTGGCATGATCTTGGCTCACTGCAACTTCCGTCTCCCTGGTTCAAGTGATTCTCCTGCCTCAGCCTCCCGAGGATTTCTTTTTTAAAATTGTATCTACTTCTTTGTCAAACTCTTTGTTGTGTTCATGTTTCGTTCAAAATTTCATTTAATTTTTTGTCCATATATTCTCTAGTTCAGTGAACTTCCTTCAGAAGGTTATTCTAAATTCTTCACCTGTCATTTCCTAGGTCCTATTGTTGGAGCTTTGTTAGTTTCTTTTGACGGTGTAATGGTTTCCTGAGTCTTTGCAATTCTTGCATCTTTGCATTGGTATCTGTGCATTTAAGGAAACAGCCACCTTTCCCAGCTTTTATAGATGTGCTCTGGCAGGGATAGACTTGCATTATTTGGTCTAGTCTGTGATTCGAAGTGGGCCAGTTGGTGACAGCCCTGAGGGGGTAGAACTTGCTTTCAGGTTCTCTAGATGGCTGGACTGCTGCCTTTGCTCTGAGTTCATATAGAGAAGCTACCTAGGCTCTGCTATCAGTGAGACAACTGACTTAATCCTGCAATCAGGCTGAGCTTCTGGATAGGCACTGCAATTACCTCAGATTGGGCCAAACCACAGGGTATATTCCTTGGCCAGGTAGTATTACCATGTGAGTTCAGCAGTTGATCTGGGTTGTAGGAGGGTCCCTGAAATTAGGTGGAGCTGTTGATTGGGATAAACAGAACCAGCTGCTTTGCACGGTGGAAATGCACAGTTGAGGTGTCTCTCCTTGTGTATGAGAGGATTTGGGGTGGACTTTGAGTCCAGGCTGAGCACTGCTTTAACTCCTGGGTGTGGCACAATTAGCCACTGCCCTTTGCTGAATCTTTCTAATGCTATGATCTTTCAACAGAACATCCAGCATCAGTACAGAGAGCACCAGTTCTGAGAAACACAGCTGGGAAATGCTGACTGTCTTAATTAGGATATATACTATTACAAATGGAAATATATTCAAGCCAACTAATGCAAAAAAGAAGTGTAAGGGAAAAATACACGAATATCTTCCATGAATCAAGCACACAAATGACAGTCAGACTTTAGCAGGCCTGACAGTCAGGCCTCCTTCATGTATGATAATCTCTAGTCTACCTTCTTTGACATCCAGCAATTAACTCATTTTGTATCTCCCTTAACATGTCACCTCCCAGGACAGTACCTGCTGTGCATCATGACTAGCACATAGTAGGCCCTTTCTCATTGTCTGTCATTGAGACCATGAATGCATCCATCTAAAGACCTGAAGTTGAATGTGTCAAGCTGCCTAAGGTTTCAGAACTGCAATCTATTTCATAAGTGAGACCAGCAAGTGAACCCCAAGACTCTAAGTGAAATGAAATCTGATGCATTGGCCTAATAAATGGGAACAGCATTTGGAAGATTATTAAAACCCAGAAGAGTCAGATAATTAAAGTGGCAAACAAAGATTTTATATGATTTTTGATTTCAGACACACAAACAATGCCTCGTGGCAGTGCGCCCTGTTTTTCTTTTAGATCCAATTGTTTGGATATACTTGGGAAAAAAAGAAAACAACTTCTGTTAATAGAAGTACTTACTGGTAAATAATTCAGCCATGATCAAATGGTTCTTTACAACTTTGAGGTTTTTATTCCTAAAAGGACATGGCATATTTTTTTCTGTGATAATACGTGATTATTATAAAAAGTGTCAATAACCTAGTGAAAAATCTCTCACATTCCAAATCTATCACTCTCAGAAATAACCACTATTAATAGTTTGACATATGTATCAAATACTTTCAATATATCCTGTGTTTTTCACTTCACATATTATTGACATCATTCTTATCAATACATAGATATAGCTTGGGCACTTTCCATCATATGGATGAAAAATAATTTGTTTGACTACCAGCCTTTTCATGGGCATTGATTTTCCTTTTAACTTTTTGCTGTTATAAATATCTGTGCAATTAATTCTAATGCATAATACTTATTATTTTCTTGGATAATTCCCAAAAGTGGAATTTCAGGGTTGCTCTCCAATTAGTTTGTTCCAACATCCATGTGGTGTGCAGAAAAATGTGCAAAGATGTTCAGGTCCTAATTTCTAGAACTTTAGAAAATACTAGGTTACATGGCAAAGAGAAATTAAGGTTGCTAAATCAGATAAATTAAAAAGAGTGAGAATATCTTGGATTATCTGGGTGGGCCCAGTGCAATCTCATGGGTTTTAAAAGTAGACTAGAGAGGAAAGAGAGAATCAGTGGAAGAAGTAACTATAGAAGAAAGGCACAGAGATATGTGAGGTTGTTCGTTTAAAGATGCCAGAAAGGGCCATGAACCAACAAAGGTGGACAGCCTATAGAAGCTGGGAAGGGCAAAGAAATGAATTCTCCCCTAGTACTTCCAGAAAGGAACACAGTCTTGCCAACATCTTGACTTTAGCCTAGTGAGATCTGTGTCAGACTTCTAAACGACAGAACCGTAAGATGATAAATTTGTGTTGTTTTAAGCCACTGAGTTTCTGGTAATTTATTATGGTGACAATGGAAAGCTAATACAGTTTACTCTCAGATTAATATAGTGAGAGTCAGCATCAGTTCTCTATTTGTTTAAGCTACCGTTAGTTATTTGTTCTATAATTTGCAGCCAAAGCAGTTCTAACAGAATCTCCCTTTAGTCCTTACTTATACCCTATCCACTTTCTCTCCTCTAATCTAATCCTATTCATCCTAGTTTAACTCCTTCATGAAGCTTCCTTCACTGCTGCAGCTAGCCCCTCCAGCATGCATCCAATCCAATCGGTTGCTACATTATGTTGCATATTCCTCCGAATGTTTAATGTTCGTCAGCCCTGGTTGCTCGCTAGAATGACATTGTCCAGTAGGACTTTCTGTAGTGAAGAGAATTTATTTTCTTTTTTTTTTCATCTTCTAAAGGCTTTATTATTTTGCCTCTAATACTCAAACTCATAATTCTAGACTTGTTTTTTTAATGGCATGAGGTAAATGTCTAATATTACTTTTTATCATAGGGATACCCAGTTGCCCCAGTACCTTTTATTTTTTATTTATTTTTATTTTGTTTTACTTTTTAAAATATTATTATACTTTAAGTTCTAGGGTACATGTGCACAATGTGCGGATTTGTTATACATGTACACATATGCCATATTGGTGTGTTGCACCCATTAACTAATGAAGAGAATTTCTATATCTGTTTCCAACATGGTCATCACTAGCCACATGTAGCCACTGAGCCCTTGAAATGTGGCTTGTGTAACTGAGGAACTGGAATTTTAATTCTATTTAATTTCATTTTAAATAACCACATGTGGCAAGTAGCTACAATGTTGGTAAACATAGCACTAGAATTTCAGATTTCTTTTTTTTCTTTTTTTTCTTTTTGACGGAGTCTTGCCCTGTCGCCAGGCTGGATGGCATGATCTCGGCTCACTGCAATCTCCGCCTCCTGGGTTCAAGCGACTCTCCTGCCTCAGCCTCTAGAGTAGCTGGGACTACAGATGCATGCTGCCACACCCGGCTAATTTTTGTATTTTTAATAGAGAAGGGGTTTCACCATGTTGGCCAGGATGGTCTCTATCTCCTGACCTTGGCTTCTCAAAGTGCTGGAATATACAGGTGTGAGCCACCCCACCTAGCCAGAATTTTAGTTTATTAAAGAAAACAATGATGAGTAAAGTTCTTTGCCTCTAGTAGAGGGATAGAAACTAACTACATAATAATTCATTTTAGATGGCCTTTAATGACTCCATATTGCCCACAGCAGTCATTGGCAATTCATATGCCTATAGGAAATGGACAGGTAATATAAATGAGGGAAGTTTCCTGAGCACAACAATAGGGAAGGTTGGGAACTGCAGTAAGCTATCTAAAGGGGCAGTGGCTTTTCAGCCCCAGATGATATTGCCATATTGAAGAGAGTATCAATATGGCCAAATAGTTCCATTTTTTAAAGAAACGTCAGAAATTGGGTAGATGAAAACATCATATTTTAAAATGTTGATAATTCAAAATTTTTTATAAAAGAACTCTGGATAGCACAAATAAAAGATATATGTTGGCCAGATGTGATCAGAGGCTCACCAATTTGAGGCCTGTGACCCACAACATAAATTTCAGATTTTTTTCCAACCTAGCCCCAGGAGATCTGCAGATAGCCCAGGCTGGCCTCCTGCAGTTCCTCTCTAGTGTACTCTGCTCTAGCAACCTGGGACCACATGCAGTTCTCCAAACACATCCTGCACTCTTTTGCCTTTATGCCTTTGCTTCTGCCATTCTTGCTACCTCTACACCTTCACCCTACACAAACCTTGACCCTCTTGTCTTCATAGGAAAATCCTAATTACTTTTCAGTGCTCAGCTCAGATGTCCTTTCTTCTATAATGTCTTCTCTGAATCTATATAAAATCAAAAGACTAACATTTTGCACAGAGGACTGTTTCTCATGTGGCATTAGAATAAGTTGCTTTCCAACTAGCTTCATTAATAATTCCTGCTACTTTCTGAGCACTCAGCTAAATGACTTGTATGACTAACTGTGCTTAGAGACTTACTTAACCTGCTTAGAGACTTATTTAACCTACTACCTATTCACCCCACGGATAGGCAAATAAACCCTGGCTGCTACTTCCTTCTCTGCATAGGATGAGTAATGACAATAACCACCTTCTGGCATGGTAAAGAGTAAAAAACATATAACATGTAAAGTACTTAGTACAGTGTTTGGAGAACAGTAAATGCTCAGTGTGTGTTTGCCCTTATAGTCACTTCTCACCCTTGGAACATGCCACGAAGAGGTGCCCATATGCCCGGCAATATAATCACAAATCAATGTCTGCTTTTAGGAGAGTTTGCCCTGGAGAATTTTAGGTGGTGGGGTGGAAGTGGGATTCACATTTGATACTACACAATTGGGGTTTGCCATTGTCGTTTTCTATTTTTGCATTATGCAAACTCACAAGGTATGCCCCTCAGCTCAGCAGGCACATGCACCTTTTATTCCTCAATATCAGATGGTTGGGCCGATGATGACTTTTCTCTCCCAGTTGCTCCTTAGTACTTCCCAAAATGAACCCTGCATATGCCATATAGCTTATATTTTAAATCAGACCATCTAACCAACAGACGATCCAAACTGGGTGGAAAATCCACGCAACTGTTACAACTTGAAATAGCAAGGAGACAAACAATTTTGTTTATATAGGATTTTTCCCTTACAACAATGCTGTGACTTAGCATTATGAATTTTATAACACATATTTGAAAAAGTGAAACATGAACAGGTTGAGGAGTCAGCCCAAAGTCACGTGAGTGTTACAGCAAAGATTGAAATTCTGATCTGTTTAAAGTTGAAGCTCAATGATGCCAAAGCACAGCCCAGTCCAGAAGAGGGGCCGACCCCAAGTCCCCAGGTGGGAAGTAACTGAAGCCAGGATTGGCTATGTGACGTGCAAGGGTTACACTGCCAGTGCAGGGCGCCAAGTCCAAGTCTCCTGACTCCAGGGGCTTCTTCTGTTCTAGGTGACTGCCTCTCCCTGCACGAAGAAACAGTTTGTATCTAAGACACACTAAAAGAGGGATGGAGCAAAGCAGTGCTAGTGGCAGCTCCTGAAAGGGCCTTCGAGGCAGCCTGGGCATTTCCTCAAGACACTCACTGGGGATCATAGCTTGAGCAGACCCTAGGAGCATTTGCCTAGCACTCAGACCACAGGGGAGGATCGCTGGAGGGCACAGCTGCCCCTCATGACAGTCAGGCCAGAGAGTAAGGGCCACTGGCCTTCTTTAAAGACGACTAGCAAGGCTCTCAGGAGACTCAACCCAACTCTTCTGTGTTTCTTCATAGGCCTTTGAAAACCTAGACTATCCAGAAAGATAACATCTCTTCTACAGAATAGCAGGCCCTGTGCCTCCCTGAGGAATACCTGCATTTCTTGGAAGAATAGTATTTGCGATACTGTGAGGCCTATGGCTTTTGAGAATTCCTTAGAGTGGTAGAAAGTCATAATTAATCCTTTTTTTTCCATTTTTCTGGGGAAAAATGGATTTAAGTAAACTCATAATGTGATAACAAAACATGTGTTGATGTGTACATTCTGAAATGTAATGTTCCCACTGCAATACCTCCATATCTTAGAAAAATAATTGCAGTTTTCTGATTAAAAATGTCTTACCTACGCAGTCGCTGGAAAACACTGAGGATGTACACACCAGCGCAGAGGAAGATTTAAGTCAGCTACCATCCCAGCACTCAGAGCCAGCCAGGCTTAATTTCTTGGTGCTTACATGTCCCATTTGTTTTTAAAAATACATATAATACTATTTTCTTAGTTGATTTTTTTTTTCTTAAAGTATTTTGAATTCCTTGTGATAGAGCTGTTCTGTATTTTGACTGAGATGGTGGTCACACAAATCTATACATGTGACAATGTTGCTTAGAATTCAACACACACACACACACACACACACAAATGAGTGCATGTAACAATGGTGAAACCTGAATAAGGTTGGTGGACTGTATCAATGTCAATTTCTGTAATATTGTACTATAAGCAAGATGTTACCATTAGGGAAAACTGGAAAAAGAGTAAACTGGACCCCTCTATATTGTTTCTTACAACTACATGTGAATCTAAATTATCTCAAAATTAAAAGCTTGAAAATAACTTGAAACATATGACATCCTTCCTTATCAACATTGCTATACAGTATCATTTTCAATAGCTATCTAATTTTAAACTCCATGGATATATCCTGATTGAGTTAACCAATTCTCTAATAAATTCTGGTCTTAGGGACCAGAAAAGCTACTCATTGCAGACATTAGTCTAAATTATGAATTTATCAAATCAGAAAAGATCTTATTAATCATCTAATTCTGATATCTCATTTTATAGAAGGGAAAATTAAGGCCCAGATAGGCAAAGTACTTTGTTCAAGATCAGAGAAGCAGTAAATGAGAAAGTGTAGCCTACATCCTTGGCCTCCAGACACTCAGGCCTTAGTGTACCACCTCTGAAGAGGACAAAAAGTTAGTTAAGAGGGGCGGTTCCAAGATGGCCAAATAGGAACAGCTCCAGTCTACAGCTGCCATTGTGAGTGACACAGAAGACGGGTGATTCCTGCATTTCCAACTGAGGTACCGGGTTCATCTCACTGGGGCTTGTCAGACAGTGGGTGCAGGACAGTGGCTGCAGCCCACTGAGCTTGGGCCAAAGCAGGGCAAGGCACCGCCTTACCCAGGAAGTGCAAGGGGTCAGGGAATTCCCTTTACTAGCCAAGGGAAGCTGTGACAGATGGCACCTGGAAAATTGGATCACTCCCACCCTAATACTGCGCTTTTCCAATGGTCTTAGCAAAGGCACATCAGGAGATTATATTCCATGCCTGGCTTGGAGAGTCCCACGCCCACAGAGCCTTGCTCATTGCTAACACAGCAGTCTGAGATTGAACTGCAAGGTGGCAGCAAGGCTAGGGGAAGGGCGCTGCCATTGCTGAGGCTTGAGTAGGTAAACAAAGCCAGGAAGCTCGAACTGGGGGGAGCCCACCACAGCTCAAGGAGGCCTGCTTGCCTCTGTAGACTCCACCTCTGGGGGCAGGGCATAGCCGAACAAAAGGCAGCAGAAACCTCTGCAGACTTCAATGTCCCTGTCTGACAGCTTTGAAGAGAGTAGTGGTTCTCCCAGCACAGAGTTTGAGATCTGAGAATGGACAGACTGCCTCCTCAAGTGGGTCCCTGACCCCCAAGTAGCGTAACTGGGAGGCACCCATGCAGTAGGGGCAGACTGACACCCCACACGGCCAGGTACCCCTCTGAGACGAAGCTTCCAGGGGAACAATCAGGCAGCAACATTTGCTGTTCAGCAATATTCTCTGTTCTGCAGACTGCACTGCTGATACCCAGGCAAACAGGGTCTGGAGTGGACCAACAGCAAACTCCAACTGACCTGCAGCTGAGAGTCCTGACTGTTAGAAGGAAGACTAACAAACAGAAAGGACATACACACCAAAACCACATCTGTAGGACACTATCATCAAAGACCAAAAGTAGATAAAACCACAAAGACAGGGAAAAAACAGAGCAGAAAAGCTGAAAACTCTAAAAATGAGAGTGCCTCTGCGCCTCCGAAGGAACACAGCTCCTCGCCAGCAATGGAACAAAGTGGAACAGAGAAGTACTTTGACAAGTTGAGCAAAGAAGGCTTCAGATGATCAAACTTCTCCGAGCTAAAAGAGGAAGTTTGAACCCATTGCAAAGAAGCTAAAACCCTTGAAAAAAGATTAGACGAATGGCTAACTAGAATAAAGAGCATAGAGAAGTCCTTAAATGACCTGATGGAGCTGAAAACTGTGGTACGAGAACTACGTGATGAATGAACAAGCTTCAGTAGCCGATTTGATCAACTTGAAGAAAGGGTATCAGTGATTGAAGATCAAATGAATGAAATGAAGTGAGAAGAGAAGTTTAGAGAAAAAAGAGTAAAAAGAAATGAACAAAGCCTCCAAGAAATATGGTACTATGTAAAAAGACCAAATCTACATCTGATTGGTGTACCTGACAGTGACAGGGAGAATGGAACCAAGTTGGAAAACACTCTGCAGGATATTATCCAGGAGAATGTCCCCAACCTAGCAAGGCAGGCCAATATTCAAATTCAGGAAATACAGAGAATGCCACAAAGATACTCCTCGAGAAGAGCAACTACAAGACACATAATTGTCAGATTCACCAAGTTGGAATGAAGGAAAAAATGTTAAGGGCAGCCAGAGAGAAAGGTCAGGTTACCCACAAAGGGAAGCCCATCAGACTAACAGCAGATCTCTCAGCAGAAACTCTACAAGCCAGAAGAGAGTGGGGGCCAATATTCAACATTCTTAAAGAAAAGAATTTTCAACCCAGAATTTCGTATTCAGTCAAACTAAATTTCATAAGTGAAGGAGAAATAAAATCCTTTACAGATAAGCAAATGCTTAGAGATTTTGTCACCACCAGGCCAACCCTACAAGAGTTCCTGAAGGAAGCACTAAACATAGAAAGGAACAACTGGTACCAGCCACTGCAAAAACATGCCAAAATGTAAAGACCATCGATGCTAGGAAGAAACTGCAGCAACTAATGAGCAAAATAACCAACTAACATCATAATGACAGGATCAAGTTCACACATAACAATATTAACCTTAAATGTAAATGGACTAAATGCTCCAATTAAAAGTCACCGACTGGCAAATTGGATAAAGAGTCAAGACCCATCAGTGTGCTGTATTCAGGAGACCCAACTCATGGGCAGAGACACACATAGGCTCAAAATAAAGGGATAGAGGAAGATCTACCAAGCAAATGGAAAACACAAAAAGGCAGGGGTTGCAATCCTAATCTCTGATAAAAAAAAAAAAAAAAAAAAAAAAAAAAACGAAAAAGATCAAAAAAGACAAAGAAGGCCATTATATGTTAAAGGGATCAATTCAATAAGAAGAGCTAACTATCCTAAATATATATGCACCCAATACAGGAGCACCCAGGTTCATAAAGGAAGTCCTTACAGACCTACAAAGAGACTTAGACTCCCACACAATAATAATGGGAGACTTTAACACCCCACTGTCAATATTAGACAAATAAACAAGACAGAAAGTTAAAAAGGATATCCAGGAATTGGGCTCAGCTCTGCACCAAGCAGACCTAATAGACATCTACAGAACTCTCCACCCCAAATCAACAGAATATACATTCTGCTTAGCACCACATGGCACTTATTCCAAAACTGACCACATAGTTGGAAGTAAAGCACTCCTCAGCAAATGTAAAAGAACAGAAATTATAACATACTATCTCTCAGACCACAGTGCAATCAAACTAGAACTCAGGATTAAGAAACACACTCAAAACCGCTCAACTACATGGAAAGTGAACAACCTGCTCCTGAATGACTACTGGGTACATAACAAAATGAAGGCAGAAATAAAGATGTTCTTTGAAACCAATGAGAACAAAGATACAACACAGCAGAATCTCTGGGACACATTTAAAGCAGTGTGTAGAGGGAAATTTATAGCACTAAATGCCCACAAGTGAAAGGAGGAAACATCTAAAATTGACACCCTAATTAAAAGAACTAGAGAAGCAAGAGCAAACACATTCAAAAGCTAGCAGAAGGCAAGAAATAACTAAGATCAGAACAGAGCTGAAGGAGATACAGACACAAAAATCCCTTCAAAAAATCAATGAATCCAGGAGCTGGGTTTTGAAACGATCAACAAAATTGATAGACGGCTAGCAAGACTAATAAAGAAGAAAAGAGAGACGAATCAAATAGACGCAATAAAAAATGATAAAGGGGATATCACCAGCAACCCCACAGAAATACAAACTACCATCAGAGAATACTATAAACACCTCTACACAAATCAACTAGAAAATCTAGAAGAAATGGATAAATTCCTGGACACATACACCCTCCCAAGACTAAACCAGGAAGAAGTTGAATCCCCGAATAGACCAATAACAGGCTCTGAAATTGAGGCAATAATTAATAGCCTACCAACCAAAAAAAGTCCAGGACCAGACAGATTCAGAACCGAACTCTACCAGAGGTACAAAGAGGAGCTGCTACCATTCCTTCTGAAACTATTCCAATCAATAGAAAAAGAGGGAATCCTCCCTAACTCATTTTATGAGGTCAGAATCATCCTAATACCAAAGCCTGGTAGAGACACAACAAAAAATGAGAATTATTGACCAATATCCCCGATGAACATCGATGCAAAGATTCTCAATAAAATACTGGCAAACTGAATCCAGCAGCACATCAAAAAGCTTATCCATCATGATCAAGTGGGCTTCATCCCTGGGATGCAAGGCTGGTTCAACATATGCAAATCAATAAACGTAATCCATCATATAAAAAGAACCAAAGACAAAAACCACCTGATTATCTCAAAAGATGCAGAAAAGGCTTTTGACAAAATTCAACAGTCCTTCATGCTAAAAACTCTCAATAAATTGGATATTGATGGGACATATCTCAATATAATAAGAGCTATTTATGACAAACCCACAGCCAATATCATACTGAATGGGCAAAAACTGGAAGCATTCCCTTTGAAAACTGGCACAAGACAGGGGTGCCCTCTCTTACCACTCCTATTCAACATAGTGTTGGAAGTTCTGGCCAGGGCAATCAGGCAGGAGAAAGAAATAAAGGGTATTCAATTAAGAAAAGAGGAAGTCCGGTTGTCCCTGTTTGCAGATGACATGATTGTATATTTAGAAAACACCATCTTCTCAGCCCAAAATCTCCTTAAGCTGATAAGCAACTTCAGCAAAGTCTCAGGATACAAAATCAGTGTGCAAAAATCACAAGCATTCTTATACACCAATAACAGACAAACAGAGAGCCAAATCATGAATGAACTCCCATTCACAGCTGCTGCAAAGAGAATAAAATGCCTAGGAATCCAACTTACAAGGGAAGTGAAGGACCTCTTCAAGGAGAACTAGAAACCACTGCTCAACGAAATAAAAGAGGACACAAACAAATGGAAGAACATTCCATGCTCATGGATAGGAAGAATCAATATTGTGAAAATGGCCGTACTGCCCAAGGTAATTTATAGATTCACTGCCATGCCCATTAAGCTACCAATGACTTTCTTCACAGAATTGGAAAAAACTACTTTAAAGTTCATATGGAACCAAAAAAGAGCCCGCATTGCCAAGACAATCCTAAGCCAAAAGAACAAAGCTGGAGGCATCACACTACCTGACTTCAAACTATACTACAAGCCTGCAGTAACCAAAACAGCATGGTACTGGTACCAAAACAGAGATATAGACCAACGGAACAGAACAGAGCCCTCAGAAATAATACCACACATCTACAACCATCTGATCTTTGACAAACCTGACAGAAACAAGAAATGAGGAGAGGATTCCCTATTTAATACATCGTGCTGGGAAAACTGGCTAGCCTTAAGTAGAAAGCTGCAACTGAATCCCTTCCTTACACCTTATAAAAAATTAATTCAAGATGGATTAAAGACTTAAATGTTAGATCTAAAACCATAAAAACCCTACAAGAAAACCTAGGCAATACCATTCAGGACATAAGCATGGGCAAGGACTTCATGTGTAAAACACTAAAAGCAATGGCAACAAAAACCGAAATTGACAAACTGGATCTAATTAAACTGAAGAGCTTCTGCACAGCAGAAAAACTACCATCAGAGTGAACAGGCAACCTACAGAATGGGAGAAAATTTTTGCAATCTATCCCTCTAACAAAGGGCTAATATCCAGAATCTACAAAGAACTCAAACAAACTTACAAGAAAAAAACAAACAACCCTATCAAAAAATGATCAAAGGATATGAACAGTCACTTCTCAAAAGAAGACATTTATGCAGTCAACAGACACATGAAAAAATTCTCATCATCACTGGCCATCAGAGAAATGAAAATCAAAACCACAATGAGATACCATCTCACATCAGTTAGAATGGCGATCATTAAAAAGTCAGGAAACAACAGTTGCTGGAGAGCATGTGGAGAAATAGGAACACTTTTACACTGTTGGTGGGAATGTAAACTAATTCAACCATTGTGGAAGATAGTGTGGTGATTCCTCAAGGATCTAGAACTGGAAATACCATTTGACCCAGCCATCACATTACTGGGTATGTACCCAAAGGATTATAAATCATGCTGCTATAAAGACACATGCACACGTATGTTTATTGTGGCACTATTCACAATAGCAAAGACTTGGAACCAACCCAAATGTTCATCAATGATAGACTGGATTCAGAAAATGTGGCACATATACACCATGGAATACTATGTAGCCATAGAAAATGATGCGTTCATGTCCTTTGTAGGGACATGGATGAAGCTGGAAACCATCATTCTCAGCAAACTATCGCAAGGACAAAAAACCAAACACCACATGTTCTCACTCATAGGTGGGAAATGAACAATGAGAACACTTGAACACAGGAACGGGAACATCACACAGTGGGGCCTGTCATAGGGTGGGGGTAGGGGGAAGGACAGTATTAGGAGATATACCTAATGTAAATGATGAGTTAATGGGTGTCGGACACGAACATGGCACATGTATATATATGTAACAAACCTGCACGTTGTGCACATGTACCCTAGAACTTAAAGTATAATAAAAAAAAAAAAAACTGAGTTTAATGGATGACAGGCTAATATGCAGCCACAAGATATAGTTAAGTAACTTAAATATGTACTGACATAGCAAAATGATCTGAGTAATTCCAGAGTTGCACTCAAACACAGTTAATGTGAATGGGCGAAGCGGCATGAACGGATTACAATAGAGTGGGGTGAGAAGTATGAAAAACTCAAGTGACAGCAGTTACTTACTTCTAGTTAATTGTTTCTACATCAGAATGCAAGCTGTGTTGCCACAAGGAAACTTGGGTCTTTATGTAATAATACTGTAATTTATAAAATATTCACACCAAATTCTTTAAAATGAACCAAAAAAAGAAAATCCCAAAGAACCATGTAAGCCAAGCACATATTTGTGGGGGTAAATCAATTTGTAAGCTCTATGTGTAAACAGTTTGTAACTGCTCAGGTATAATTTAATTTGTATTATTAAAAATATATATATATACAGTTGACCCTTGAACAACATACAAGTTAGGGGTGCTGACCCACCATGCAGTTGAAAATCCATGTATAACTTTTGACTCCTCCATATCTTAATTATTACCTTCTGTTAACTGGAGCCTTACCAATAGTATAAATAGCCAGTTAACACATATTTTGTATGTTATATGGATTGTATACTGTATTCTTATAATAAAGTAAGCTAGATAAAAGAAACGTTATTAAGAAAATCATAAGAGAAAATATATTTACTATTCATAAAGTGGAAGTGGATCATCATAAAAGTCTTCATCCTTGTCTTCACATTGAGTAGGCTGAGGAGGAGGAGGAAGAGGAAGGGTCGGTCCTCCTGTCTCGGGGTAGCAGAGGCAGAAGAGATGGACTATGTGGCAGGAGAGGCAGGCACACTTAGTTTAATTTTTATTGAAAAGAAAATCTGCATATAAGTGGGCCCACACAGTTCAAACCCACGTTGTACAAACGTTAACTGTACATAAGAAAGTAAATCTAGGTGAATAAACAGATAGCATCCATTGCCTCTGAAACATGGGTGTTTTGAACACTTGCCTTTCTTCTTCATCTTCTTCATTTTAAATTATTTTTTCTTTTTAGCTGCCCAGCACCTATGATCCATTATTGTGATTGGGAAAAATCATCCCCCTTCCCCATGGCAGAGTCTTTCCCAAAGTTATCTGAAAATGCCAGTTACTGGCTTTCCTAGCCTTCCTTGGAGCTGGGACAGAGGCACATGACTTAGATCCCACCAATCAGATGAGCTACCCCAGACTCAGAATATTGGTACTATGTGGAAGAACTGCTCTGACACATTCCCAGGAAGGTATTGTAGTTGTGGTAGCCATTACCATTTGCTGGAGGCCTCAATGACAAAGGTAGAGGCAGTGTCCAATGGTACAAGTTCTGGGGTGTCCATGAGATGAGGTCCCGTTTGTGTCTAGTAGGGGCAACTGCAACACCTTGTGGGATCAATTCCTATTTCAATTCCTGATTAGTTTTCTTCCAACTATTATTTTATGTTCAGGGGTACATGTGCAGGTTTGTTACATGGGTAAATTGCATGTCTCTGGGATTTTGTATAAAAATGATTTCATCACCCAGGTAGTGAGCATGTTACCTGATAGGTAGTTTTCCAATCCTCATCCTCCCTCTATCTCCTACCCTCAAATAGACCCCAAGGTCTATTGTTCTCCTCTTTGTGTTCACATATATTCAATGTTTAGCTTACACTTATAAGTGAGAACATGCAGTATTTGGTTTCCTGTTCCTGTGTTAATTCACTGAGGATAATGGCCTCCAGCTGCATCCATATTGCTGCAAAGGACATGGTTTCATTCCTTTTTATGGTTGCATAGTATTTCATGGTGTATATGAACCACATTTTCTTTACTCAGTCCACCATTGATGGGCATCTAGGTTGATTCCATGTCTTTGCTATTGTGAAAAGTGCTGCAATGAACATATGCATGCATGTGTCTTCATGGTAGAAAATTTATATTCCTTTGGGTATATACCCAGTAATGGGATTGATGAGTCAAATGGTATTTCTGTATTTAGAGCTTTGAGAAATCGCCAAATGGCTTCCACAATGACTGAACTAATTTACATTCCCATCAGGTGTGTAAAAGCATTCCCGTTTCTCTGCAACCTTGCCAGGATCTGTTATATTTTGACTTTTTAATAACAGTCATTCTGACAAGTATGAGATGATATTTCATCGTGGTTTTGATATGCACTTCCATAATGATTAGTGATGTTGAGCATTTTTTCATATGCTTTTTGGCTGCATCTATGTCTTTTGAGAAGTGTCTGTTCATGTCATTTGTCCATTTGTTAATGTGGTAGTTTGTTTTTTGCTTGTTGATTTTGAGCATTACTCCTGAGCATTAGTATCCAAGCCTGGTTCTCTTGATGATGATCTGAGATTTTCAGTATCATTTAACAAATTCTAATTTTGCTGAAGTTAGCCAGAACTGCTTTACACTGCATAAAATGGGGACCCTGACTGACACAATGAGATTGGGTTGGTATATTTTTATGTATATACTGTTGTGTTTACATTTTAACATCAATTTATATTAACTAAACAGACAAGTGCTCAAACATTTAGTATACAAGTAGATAGTAATCAAGAGGATATGGAGTAAAATCTTGCAATGAATTGTTCTCACACTTTTGCTCCCTCAAACATATCCTACCCTAAATAACCATTTTATTTTGCTTACAGCAGAAGACTCTGCTATGTATCAGTTCAGTGGCTAGGGCAGGAAGGATTCATTTCCAAGATGACTTCTTTACTTACGTGTCTGATGTCTTGGGGTTCCTTGCTCTCTCTCTCTCCACATGGCTTCTCATCCTCCAGGACCTCTCCACATGTCTTGGTGCCCCACACTTTTGCTTATGCCAGTTCCTCTAACTGGAATGCCTTTTCTCCTTTTAATCTATAAAAATCCTATTACCTTCTTAGGATGTGAACAGACACTTTTCAAAAGAAGACATTTATGCTGGCAACAAACACATGAAAAAAAGCTCATCATCACTGGTCATTACAGAAATGCAAATCAAAACCACAATGAGATACCATCTCACACCAGTTAGAATGGTGATCATTAAAAAGTCAGGAACAACAGAGGCTGGAGAGGATGTGGAGAAATAGGAATGCTTTTACACTGTTGTGGAGTGTAAATTAGTTCAACCATTGTGGAAGACAGTATGGTGATTCCTCAAGGATCTAGGACTAGAAATACCATTTGACTCAGCAATCCCATTACTGGGTATATACCCAAAGGATTATAAATCATTCTATAAAGACACATGCACATATATATTTATTGCAGTACTAATCACAATAGCCCATCCCACCCAGATATACTTGGAACCAACCCAAATGCCCATCAATGATAGACTGGATAAAGAAAATGTGGCATATATACACTATGGAATACTATGCAGCCATAAAAAAGAATGTCCTTTACAGCGATACAGATGAAGCTGGAAACTATCATTCTCAGCAAACTAACATAGGAACAGAAAACCAAACACTGCATATTCTCACTCATAAATGGGAGTTGAACAATGAGAAGACATGGACACAGGGAGGGGAACATCACACACCAGGGTCTGTTGGGGGGTAGGGTAAAGGGGAGGGAGAGCATTAGGACAAATATCTAATGCATGTGGGGCTTAAAACCTAGATGATGGGTTGATGGGTGTACCAAGCCATCATGGCACATGTATACCTATGTAACAAACCTGCACGTTCTGCACATGTATCCCAGAATTTAAAGTATATATACATATATCCTATCAACTTCTTAGTCTAGAAGCTTAAATGCTCTCCTAAATCCCAAATCCAAAAATGCCCATCAGTACTCTACCACCACTACCACCACCAAGGCCATGATTTTCCCATAAAGGTCCCATCTGGGCTTCAGGAACAGGATTAATGAAAATGAAAAGTGAAGGAAGGAGATCAAGAGAGAAGACAGACATCCCTATCCTAACCCCAGACTAATGTTCATGTGTTTGCCAGCCTATCTTTTCTTTGCCTACATTCCTGCTTCTCCAGCATCTAGAAGAGTACCTAGAATATACAAGGTACTCAATGGATGCTTGTATAATGAATAAAGAAACCATTTCAAGGGAGGGACAGGAATTAACGATGCCTTCACACTGCCAGTATCTCTATTCTTTTTCCCTCTTTACTTTTATGCCCTCCACCAAATGCCCAGATGAATCTGAGTGTAATCACAAGAACACTTAGACAATTTGGCCATTTCCAGGTAAAACCATTTACAGTCTCCCCTTCATCACATTGGGTTCTCCTGCTGACAGCCTCTTAAAGGAGAAAGCTGTATACCATTCCATACTTTGGTGCAGCATCTCTGGTGCAGTTAACAGCCGGGAAAGAAGTGCCAAGAGCCCCTACTCAGAGGGCCAAGTGCTTTCAAAGATCTGCCCTGAGAGATGAGAAAAGGTAACCACAGTCCTTCAGAGATGAAAATCTTTTGCTAAAAGTCTGAAAAACCATTCCTTAGAGGAGCAGACATTTGACAGGAGCTGCAAAGTCGGCAAATCTAATTTCAGAACTACCTAGAAAATAAAAATAGGATCCTGAGTTCAGCTGGAACCGTTTTGAGGAGGATTCAGAGGGCCTGGCAAGCACAAGTGTTTATGGGAGCTGTGACCAGTCAGGCAGCTCCTTCCCAGTCTAGCCCAGAACTTGAGGGGCCTCTCTTGCTTCTACTGGGAATCACAGCACATCAGAACTAATGGGAACTCAGATTGTCACATCTAACCCCCTTATTTTACATATGAGCAAGCGAAGGACAGGAAAGAAACCACTTTACAAAGAAGATGCAGCAAGATCCATTACCAGACAAGAACATCTGCCTGACAGCTAATGGGTACCTTTGTTTTCCCTAAAGCGGCATTGGGTTGTACAATTCTGCTTCTCTGGCTTTTGGTGAGGCCACAACGCTGTTGACATAGGAACCTGAATACTACATATCTATAAAATGGCCCAACTTTCAAAAAGTCTGATCAACTTTCCCGAGGAAGAATCATTCCACATGAAGTGCTAAATTTCCATATGGCATCGCTCATCAAGAAATCTTGATCAAGCAACATTAGTTTAAGAATATTAATTCATCCATTAATATTCATGCAGACACTGTGATTAGAGGGACTGGACATCTTTTACCTTAAGTATTAAAGTTACAGAGATATCCTTTCTCTGAGAAATAGTCCTCCCCACACCCCACAGGGCTGCCATACCCCTACTCACCAGGCACATTTGTATCCTGACTGTTTTCCTGATCACACTTTTTTTTTTTTTTTTTCTGTTTGGACAGGGTCTCATTCTGTCACCCAGGCTGGAGTACAATGGTGAGATCATGGCTCACCATAGTCACGACCTCCTAGGGTTAGGTGATCCTGCCACCATAGCCTCCCAAGTAGCTAGGACTACAAGCACATGCCACCATGCCTGGCTAAATTTGTTTGTATTTTTTGTAGAGGCGGGTTTTGCCATGTTGCCCAGGCTAGTCTCAAATTCCTGGGGTAAGGCAATCCACCCACCTCAGCCTCCCAAAGTGCTAGGATTACAAGTGAGAGCCACCACGCTAAGCCCCTGCTCACATTTGACTGGACCAGGGATGATACCTAGCTCAAACTGGAACAATCCGATTCCCTTCTATGGGTTTTGAAATCTGAGAGACTTAGGGACTTAGGGAACTAGCCAATTTTCTGAGCTGGTCTCTTAAATGCAGGAAATATAATCTGAAGAATTGTCAGGAAGGCCTTACCGTGAATACGAAAAAGCAAGTAAAGCCAGTGGAAAGGATAATAATGAAATAAAAGGAGAGAATGGGAGAGATAAGAGAGAGACAGAGTGGCCAACAGAGGGAAAAACTGGCAAATGGGGAGGAAGGAGAGGAATAGAGGAAGAAACAGAGAGAAGTAACAGACAGAACCAGAGGCCAAGATTAAGGGAGAGGTAGGGGCAGGGAGGAGCAAGACTGAGAGACTGAATACTGCCTGAGTTTCAAATTTCTGTTTCAAGTCATTTGAGAGGCCCAGCTGCTTTAGGGTTCCATGCATAACACAGTGTTCTTCTGGTAATTCTCCCTTTTATAATTTGAACTCTCATTATTTTCTATTAACTACAAATAAGAGTTTTAACTATGAACAGCTTGATACTCATTCAAAAAGCAATGTTAGTTAAAAAGCCAAAAGAAAAAGACTATAAGTCAAAAAATGGCACATGATGGATTTTGACATATTTAGAGACTGCCTATACTTCCCCATGTCCATTCAAACACTGGCTAATTATCTTAGGTTAATAAAACCTTCACAACTAAAAGCAATCTAACTCAGCTCTGCAACTGGGAGAGTCAACTAAAAATTATTTTGTTATAACCATATGATGGGTAGAACAAATAATTAATACATCCAGGTTTGAAGGAAATAGAACAAAGATTGCCAAGGAGAACTGCAGGCTTAGTCAACACACTAAAACCCAGCCAATGGTGCTGAGACTTTCTTGAGAAGGTGTCTTTGGAAAACGAGGTGGCATTGGGGAAGGTGGGTGGGGCCCTGTCAGGTGGAAGCAGATGAATGGAAACTGACACATTGTATCATAGCTGTAGATTGTATGTGCTGGCACCACCTTGCCACGCTACATATTGTTCACAGTCACTCTCTTCAACTCACTCTTGGCTTCATCACTGCCTAAACACATGCACTTTTATGCATCCCTCCCTCTGTTTGTACCTTTCCCTTTGCCTGCAATGCTCTTGCCTTACTCCTTCACAAACTGCTGTGCCTCTTCCAAGTCCCTACTTGAAACATTGTTTCCTCTGGTTCCTTCTCCAGCCCACCCTGGACAAATCTGCTCACTTCTTCCCCTGTGGCCTCCTTTGCATTTGGCACTAGTACTTACTATGTTATGTATTCTAGGACCATTCTAGGTACTGGAAACAATAAGCAAAAATCTTTGCTTCATTGGCCTTTTTGTTCTACTTTGGGAGACAGATGGTAGGCAAATAAGCACACACACGTGCACGCGCGCACACACACATACGCATATATGATTTTCAGTACTGATGAGTCCTATGTAAAAGATTATTTTTTTATAAGATAGCGATTGATGGGGAAGGGAATGGGATCTTATTCTAGTAGTTTTTATGTGCTAGATCTAAGAATCTCTATGTTTGTTCATCAAACTATGAGCTCTGAGAAACATCTTTGTCTGGCACATAGCAAGTAACCAATAAATTGATAATTAAAAGTAGAACATATAAGAACCACAGGTTTCAGTATTTCACAGCCAACAGAATGCTCTTCCAGATTTTACAGAAAGCAGGTGAAATAGAGTTAACTGATTTCCCAGTGAATGACTGAAAATTATTTTGTTCCCTGAAAAATGTAAGTATCATATTTTTCTCTGAATTCACTCAGGAATGTAATTAACCAGAAAGCTCTCAGTTCTGGTACAAAACATCAATATTCCATTTCTCAGTTTCATAAATAGCTGTGTGGACTTGGCCTCACATTCCACTTTCACTGGCTTCAATTATTTAATGCCATGCTTTTCTGTCCGAAATCTGCTGTTTATTATCTGTGTGTCTCACATTGTTTTTCCAGCCACACCAGCCCAGCGAGGTTGTAATGTTTAATCCAGTGCACTGGGGTTTGTTGTCTGACTTGCATTCCAAATACTGGTTAATTTGGTTATGAGGAATCTTGGGGGACTGAGCTACTTGGCTGGAATAGGATGCATTTTGTTGAGCAAGCATATTCAACTCATTTCTGGTTACAGGCAGGAGGGTAGAGGTATAGAAAATTCTCAGTAAGTGGGAGCATTGCATTGAAGAAAACAGGCTCTTGAATTTGGAAGGCAGCGAAGAACACAGACATTGGAACCAGCTTGAGATTGGTTTGAATTTCTGTTCTGCTATTTATTATTAAGGTGTTCCAGAACAAATCAATCCCAAGTTTCTCCTCTGAAAATAAATAAAATAATACCTACTTTGCAATGTTGCTGCAACAATCAAATACATTGTCTGCAAAACACCTAGCAGAGGATCTCGTGCATAGCAGGCATTTACCAGATAAATTCTTAAGACCTTCTTTGATCAAAGTTGTCTATATTGTTAGAAGGAAATTTATATTCAATAGACTTTCCCTCTAGATCAGTTATTTCAAAACTGTATGGACGCAATATGATATAATTCACTATTCCCCACACTTTGCATCAAAGTAGAGATTTGTGTTCAAGAACAAAATTTGGGACCAGATAGCCTGAGTCTGAAACCTGCTTAACCTCCTCTAGTTATTTAAATTCGCAGTGCCTGTCTGATTTGCAAAATGGAAATAGTGCTTATTTCACAGTATTACTGTCAGGTTAATTGAGTTAATATATCCAATTTACTAAGGTTTGTTTTGGGTATAATGTTTGTTATTTTTTGCTTAATACTTTCCTTTAAATTAAATTGACCTTTTTTAAAAAAAGCTTAGATACATTCATTTTAAAAGGAGACTTCATACCATGTCTATAAATGAAAAACCAAAATTGTTAAAAATAAACACAACAAAATCAAAGCAATGTTATAAAAATTCAGCTAAATGTGACTGCATGCTGAAGACAATGAGCCTGAGACCTGCCTTATCTTTTGTTCAAAGGGAATTTTTTCTTTTTTGCTTTTTTTTAGAAATAAGCCTATTCTTTAATTTTTATATTTGCCAGCCTTTAAAAATCATTATGTAAATGTAAGTTTGAGTTCTGGCTCTTAAAATTCTTTTTTAAAAATTATTATTTTACTTCAAGTTCTGGGATACAAGTGCAGAACGTGTAGGTTTGTTACATAGGTATACGTGTGCCATGGTGGTTTGCTGCACCCATCAACACATCATCTAGGTTTTAAGCCCCGCATGCATTAGGTATTTGTCCTAATGTTCTCCCTCCTCTCTCCCCTCAGCCCCCTGACTGGCCCGCATGTGTGTTGTTCCCTTCCCTGTGTCCATGTGTTCTCATTGTTCAACTCCGACTTGTGAAAGAACATGTAGACTTTGATTTTCTGTTCCTGTGTTAGTTTGCTGAGGATAATGGCTTCTAGCTTCATCCATGTCCCTGCCAAGGACATGATCTTATTCCTTTCTATGGCCGCATAGTACTCCATTGTGTATATGTACCACGTTTTCTTTATCCAGTCTATCATTGATGGGCATTTGGGTTGGTTCCATGTCTTTGCTATTGTGAATAGTGGTGCAATAAACATTTGTGTGCATGTGTTGAAGAGAATTTTTCAAGTACCCAAGAAAGGTTTAGAGATCTAGAACTAGATGGAGACTTTCTTCATAGAATCAGAACAATGCTTTCAGTTTGTGATTCAGTCTTAGGTCTATGTACTTCCTGAAAGCAGCTCTTCTGCATCTAGAGGAGAGCACTGGAGAAATGGAGTTAGGAACACCAGGCTCTGGCCACACGGACACTATTAATTAGAGATTGGCCATTAGACAAAGTGAGTTAGCTTCCCTGGACCTCAGTGTTTCCTGTGTGAAATGAAGAAATTGGGCTTTAAAGATCCCTTTTATCTCTGGAATGCAAGGATTCTCATGCTGCTTGAGATACAGTATTTTATTGTGTCTCTGTTTAGCGCCATCACAGAACCCCCGAGTGACCCATTCATTCTTTGTGGAATTGAACTGACCACTTTGGACTACTCAAGATTTCCTAGTTGGGTAATGTTTTCATCTCAGCTAGGTGGACAGTTATATAAGGGCAGGAACAGTGTTCATTTTATATATCCTCCAGTCCCAGGCTATGAAAAGACTTGATGATTTTATCTTCTTGATCTAAATAGGATGCTCAACAGCATTTGCTTCCTGTTAGAACAGTGGGGGACAGAATGAATGAGCCTCACTGACAGAGGTAAAATCTTTTCACTCTAGAAGAATAGACTCTGAGACCCTCACATAACCCCAGGTTCACAAGAAATGGTGGGCACAGACTTCAAATCTTCCAGCATGAAAAGCTTAAGTTTCCTAGGATTAAACTAGACCACAAATAAACCTCATTTTAACATTTTTAAGCTTGTTTAAAGAAAACATTTTAAATCTCTCTGGATCATTTAAAATCTCTTTGAAAAACTAATTAAAACAGTGTTACAAGCTCACCATTTTTTATTTCCTTTTAAAGGGCTAATTCAAATCATAGAATTGAGCCACTGCCAAATTCAACTTTCTATTTTTTAATTTATCCTAAACATCTGTCTAAGGACCATCTTCTTTTCTGTAGACTCTTCATGTCATCTTTACTTACATCACTAAGCCTATTTATTTTTCCTAAGACACTGTTTTATCAACTGCTTCCCAAATGTGATCCCAAATGCTGGTGGACAGCAAAAAGATAAGCTTTACTGGAATGCGGATGTTAGGCACTCAGCTAGACTCACTCATTAGCCAAGAGGCTCACTCTGTATCAGTCAGAGTTCTTTGGTGGCAAGCAGCAGAAATTAATTCTGACAACATTGAATAGCAAAAGAAATTTGCTTAAAAAATAAATGGGGAGCACACAGAACAAAAAAGGAAGAGTTGAAAAACTAGACACAGGAAAGAGCAGGAATTGATACAGCTCTGAGGCTCTAGGTTTCCAAACTATGACCCAAGGGCAAATCTAGCCTGCCATCTGTTTTTATAAATAAAATTTCCATGGAGTATAGGCTTACCCACTTGTTTGCACGTTGTCTATGGCTGCTCTCCCTTTACAATAGCAGAGCCAAGTAATTGAGGCAGGGACCTTATGACCACAACGCCTAAAATATTTACTTTGTGGCCTTTTACAGAAAAGGCTTGGCAGTCTGTGTTCTATATAATGGGAATGCATAGACAGCACTTTCACGGTATCATGACAGGACTAGATCTTCCCAAATCATTTTTCAACCCACGTGTCTCTATTTTCAAGTTTCTAATTCTTTGGAGAGACAGTCTGGCAGACTAAACTTGGGTCACATGGCCAGACTCTTCTCAGGGGAGGGCCAGGTCCCTTTACTGACACTCCCAAGGCTGAGGTAGTGTCCAATGGGTGAGAAACAGTTCCCCAAAGCAAACCCAAGGAGCTCTTACTGAAGAATGGAGAATAGGTGCCACGCAGGGAAAAACAACAGCTGTGCCATACACACACTCCCACATGGCAGCCTTAAAGCAATTCAGATGTGTACTTCAGCAAAATTAAAATACACACACACACACACACACACACACACACACACACAGTCATGGAGCTTCAAGTGATTCATAAGTAGTCAAAAACTCAAATGATAACTTTGAATCCCAAGAGTGTACTATATTCCATTCCTGCTAGCCCCAAAGGTATTAGAAATAGCACTGAGAGTGAAAACAAAACGATAGTACTGAACAGACACGACACTGACAAGCAAATCATGTCATTTCCCTGAGACTCAATTTCCCCAAACTACCCTGCCTACTAACAAAGCTGTGGTGAGGTGCAGATTTAGGTATTGAATAGGTGCTCATTAAATGTTTGTAAGATAATTAAGGATTTCATGTGAATAAAAAGGCATTATGAAAGGAAAATCCTTAAATAAAAGGAAGCAGTGATGAAAAATTTAAATAGTGAACAGGCAGTGGGAAGATGTCGTTCCATCGGTATGAAGTTTCAGCTAGACAGGAGGAATAAGTTCTGTTGTTCTACTGCACAGCAAGGTGACTGTAATGAATAATAATGTATTATATATTCCAAAATAGCTAAAAGAGAGGATTTTAGATGTTCTCACCACAAAGAAATGATAAATCTTTGAGGTGATGGGTATGCTAATTACCCTGATTTGATAATTCCACAATGTATATGTGGGTTGAAATATCACACTGTAGCTCATAAATATACACAATTATTATTTGTCAATTAATAACATTTTAAATGTCCAAATTGTTTTTTATGGCAGATTATGACCATTTCTAACTTCAATATGCTACAGAACATAAGGAACTCTTTGCTTGTCTGTCATTTCTTTCCATAGCTTACTAGTGTTTATGGCTCTTCTTTCTTCCTCCCTGTGGTTACCAGGGTAACATGTTAAACTTGCACACCAATCCGATTTGGAGGAGCCCAGGTAACAGACTAGCCTCGAGATGCCAGCTGCCTTCTTGGGAGTAGGCAATGCTTTAGTTCATTGGAGAAAGTTCTCAAAAACTATACAGATTAGACTTTTTCTGATTATCACAACCTCTTTCACTATGCCCTCCCAAGTCAGCCTCATTCCCATTACCATAGCAACCTATTTCACATTATTCACTGATAGCTGTTAACCTGATTATTTTGTGCTCCTTACCAGAGTTTCTAATATCCTGAAATACGCAGCCCCAAAACTAATCACTGTCTTAGGTTCCATCTAATGATAATAACCATAAACTCCTAACACTACACGAAGCATCATGCTAAGACCATGTATGTTTCATTTCTTTGGTGCAAGGTACTTAGCATCATTTCACAAATGGGAAAACTAAGGCCCAGACATACTATACAACAAGCTCAAGGTCACCAAGTTTATAAGTGCTTGAGCTTTGATCCAGATCAAGAGTGACTCACACAGGAGTTTTCTCAAGGACAAAGCTTTGTCATTTAAGTCCTAAGCAGTATCATATAAAGAAAGCACCAATGTTAATTGGATCAGGAAAAAAGCGAATATGGGAAACAATCAAGTGTTCCCATTCAAATCAATTTTCTTTAACTAAATCATAAAATAAGATTAGCAAAAGAAATAGAGACCATCACCAAGTGGCACCTATGCATAGGTAAGTACAGAAGGCTATAATTATTTTCTGCACCAACATATAGACTTAGAAAATGGGTAAAACATGTTTGAAATTTGTATAGCATGCCTCTGCCTTTACACTCAGTGTCCAATAGAGCTTACCCTTGGCCTTTATAACCAGCCACCATTTTTATTACTTCTTAACCCGGTGCTCTTGGGTTCCCTGTTCCACAAATAGAGCAACACTACACTTATCGAAAACCTATGCCCTACCCTGATATCAATGGTATATGAATAGAGGTGGCAACTTGGATAGGGACATTTGAAAGGAAATGAAAAAGACTTGATCCCGGCCTGAAAAGAAAATCACTTACTCAGCCAATCATGCATGGCATGTCTAAGCTTGGCAGCCTAAAATGACATGGGTTGATGACTTTTCACCCAATCTATGCCAGTGGGCAGTTGGAAGAACGAATCTGTACTGTCATGACTCGTATTTCTTTAGTTCATTCTTTGATTGTCTAGCCAACTGCCTTGTTGATAGCTTCATTTGGATGTCAAAATTTAACATGCCACAATGGTATACTTTTATTTCCCTTAGAAACATGTTCCAGCTTCCCCATTTCTGTAAATAGTAGAACCACCCTCCTAGTTGTTCAAGCCAGAAACCTTAGCATTTCCTTTTTCTCCTTCCCAATTATTACTATTCTATCAACAAATCCTGTTAATTCCATCTACAACATGTATCTTGAACCTGTCTAATTCCTACTGTTTCTACTGCTTATGAGATAATTATTTCTAGTTCTCTTACACCTCAGTGCCTCGACTCTTCTGCACAAGTGGTTAATTGGTATTAACAAAGAAGTTAAAATACACTGAAATGCAAGAAAATAATATTCAAGTAAAAATGGGAAAAGGCATACTTTCTATTTAGACTTAGTTTATTTGCATTGCTTGTCTTATTAGGGAACAAGCCAGAAGGCTCATTAATGCATTCTGCTCCAAGTAAAACTAGACAGAAAAGCCTGTCTCTTAAACTAAGCCATCATCATCACTCTCCTGGTCCTCTGCAGTAGCCTCCTCTTTCCATTCTTGACCCTCACAATCAAAGAGTAAAAATGAATTTTCTAAAGCATAATTCTAAATACCATCACTCTCCTGCTTAAAAGCCTTCAGTGGATTTCCTTGGTCTTAGAATCAAAGTCAAACCCCTTTCATAGCTTACATGTCTGCTGTCATAGGTGCCTGTTTTCTCTCTCTTTCTCCCAGTGCTCTTGCCACACTTGTCATCCTTGAGTTGTTTTTGCTTTGGACATTCCTGCATACCCCTTTATTTACTGTTCTAACTCCATCCCACCCTCCAGGCTTAGTTTCCTCAGCCAGAAAAATTTACTGCATTGCTTCTCCTTGTTTCTTTCTCTCTTAGTGTCCTTCTCCTTTTCTCTATAGCACTTTTTATAGGGATATTAACTGTTTGCTTACATGTGTAACTTATGTCTCTCCTGTCTGACAGCAAGATGTGGCGAGGTGTGGGAGCTCATCTGTCTTGCTCATCACTAATCCCCAGCCCTGAGTATGGTACCTACCACATGTAAGCTACTCAATAAATATTACAAGAGTAAATTAATGAATGTCCAGACCTACCTTTGGTTCTCTGTGGTTTCCATTGTCTCATTTATTGTTTCATCAATTCCTTTCCTCCCATCTGCTTAGAGATTTATAATTTGCAAATTCTTTTCATTGTCTTTCTCTCATCTGTGAAGAAAGCAGAGAATCTGAGCTCATCCCTTTTACACGACTGAAGAAAATAAGGTTCAGGGAGTTTAAGAGACCTGCCTAAGGCTGAAGAACAGCTAGAAAGTAGCAGAAACAAACTAAGAACTCAAGATTTCAAATATTTTCTCTAGTTCTCTTAAACCACATCAATGCCTTGACTCTTCTGTACAAGTGGTTGTTATTAACAAATAATTTAAAATACATTGAAATGCAAAAAAGCACATTCAAATAAAAATAGGAAAAGGCATAAATTCTATTTACTTATTTTATTTGCATCATTTGTCTTATCAGGTAACAAGCCAGTAAGGCTCATTTATGCATTCAGCTCAAAGCAAAGCTAGGCAGAAAGGCCTGTTGCTAGAATTTTAGAATTGGAAACTCTTTTTAGGTTTTAAAAAGATTTATTACAAGCAAGGCATTATAGTGGGTAATGAAGCTGGCTTCATTGGCTGCAGCAATGATGGAAAGTAATTAAAAAGCTGTGTCCATACTAGATTTTATTTTATTTTATTTTAAGATGGAGTTTCATTCTTATTGCCCAGGCTGGGGTACAATGGCGTGATCTCAGCTCACTGCCACCTCCACCTCCTGGGTTCAAGCAATTCTTCTGCCTCAGCCTCCTGAGTAGCTGGGATTACAGGTGTGCACCACCAGGCGCAGCTAACTTTTGTATTTTTAATAGAGACAGGGTTTCACCGTGTTCGCCAGGCTGGTCTCAAACTCCTGACCTCAGGTGATCCACCTGCCTTGGCCTCCCAGATTGCTGGGATTATGAGCGTGAGCCACCCTACCCGGCCCATACTAGATTTTAGTTAGTGTAATGGACATGTCTAAAATGTAGGTTATAGCCATTCATCATTCTGTTACAGTTCCGTATTTTCTAAAACATTAGTGTGCAAAAGTATGTCCCAGGACAGACTGACTGAATATTATGGATTATTTTAAAGATATACATTATTTTAAATTTTGGCTGAAGACAGTTAATATTTTCAGAAATCTCATTTAGGTAATTTTCAATGAAAAGTTTCTGCTATCCTAGAGCCACATTAGTTGCTTCTTTCTCCATTAGCTTTCTACAGGAGCAAATCATCTTATAATTTGCAGAAAAGTGCATCAGCACCATGGCTGAGCATCACTCATAAAATATCATGCTTCACTGATTGATTGATTTTTATCTTTGAAGTTAAAATACAATAACAATTCCTACAAAACAAGGTGCCTCCTCCCCAATCACACTGCTTGACTTACATAATGATAATCTAATCCACAAACAAATAAATATTTTAGTTCAAAAATTTAAGATTGAAATTATCTGGTTGAGCTACCCAATTGAATTATCAAAATTAGATTGTTTGTCAGGATAGTTGCAACAATAGCTGTCATCCTTGAATGCATATGTCTCTCCTCCCACCAGGAGGTGAAAACTATTATCCTCTCTCCCTTGAATCTGGGCTGGCCTTATGAGTTGCTTGGATCAACAGAGTGTAACAGAAATGACACTATACCTTCTGAAATGAGGTCTTAAGAATCTTAGCAGCTTTTTGTTGTTGTTGTTGTTCTCTTGGGATCCCATCTAAAGGAACTCAGGCAATATAACTAACTGATGGGGGACTGCATGAACCCTTATGGACACGGATATAGGGCCAACCAGCCTGTGCCATTCCTGCCATCCCAGCTGAGGTGCCAGACACATGTGTGAAACTATTTCAGATGTTCCAGTTCACTGGATTCTCAACTCAATGAATCCACATGTGTGGCCCCAGCCAACACCACATAAAGCAGTAATAAGCTGTACCCACTTGCCATGCCCAAATTTCAGAATCATAAGAAAATGACTGGTTACTGCTTGTATTAGTTGAGGTTCTCTGGAGAGACAGAACCAATCGGAGATATATAGAGGTAGATAGATGAGAGAAGATTAAGGAAATAGGCTTACATAATTATGAAGACTGAAAAGTCCTATAATAGGCTCTCTGTAAGCTGGAGAACCATGGATGCTGGTAATGTGGCTCAGTCCGTTTGAGGTCTTCAGAACCTGGGAAGAGAATGCTGTACTTCTCAGTTTTGAAGCCAACAGCTTGAGAAACCAGATGGCTACTAGTGCAAGTTTTACAGTTGAAAAGACACAGAGCCTAGAATTCTGATGTCCACAGGCAGTATAAACAGAGTATCCAACTCCAGGAGAAAAATAAAATTCACCTTTCCTCTGCCTTTTCATTTGATCCAAGCTTTC
Source organism: Piliocolobus tephrosceles (assembly GCF_002776525.5). Taxonomy (NCBI): domain Eukaryota; kingdom Metazoa; phylum Chordata; class Mammalia; order Primates; family Cercopithecidae; genus Piliocolobus; species Piliocolobus tephrosceles. Next base: position 73,222,239 of record NC_045435.1, read on the forward strand.
AGTCGATTAGATGTTGCCTGGTGACACTGAGGGCAGGTCTTCCTTATTCAGTCCACTGATTCAAATATCTTCCAGAGACACCCTCACAGACATACCCACAATTAATGCTTTATCAGTTATCTAGATATTCCTGAATCCAGTCAAGCTGACACCTAAAATTAACCACCACTCTGTTTTAAGCTACTATATTTAGGGGTGGTTTTTCTGCAGCAATAGATAACCGAAATACCAACATAATCACATTCATCTTTGCTGTATATATACAAGTTAAGTTATTCAGTTTAATACACACTTATTGAACGACAACTACAAGTGCTGGGGGTACAAAGATGATTGTTTCACAGTTCTAGTCTTTAAGAAGTTTTTTTTCTCTAAAGGAAAATACAAAAGTAGAATTGCAAAATTATAATGCAATGTTTTAAGTGCTAACACTGAGAATTATTAAGACGAATTTACTAAATCATAGATTTAGTAAGGCTGAGGGAGGGGACAATTCAGCTTAGTCTGCAAAAATAAGTAAGAATTATCCATGTGTAAAAAAGAACAGTGGTTATAAAAAGCATGGTGATGGTGAGGGTGGTGGAGGATATAATGGGGATAAGAGCAGGAATGGGAGCAGGGTCAGGGAACTGAAAGAATTTCATTGTGACTGGAGTGTGACATGAGATTAGGAATGATGGGAGGTAAGCCAGGGGAGGATGCCAGAATATGGCTAACCTCATGCCATAATAAGGATCTGGGTCTACACAGTATATAGAACAGACTGCACACTGGGCATGGATCAGGACTGATGTTTTAAATAGACTTGTCAGGCTAGATACATCAATGGGCTCCACATCTATCATTGCAATAGCTTGGACTCTTAATTATAATGGAGTTTTAATTCAAAGTGGATTAAGTGAAAAAGAGTATTTTGGGAATCATGAGGGAAGAAACGGAGGCAGCTCACAGCATTAGGAGAAGAGCTCCAGAAACCTGGGACTCGAAGAAGAGAACCAGAAACCCCAAATCACCAAGACATACTCAACACTTTCAAGACACATTTACTTATCATCTCTTGGTCTCGTAGGGGCAATGACTTTAAAGCCTTTAGCTGTTTCTTCTGGTCATTACCCTATATTTCTTTTTTAAAAAATTCTGACACTACTTTTTCTTGAATCTTCAAATTTAGACATTGTCTACTAACTTCTTTTTAGGGAGATGAAGATTTTAGTTCTTTTACATTCCATTTTCCTTGTCTCTACTGTTTCAATCATATTCTATCACAATTTTTGATTATACATCAGTGTTTTTATTATTATGACTCTATAAATATTTCTCAATGCTCAGTCAAATGGTGTACCATTATTACATTTAATTTCCTATACTACTTTTATTTCACCTGGAGTTAAAACTGATGCCTCCATTTTTATCGCTCAGTTTTATGTAAATCAATAAACTCTTTTCACACCTTCCAACAACTCTTCAAAATACTTTTCAATTCAACTTTTCCAATGTCGAACTTGTAGTGTCTGGTTTCAATCTTTTCTTGAAGGCATCTCTTCTTGAGCCCACTATTCCTCTCTAATCTGGAACACTGTCTCCGTAACATGACTTGAACCCCAGGTTTTCTCTCAGCCACCATTTTGGAAATTCCTATAATCTGGATTGGAGCCCTTCTTTACTGGATTTTCTTATTCTGTTTTAGTCCATTCTTACTTTTTACTAGAACAAAGAAAAAGGCTGAATCAAAGGTACTTATTTTGAAATATGAAAGTCTAAAAAAGTCTTTCATTTTTCTTATCCTCGTGCTTGACTGATAGTTTGGAAGGCATAAAATTCTAGGTTGAAAATATTTTCCCCAGAATTTTGAACCTCTTGTTTCATTGTCTCAGCTTTCAATGTCATCATTGAGAATCCAATGTCGTTCTGATCCCAAATAAATACATACATATTTTATAAGTGTGTGTGTGTGTGTGTGTGTATGTGTGTGTGTGAAATGTCTCTGCATTCATTCTGGAGAACTCCATTCTCTTCTTTTTATCTCTGGTCTCCTGAAATGTTATGATGGTGACAACCTAAATAACAAACAGAGAGAGGCTCTGTTTGTTTTGTAATGGAATTTTAATTCCATTACAATCTATTTAATTTATGTAATAAATTAATTTATTTAATCTACTTAATGTATTTAATAAATTAATCTAATTTAATTCTAAGGCTCTCTAAATATATATATTTAATTGTAATGGAATTTTAATTCTAATCCTTAGAAATTAAATAGAATTAAATATACATACATATTTAGAGCGCTTCTCTTATTTATATGTATTTGTTACATATTTGTATTATATATGATATATAATTATATATAATATATTAAGTATATATTATATATGATAATTATAGATGATATATAAATTATATATAATATATGATAATTATATATCATATATAATACATATGTGTATTTGTTATATACATATTATATATAATACATATGTATATTTGTTTTATATATGTATTATATATACTATATATAATTATAGTCTCTACTTGATATATATGTATATTTAGGATTAGAAAATTGCAGTGGGAATACACATGCCATAGTAAACTTACTAGAGAAGTAAAGGAAAACAAAGGTTTTTAAAGGAAAAACCTAGGAGGACTACACAATTGTTTTGAAATAATTATCCTTGGCTATAAAAATGGTGATGCCAGTCCGAGGTTGAACAGGCGGTTGCTGGGTAGATGTCCTTGCCAAAGCACATCAAAAGTCCTTACATCAAAAGTATTTTTGATGTAAGGTTGCAATGGCCTTTGTGCAAGGTTGTGCTTTTTGCAGTCTTTCATGATAGTTTGTGTTATCAGGCAAATAAGCATGGGAATGCTCTCTTTGTAGCCTTCCCTGGCTCTGTGTTAGAGTTTTCTTAACATTAGTGACTCCATTTGGATTCTGACATCTTTCACCATGGTGTATCTCAGCATAGGTCTATTTACTTCTATTGTGATGTATACATAGTGAGTTCTTTAAATCATGTTCTCACAACACCTTGAAAATTTCCTTACATTATTCTTTGAAAATTTTTTGTAGCAGGTAGTATTTCCCTGTTTATTCCACCTCAGCATCATCACCTCCATGCAGAAGGCTACTATAGTGAGTTTAATAGTATTCTCTCAAAATACATGTTCACCTGAAACCTCAGAAGGTGACCTTATTTGGAAATAGTCTCTGCAGATGCAATTAGTGAAGGATCAAGATGAGATCATATTGAATTAGGATGGGCCCTAAATCCAATGACTGCTGTCCTTATAAGAAAAGGAGAGGGCACACAGAGATACAGAGACACACAGAGAAGGCAATGTGACACTGGAGGCAGAGATTAAAGTGATGTATCTACAAAGCCAAGGAATGCCTAAGAGTGCCAAGAACCACTAGAAGCAAGGACAGAGACATGGAATGATTTCTCCCTCAGAGATTTTAGATGGAACCAACCATGCTGACATACTGATTTTAGACTTCTGGCCTCCTGAACTGTGAGAAAATAAATTTCAGTTGTTTTAAGTCACCCAATGTGTGGTAATTTGTTACAGAAGACCTAAGAAACTTATCTATTTGCTGATTTTGGACTCCTGTAACTCTGCATGCACAAGGGATTTTTTCCCCTACTGGCCATGGGGAGCATATTCTTTCTGCCTAAGAATGAGCCAAATATCCCTGCAAGCTTCCTCAAACCCTGGCATAAGAGAAGTGGTAGATTAATGCCACAGCTTCCTTATCTTTTGTTTTGATAACTCTCATGTGTATTCCAAACTCTCCTAACTAGATTGAGCTCCAGGTGCCTATCATAATAATTGGCTTGAAAGATTTCTTTCCTTCCCAATTGGCTTTATTAGCTTTCTTTCCTTCCTGTCTCACTGTCCTACAATCCTACTATGGTTCCTGGGATCATGTCCCAAAAAAGACTTGAACTCAAATCCATAATTAAGAGTCAGTTTCCAAGGGAACCCAAATTAAGTGTCTTTCTACTATATCTTTAATTCTCTTCTAGAATTTTAATTAATCAACTAATTGGGCTACTGAATAGGGCTTCTAATTTTCTTATTGTTTACCCCCAGATGTCCACCTTCTATCGTTTGTTGCGATTGTTATTGTTTTTAAGGGGGGGAGATTTCCTCTCTATATATTCTAACCCTTTAACTATTTTTTTCACCATCATAGTTTTTATTTCTGAGAAATGTTCTTTTTTTATAGGTATTTCTTCTTGTTTCATAGATGCACTGTCTTATCTTTTTGAAGATTTTTTTAAAGTTTCTAAGTTCTCTTTCTTTGCATTGTGTTTGTTTATTCTAATATTTGTTAGTTTATCTTTCCCTCTCTTTCAGAAATTAATGGTTTCTCTTGAATATGTGGGGATCCTTCACTTTCTTTTTCTTTTTCTTTTTTTTTTAGTTAAGTGCTGAAAAAGTGAAGGGAAATGTTGTGTGCATGGCTTATCTGGTGGGCTAATTTTAGATTTCATGGCCAACTGAATATTTTATTTGGGATTCCCCCAAGAAGATCTTTCTAGGGGGTCATTCAGTTTCTCCAGATAAGGAATCCTCAGTGTGGGGCTAAGGCTATAAGTCTGCTTGTAATAGCTTTGAATTAGACAGAGGTATGGGGCTGTGAAGCTTGTTGTAAAAGGCAGGCTTTCACTTAGCTCTCTATTTTCCATTTATACCTCCCCTCTACCCTTCTTTGTCCCTGGGATTCCAAGTCTAAAGCCTCTGTGGTTTAATTCTATCAGGGGCCATTCTTTCCATCTTGTGAGGGGTCATAGAGGTAGGAGTCTAGAGAACTACAGGCACAATTGCTCCTCCCACTGACATTCAAAATATCTCCCTATTTTTAGCCACCACTTGACTACCACCATGTGAACAAACAGGTTTCTTCAATTCCTAAGCCTTTATGAGGTTCTTCAGGGCAATCTGATACCTGAGTAACTGACTACTGTACTCTGCTTAGTCCTTTACCATTCCTGCATCTGCCTTCTGTCTTCATACATTATACTTTGGGAGTTATATATTTAATTTAATGGAAGATGATCTGATGCAAGATGGAATTTGTATTGCTGTATTTCTTGATGTTCTGGGAGTGATTTTCAAAAGGAGGAGTTTGATTTTACATAATTACCTTAAGGCTGGAAGTTCAGAAAATAGATTTTAAGTGGCAAAGGCAATCGATTTCCAAGCAGGTAATTCTTAATTTTTACATTTATTATAAATATGTCTAAACTAAAAGTAGGAAGATTTAAATAATTGTATTCCCCTCATTACTTTTTGCATTTACTCTTACAATCATAAGGTCTTTGAGGGCAGGGAAAAAAAACCACTCCTTATTATTTTCCACACTATCTTTAGCATAATGCTGGGTATAAGAAATGTTTGATAAGTATCGTCTAAAGTTAATTGAAAATAGATTTTTAAAAATCATACCTGCCCACAATTTTCCTTAAAATTAAATATTCTCAGACTGTCATTTACATTCACAACCTTTGCAAACTCACTTTTCCCATTCTTTAGTCTGTGGTTTGCAAGAGGGAGTGCATAATTGATCTCCTTTTTCAGACCTAAGCTCTGTGTCTCCTAAGGAAACAGACAACCACTGCCTCATATGTTAAGTACAAACTATCAGTGACTCAGTCCTCTATAAAAAGCAATTCACACTTCCTTCTACCCCTCTTAGAGTCGACAAACATGAAGAGCTTCTGGGGAAAGAGAAAAAACTTCATGGCCTGTTAAAAGATGATCAGGCAGGTAACACATAAGCAGAATACAAGAGCTCTGCTTCATCAGAAAGAACAGACAAGTTAGCAGGCAGAGAAGGGCAGAATTTCCCAAAGACATGGCCAGAAGAGAAAGCATCCCATGTCAGATACATTTGGCAGTCACTGAGTAAGTGTCCCCTTCTTGGAGATTCATAGACTCTACTATCATACTGAAGGCTCTGAAAAGTACTGCAACCAGCTCAACTTATTGTTTCTCCTATCTTTACTGAGGTGTGATTAACAAATAAAAATTTTCTATACGATAGGTATACCATCTGATTTTTTTGTTATACATATACATTGTGAAGATATTACCATAATGAAGTTATTAAATAATTAACGTATTTATCACCTCACATAGTTACCATTTGTGTGTGTGTGTGTGTGTGTGTGTGTGTGTGTGTGTGTGTGTGTGTGGTAACATTTAAGATCTACTCTCTTAGCAAATTTCAAATATTATTAATGATAGTACCCATGCTAAGCATTAGATTTCCAGAATTTATTCATCTTATAATTGAATGTTTATGCCGTTTGACCGACATCTCCCCATGTCCCCTTCCACTCTCTTCCACTCTCTGTGCCTTTGACATTAGCTTTTTAAAATTTCGCATGTAAGTGAGATTATGCAATATTTTTCTTTCTGTGTCTGAATTATTTTATCTATTTTTGTGAAAAAATGCCATTGTAATTCTGATAGAGATTGCATTAAACCTGTAGATTGCTCTCTGTAGTGTGGACATTTTGATTATATTAATTATTCTAAACCATGAATATGGGCTATCGCTCCGTTTATTTTGTTTTCTTCAATTTCTTTCATCAGTGTTTTACAGTATTCAGTATACAAATCTTTTACCTCCTTAAATTTATTCCTAAGTATTTTATTTTTTATAGTATTGTAAGTGGGGTTGTTTTTATTTATTTTTTTGAATAGTGAATTGTTAGTATAAAGAAACAGTGGATTTTTTAATATTGATTTTATATCCTGTAACTGTACCGAATTTACTTATTAGTTACAACAGTTTCTTGGTGGAGTCTTATCTGTGCTCTCTTGTACCACTTTTCATTATCCTCTTTGTACAGAAGCAAGAACAACCTGAGAATTGGTTTAGGATTTCCCCCAGGTCATAGTAAGTAATACAGCTAGCTGAACACATTTAAAACAATTATTTTGAATTATTTTCAGTCATTTGTAGATCTCCATTTCTTTGGTGTCAGTTACTGAAGCATTATTAGTTTCCTTCAGTGTCATCATGTTTGCCTGATTCTTCATGATCTGTGTGGCCTTATGTTGATGTCTATGCATCTCAAGGAGCAAACATCTCTTCCTATCTTTACAGATGGTTTTTACAGATAGGTAAAAACGTTCTTATGCCAGGTCCGCAGAGTAACGGAACTGCTTCTGGGATCACACTTAAGTGGTGCTAGAGCCACGGCATGGGGCTGTTGCCAGGTCTGAGTTGGTAGGCCTGTTACTGGAGTCATAAATGTGCATGGTTTCTGCTGAATCTCCATGTGGACAGGACTGGACCCTGGGACCTGGGTAGAGCAAGGCAGGAACCAAGTCTTTGGGCCACTTCAGGGTTCACAGCTAAGGCTGCATTCAGCATCCACAGCTGGAACTGAAGTCAGTGAGTCTGCAACTAGAGGCAGAGACGCGTTTCTCTAGGTCCCTGGGTGGGCAGGACAAAGAGCAGGGCTAGAGCTGCTCACAGGGCTACTTCTGTATCTGTGGTTAGGTCTGCCACAGGTGGGCCTGTAACAGGGAATGGACAGTTATAGTTTTTCCAGAGCCCTTTGCTAGATGGGACTGATTTTAGGACTACAGTCAAATGAAGGGGATGAGGCTGCTTTCAGTCTGTTGTCAGGACCATGTTTGGCAAGCCTGATACCAGGGTTTCGGGTCCCCATTCTCAAATCAGCTCTTCTCAGTTTGGGGCTTCATCAGGGTTTCACAACCTCTACCCTAGATCCAAAAGCTCCCACAAAGGCACTCTTGCTTGTGAATGGCTGCCAGATTGTTGTCTGTGTGGAAGGTGTGAGCAAGAGATGAACTATTCTATCATCATGCTGTCATCCTAGTCTCAACTTGGTTTCATTAAATTGGTCCATAACATATTTGAGAATGTAACTTACTTTTCTCAGATGAATAACTAATTACTCCAAGACTCGGTTTTTTCTTTTATAAAATGAAGATAAAAGCATCTACTTCAAAAGAGCATTTTAAGTATTTAATGAGATAGTCCATTTAAATCATTTAACCAGTGCCTAGCTTATGATAAACCCTCTGTAAATTTGGATTGTGGTCGTTTAATTGTAGTTTAATTGTGGTAGTTGTAGTTTTTATTGTTATTAATATTAACAATATAGTATTTTATGGGATATACCTTAGAAAATGCTATGTGGAAATTCAGTGGTTGCACACTACAACCAATGAAACCTGGCAAGTGGGAAATTCTAAGATTATTACAAGACTACAGTACATCAAAAGTTTTAATATGTTCCCTAAACTTATCTATTTTAATGGTTTTATTAGTGTCTGAGCTAACCTGGGTCTCAGAAGAGTCATGATATAATCAAACTGGAACTTCAGGGATACAATATAGATGCGTGGAAAGAGCATCAACTTTGGAGCCAGAACACATTCTAGGTCTACTCTTTGCTCTCTGTGTGATCGTAGATAGTTTACTCAACCTCTCTGGGCCTCAGTTTTCTCTGCTAGAAAGTGAGGAAAATGATTTCTAGTTTAAAAGATAGTTGCAAAGATTAAGTGGGGTTATATTTGGGGAAAGTAAATGATGTAGTACCAGATGCATATGCAGTTATTCCTGGTAGTTCCTGGTGTATTCAGGCCTTTATGTTACTTGTGCTAATGGCCCCTGCTCTAGTGCCAGAATCCAGAAATTTAGTCCTGCCTGTTACAGAGGAGGACATCAATTGTTCACTTTACCCTCTCCCTACACTTCTATCACTTCCTTACCTGTGTCTGTGGAGCTCAACTACATGAAGCATTATCAATGAGACGTAAAGTGCTAGAATTTCCCCACCTTAACACAAGTCAGTGGTGGATGTGCCAGCCACTGAGGTAGGGTAATAGGAGACAGAAATGGGGACAACAGGGCTTTCTGGCACAAGTAGGACAATTATATTCCAATTGACTCAAAACATAAGACTTTTATATCCAAGCATTGCCTCATCTGACACACAACAGCCTCATAAAGTACCACTTTTTATTATCCTATTTATACAGAAGGAGGAACAACCTCAGAATTGGTTTAGGATTTCCCCCAGGTCGTATTAAGTAATACAGACAGTACTAGAATCAAGCCTTTTTATCCCAAATAATACATACCAATAATACATAACTACTACCATGACAGGCACTCCTGGTATTGTGCAAGCCCCTCATCTGTGTATCTCATTTAATCCTGAAAAGATCTCTGGAAGGTGGGTAACATTATCTCCTTTTCATAGACAAGAGGCGGGGCAGTTGGAAAGTAGCAGAGTGAGGATAGGAACTGAGGTCTGTGTGACTCCAAAGCCCCTGCCCTGCCCACTAAATTACACAAACTCTGATAGAACCCTTCAATCCTCTTAACTTCATAAAGATATTTAGTAAGAAACTAGCACCCGGGGGCTGCAAATGAATTTCAATGATTACTTACTACACACAAACGCCTAGTTGGCCTTTTTTTAAACACAGGTTTTGATATGCCTGGAAAGAATGGCAGAGGGAACAACCCTTTCTTAAAGATTGAGTCAGCCACATTGCAAAGATTTGCCAGCACCGAAGTCGGTATTTGCCTACTCCCCTTCATTTTCTGGGTTTCACTCTCAGCCCTGGGCACTATCCTGCTGTGCCCATTCTCTCACAGGACATTTGGCATGCTGGGGTGCTTTCATTCTTTCCTTCTTAATTTCCTTTTCTAATCCTTCATATTAGAAATGGGCAATAGCAAAATAGTTAATATTTCTGGAGAATTTACTATGGGGCAGGCATCATGAAAAACCCTTTACTTTCATTATTTTGTTTAATTGCCCTCCATCTTCATGGAGGTTTTCTAAGCAGCCCAGTTTTATCAATGGGAAAACATTATTGGGGATGCTATGTAACTTGCACAAGGTCACACAGCTTGTAAGTGTTGGGGGCACAATTTCACCTTGGTCAGTTGAATTTCAAATTGCCCCCCTTTTGCTATTTTGCTACACTGCCTCTCCCTTAGAGAAAATGGGGAAAATGCCGCATTTCAAACTACCTCACAAGAAACACCAGCTGCCTTGTCATTTATTCTCAAACATTAATCCCAGTTAACCTAGAGAGGGGGAGCCAAGAGTGGTTGAGATGGCTTTGGGAGTATACATTAGAAGTGAAATGGGTGAAGATTTTACCAACTTTATTCATTTATTTATTATTATTATCATTTTTTGAGGTGGAGTCTCACTCTGTCACCCAGGCTGGAGTGCAGTGGTGCAATCTTGGCTTACTGCAACGTTTGCCTCCCGGGTTCAAGCAATTCTCTTGCCTCAGCCTCCCGAGTAGCTGGGACTACAGGCGTGTGCCACCATGTCCAACCAACCTTTTGTATTTTTAATAGAGACGGGGTTTCACCGTGTTAGCCAGAATGGTCTCAATCTCCTGACCTTGTGAACCGTCTGCCTCGGCCTCCCAAAGTGCTGGGATTACAGGCGTGAGCCATCTCACCCAGCCTTATTTATTTTTGAGATGGAGTCTTACTCTGTCACTCAGGCAGGAGTGCAGTGGCATGATCTAGGCTCACTGCAGCCTCCACCTCCTGGGTTTAAGCGATTCTTCTGCCTCAGCCTCCTGAGTAGCTGGGACTACTGGTGCATGCCACCATGCTTGGCTAATTTTGTATTTTTAGTAGAGACGGGGTTTCACCATGTTGGCCAGGCTAGTCTCGAACTCCTGACCTCAGGTGATCTGCCCACCTTGGCCTCCCAAAGTGCTGGGGTTACAGGGATGAGCCAGCACACTCAGCCAGATTTTATCAACCTTTACCTTCAAAGAGATCTTCCTGACTTCCTACGGATCACAGTCGTCTAGAAGAGATGCTGGGGAGGCATCTATCAAGCATCATGCTTTCAGTTCTTAAACAGCTCACTCCTAGGCTGCCCAGAGAATCATGAGTAAATACTCCATCTCCCAATGAATGATTGCTTTACTTCCCATGACAATCCCACATATATTTCTTGTGAATTATTTTGATTAGAGAGTGTATTAGTTTTCTGTTGCTGCTATCACAAATCATTACAAAGTTGGTGACTAAAAATGACTCAAATTTATTATCTCACATTTCTGGAGTTCAGAAGTCTGCAATGGGTTTCAGTGAGCTAAAATTAAGGTGTCGCCAGAGCTATGTTTCTTCTGTAGGCTGTAGAGGAGATTCCATTTCTTTGTCATTTCCAGTTCTAGAGATTGCCTGCGTTTCTTGGCTGTAACCCCTTCCTCCACCATCAAAGCCAGCCATGGTCAGTCACATCTCTCTCATGCCACATCACTCTGACACTGACTCTTCCACGTTTAAGGACCCTTGTTAATGTCAGCTGATTACCAACTTTAATTCCATCTGCAACGTTAATTCTCCTTTGCCAAGTAACATAACATAATCACAGGTTTTAGGGATTACGACATGGTCATTTGTAAGGGATAATATTTTTCCTGCCATACAGAGTTATTTGTAAATTTGCAGTCTATGGATGGAATCCTTCAGAAGTGTGCATAATTAAAAAAACATAAATGAAAACCTAAGCTATAGAGGTATTGATTTCAAAGAGGTAGGCTTTTTAAAATTGATCATTAGCAGAATCCATTGTATTCAAAAACCTGTCAGCATTCAAAGTATCATTGCATGTTAACTCATTAATCTACACTACAAAACTCTAAGGTGCTCACTACCCAACCTATTTTAAGGATGAGAGGAACCAAGGCCGAGAGGTGACACAAGAGTTAGTGACAGAGCTGGGTGCAAACCTAAGACTTCTGGTTCCGTGATCTGCACCCTGTCTATCACCTACAGCTACTCTAAAGAAAGGTTCCCACTTCACAAGGTTCATGTATTGACAAAGGCCACCACCTGCTGGGACTGAAAGTGCTGATTAACTAGAGCATGTCTTCTAGGTGCAGGAATTTGGGAACAGATGTTCAGGGCATCTTCATCACTGGAACACCCCCAGGTTCAACCTTTTAAGCTCATCCTGTAGATGAGCTATTAAGGAAGCCAGGCTTCTCCTGGTTTCTTGCCTTTCCCAAATCCTAAAAGGAGGTCTGTTCTCTCTCTTGATTGGGTGGGAAGCAGTCTCTGGGCCCTAATTCTCTTTTTAAAATATCTGCCAACAACAGACAAATGTCCTAGTCTTTCCATTTGCCACTGCCAGTGGGAGGTAGGGTGAACAACTTACCTTTCAGTTTTAAAACTTGGAAAGTCCAGGGAAAACCGAGATAACTTGCCTAGCCTAACAGAAAGGAAATATTTTGAAAACTCATTTTGAACTGGATCCCAATGTTCTTTCTAAAATAGCCACAGACTCTATTAGTTGAATCATGACTGGAATTCAAGGAAATATTTGTGGACTCTTGTCAGATATATCTGGGTCAAAACCCAAGTTTGCCACTTACTAACTGTAACCTTGGATCAGCTGCCTAACTTTTCTGACTCTCAGTTTCCTCATCTGTGAAATGAGCATGGTAATATTTCCATCCTAAAGTCAACGTGAGGATTGAATGCGATAATGCATATAAGTTTAGCAGAAGACCGGGGTCTGAGTGATTGGTAGTAATCACTACTCTTTTTGTTTGTTTGTTTGTTTGTTTGTTGTTTTGTTTTGTTTTTTTTGAGACAGAGTCTTGCTCTGCCGCCCAGGCTGGAGTGCAGTGGCCGGATCTCAGCTCACTGCTAGCTCCGCCTCCCGGGTTTACGCCATTCTCCTGCCTCAGCCTCCCAAGTAGCTGGGACTACAGGCGCCCGCCACCTTGCCCAGCTAGTTTTTTGTATTTTTTAGTAGAGACAGGGTTTCACAGTGTTAGCCAGGATGGTCTCGATCTGGTGACCTCGTGATCCGCCCGTCTCGGCCTCCCAAAGTGCTGGGATTACAGGCTTGAGCCACCGCACCCGGCCGTAATCACTACTCTTAACTAAATAATTGGATCAGTAGGTTTTTGAAAATTCCCCAATAAATATGGGCAAGGCAGTACAGTGATGAGAGTGGCTTCCTAGTCACACAAGACTTGGTTCTAATTCCAACTTATCTATTTCTTAGAAGGATGATTGATGATAAGTTTCTCACTCTCAGTGAACCTCATCTTTCAAAACGAATAATAGTATCTCCCTCAAAATGTTATTATTTTAAGAAATAAATAAGATGGTATTAAGTTCTTAGCACATGTCCTAATATGTAATAAATAATGAGAGATAGATATTATTACTTGTAATAGTATATTAGAATTTTTTGATTGCCAAATAATCAAATTAGGAATTATATTGGCTTGTGGCTTAAAAACTCCAGCAATAGAGCAGGCCTGAGTCATGTTAGATTTTCTAGATGTGATTAATGATACCACCAAGACACACACACTCTTTCTCTGTCACTCTCACTCTGTCTTTTTCTGTCTGTCTGTCTGTCTCTCTCCCTTTCCCCATTTCTTGGTGCCGTTTCTCCTCTGTGCTGACTTCATTCTCAGGCAAACACTCCTGATACCACAGAAGGAACATAAGAAACCCTACAGAAAGAAAATGCTCCCAATAGTTCCAACAAAAATTTAACTTTAATTGAACCCATGTAGTTTCTATGCCTGTCCCAGCATTAACCACTATGGCCAGGGTAATGGAATATGCTCATTGGTCAGGCCTGGCTCACATGTCGATCTTAGGGACTGAATGAAGTGGATTAAAATAATCAGTTCTGTATGGACTAATAGAAGTGAATGGAGGTTCCCCAAAGTAAAATTAGAAGAAAGAGGAATAGATCCCAAGAAGGCAAAAACTGCAGATGTCATCTACTATTGCATTATTTTTATGGTATTGTCTGAATTTTTTAAGAAACCAGGAAATAAAGAGACCTGTAGACTACTATCTAATGTGACACCTGCATAAACTTCTTATGTAATAAAGTTTTTCTAGCCTGGTTCACTCTTCTGGCTTGAATTTCCTGGGGGAAAAAAGCACTTCCCACCCTTAATATGGAAATTTTAAGCCACCCAAAGAACAGAGCTGTGGTCTTTTTAACACAGTTCAGAAATTTTTTGATATTATTCCTTTCAAGATTTGGAGCTTCATTCTACTCCTCTTGAATATGTGTTGGACTTAGCAAATCATTACTAATGAATAGAATATAGAGAAAGTGCTGATGTGTGATTCTGAGCCAGGTCATAAAGGGCACTGCAGCTTTCTTCTCACTCTTCCTCTTGAATTGCTCATTTTTGGAGAGACCAATTGCCATGTTGAGAGCACATTTGAGCAGTCCTATGGAGATTCCTCTGGACAGTGAGAAATAAAAGGCCTTCAGACAACAACCAAGAGAGTGTGCCATCTTGAAAGAGGATCCTTAAGTTCTAGGCAAACCTTCACAGCTGCAGCCCCAGACAACATCTGCTTATAACCTCATGAGAGACCTGGAGTCGGAACCACCCAGGCAAGCCTCTCCTTGACCCCCTAGAAGCTGTTGTGAAATTGTAAATGTTGGTTATTGTAAGGAACTCAATTTTACAGTAATTTATTATGTAGTGATAGATAACAATACAAGAACCTCAGGCCAAAAGGAATCCGTGTAGTAGTATAGGAAAAGCACTAGAAGAGATGTGAGTAAATCTGAGTCTGTGTCCTGGATCTTACATTAAGTGACAATATTTTCACACTAATGACTTGATTTCTCTGAGCCTTGGTTTATCCAAATGTAAATTGGGGAAACAGTACATCCTTGCATATTTCACAGGGGACTAAAGATAATCCAACTATGCAATCTAGGTGTACCTTAAGGTAATACAACTAATCTTGCAATTACCTTATTAATGTCATATCATGATGTCACAATTAATATGGAAAAATACTTTAAAAATTGTTAATTCTATAAAAGATTTGTAATCTTAAAATTGGAAGGCACTTCAACATTTCGTTCATTTCCTTGCTTGTTTGGCATCTTTTGGTCACAAGTTCCAAAAATTTAAATAAATATCTCAAGGTCACACAGAAGCAAAGTGGATCCTAAAATGCAGCCTCTCTGAGCCTCAGTTTCTTTACCTATAAAATGAGAATAGTAACACATGATGTGAAGGTTGTTATAATTGTAATCTTGTTGAAACCATGGCCCATATAAACTGGGTTAAGAATAGTGTCATGGTCCAAGAACACAGTCCAGCAATTGAAAATTAATTTTAAAACAAGTCACCTACTTGTTTTTTAAGTCACCATAGCAATACAATACATGATGGAACCACAGTCACTTCCTGTACCCTCCAGGTAGTCTTCAATCACCTAGCACTAGGTCTGCAGTACCCAAATGTTTTCACCCCTCTCTCTTCCCAACTCTTATTTTTTGTGTCTGTGGTAGTAGTGGGACCATCTCCAAAGAGTGAAGAAAGAGAAGAAACTGAGTAGGCAAGTCCAAGACCCTTTTTAGTGGTAGGTGGAAAGTAAGGCAGGGAAAAGTGATGTCTTTTGTTTTTATCTGTTATCACTGTCACAGGTTGGGTTCTCCTTGAAGCAGACATTGAGGCAGAGTTTAACTTGTAACATGTTTATTAAGGCAAGTGCTTGGAACAGACACCATGGAAGGAAAGGGAAGAAAGAAGAACTGGGTAGAAGGAGAAGTTGAGTTGCATGTAGGTCCAATGGCTCAACAAATCTGTCCTAAATTGGGCTGAAATGATATGGCCTTTATAGATTCTCCTGGATCAGCCATTGGTTGTGAGTCCCCAGGGAAGGGTGTGGTCTTGGGGAAGGCAGCTCTCTGCAACTGAGGAAAGTCCTGAAGGGGCTGATGAGAGAAGGCTGTCTGCCAGTAGGACTTCCAGCAGCTGCAGCAACAGCTTGAAGGGGATCCGGGTGGCTCACTGCAATCACATATGGTCTAATATGTGCGCCTGGCACCTCACAGGCAATTAATAAATAATAACCACTAGCTGGCTCTGACTTCAGGCCTCTTTCCACAGCATCCCTATGATCTCTCCCCCTGTAACCATGAGAGAACTTCACTGTCTACATCCTCAAAGTGCAGAGAACTCAGACTGAAACCAGTGGACACAGACTGAATGAGCTTCAGGAAACCAAGACAATCAGATGAGACCCTGCTCTTTTAATGTTCTAATGTTTTCTGGGAAGTGAGTTTTGCCCTTAATGGGCTATTTCCAGGAGCTCTAGATCATGCAGAGATATTCCTGCAGTGCCTGGGATCTGGCCCAGGGCAGGAAGCACCTGAAGAAGGATGTACTGCCTGGCACTCTGCTTCCTCACTCAGCTGTTCTTCCTTAGTGTTCACAGCTAGTGCAGAGCTCTTGTACTGGCTGCATCTGACTTCACCAGTGACAAGGCAACTGTCTACACTCTGAGCCAATAAACTGGGTTAGTGTTCATGCTGGAAATAGGGCTTTCTATAAGGAAAGTCTCAGCCATCCCCCCAAATGCAGGCAAGGGCAAGTCTGCTACTCGTCAGTTGCAGGAGAAATCAGGTCAGATGAGTATCACAGGCAGCCTTGAAGAAAAAGAGAAATGATCAGAGCTGAGCCTCAGGGACACACAAAGGGAGAAAGAACAGCTTGATTTACTTTCCCTGGGAATGAAGAGTTTATGGGCTGATGATGTTTATGTGCTCATTATCTCTCTATTTTCTCTGCCTTTCTCAGGCATTGCTAGGAATATATGGATAGAGTTGGAGCTATAGTTATTTCACAACGACCAACAGGCAGATTTGGGTACACCCAGAGCAGTAACATTCATTCATTCATGCACCAAATATTTGTTATAGTGCCAGGTGCTGTTTTTGGCCTGGGGGTACAACAGTAAAGAAACAAGAGCCCCTATTCTCAGTTGCCAGACTACAATATCATTGGTCATATGTCTAGCAATTGGAGTTTGGACCCCAAGTTAAGAGCAATCACCTAAAGTCTGTAACCTTAACCACCATACCACACCAACTATCCCTCCCTACCTCCCATCATACATCCCCTGTCCTCTCACCATTGTATTTATTTTTTATTGTTTATAACATTTAAAGCCTGAAGATTTAATGGATGTAAAATTCAGTGTAGGAAGATAGGCAACTTTAAAATTTCCAAGAAATTAAAATGGCTTCATTGAATATTTGTTGGAATAATGGAATTATAGACCTTTAGCATTGAAAGAGAGCTGACATGCCATGTGCTTGTCTTTCTTCCCTCCTTCCACCCTATTTCATGCTTCATTTCTTGAATGAATGCTCTTTTCAAGGCTCTTCCAGCTTCTGCTTACACAACCTTGGTCATCAGAAACCAAATCAGTTTTGGGGCAGGTCTGTATGATAGAATTGTATTATTCACACTCAGCTAAAATTGATTTGCTCTAGCATGTCCTACCTCCATAGTCTGGCTCCTGCTTCATTCTAAACTCTTCTGCAAGTATTCCTCATGCTACTTAAGCTACCTACTGCTTCCTTTCAGGTCCTGGAATGTGCCCAGTTTGTTTCCACCTTTCCTGTTCCCTCTGCTTGGAATGCTTATCTCCTTTTTTTAATCTGACTAACGACAGAAGCCATCCTTCAGGTCTCAGTTTAAATGTCATTTTCAAAGAAAATTCTTCAATGAACCCCCAAATCATATTAAACTACTGATAATCCTGATTGTCTACTTTTAGAATTTGTTGGGTGTCTGGATGGGTAGATAGGTAGGTGGATGGCATGGGTAAAATGATTTCTACTCACTGCTTTTGATTTCACTTTGCAGGCTTTTTTCAAACATGCTTAGTTCCACTTTTCATGAGATCCCATTCATTGTCTGCATAATGAATTTATAACACATCGGACTCTATTGTAATTCACACAACCTTAGTTCCTTTTGTGTTCCATGAGCATGGCCTCTGTATTGTCCAAAAGGCACCTCCTATAGTTATATTTGATTCAAGTTGATTCTGAATGGAATAGAAATTAATTCATAGAAGGAAGAGAACCCCTGATAGAGGCCAGCTGTGAATGAAAGGAGCCATGAATGAAAACAAAGACAAGAAATCAATACAGTAATATTGCCAGAAGCAGCTAAATATAGAAGAGACCCACATTTATGTTATTTGTACCATTCTTGCAAATACCTGTGGACATATTACCAGCCAGCCCATTTCCCAGGAAGGCCAAACTTCATCCTGATATGGGGGTGAATCTATATGTAAGGCTAACTTACTCTCAAAAAAAAAAAAAAAAAAAAAAAAAAAAGTAGCTTAGAGCCATTTTCATCTTCTTTACTATTAGTATTTGTAAAAGTGTTGATATCCTAATGCCCTGCCCTACCTTTCTTAGGTCTCAAACCTTGCTTGAATGAGTCATTTTCTCTCTCTGAGACTCTGAGAGCTTCTTGTCTATTAAAAAGAGGATGATAAAACCTGCCTTACTTGCCCCTCAGAATCAAATTATATGTAGCAAAAGTGCTTTGTAAGCTATGAAGTACTATACAAATATAAGGTGTGTTTAGAGAGATGACTTTACTTGGGGAATAAGATGGAGTGTGTTTTAAATGAACCATGAAATATATCTCTGGGATGAGTTTATTGTAAACTCCAAGCAGGTCACATTTTACCAATGGGATATTAAGAGATATCTCAAGATATCTCAAAATCAAGAGATACTGAGATTCATTTTCTTGTCATAAAAAAGGAGTCTATGGTTCATTTTCAGGAGGCAGCCCACCTGTGGTAAGATCAGCAACAAATACCTGTGGATGGTGAATTCCGTTTTATGGAGGCAGACATTTATTTTGGAAGTATGGCTTTTCCCAATGCATACAGAATCAGATTTGGGCAGAGGAATGCTTTTAAAGGTTATACTTTGTACATGTTGACATGAAAAGCTCTCTTTTCTGTAATTCAAGAAGAAACAAAGGTGAAAAATGATCTTTGGGCAACATATCTTAGTGTTTCAAAACAAACAAGCTTTGAAACCAAGTAAACAAGGGTTTGAATCCTAGATTTGCATCATAAAAGTGGAAGGGTCTTGAGCATGTTCTCAATTGTTTAAGCTTAATTTTTCTTACCCAAAAAGGATCTCTCTCTCTTTCTCTCTCTCTCTCTCTCTCTCTATTAGTTACTCTATTAGTATCTGTAAAGGTGTAGTATTTGTAAATACAATCATTACAACTTGTTACAAATATTTAAGAAGGCCACAAAGTACTATGACAGAGAGTAATGGGATTGGGAACTATTTTAGGTAGGGTTGTCAGGGAAAGCCTCATTAAAGTGGGGGGTATTTAAATAGCTGAATGCCTATCTAACATATATTACAGTACCTGGCATATGGTAGAAGCTCAATAAATCACAGTGGTTTTAGTGTATTTGAGGCATAGAGTTAAGAAAATTTAACCAGCATTTACAAATATTGAAATATTAAGTGATACTTAAATAATTGAAATTTTAAAAATTAACAAAAATAAAACAATGTGAAGCATTTTAAATCTGTAATATGAACTCATAAGTATTGTTTATTAAAGCTGCTCTCAAATACACTCTGAAAAAGATGCTTATTAGATTTTAAGCCTAGAGCAACCCTTGCTGTTGCTCTTGAAGCCACTGACCTCTACTGAAAAATGTTATTAGAAATATTTCATGTCCTCTCCTTCTCTCTGGGCCATCTACTCAACACCAGATCTCAAGATTGAGCCTGCTAACTAGTGTCTCTCCAATTGTCCTCTTCTTTCCCCCACCACAATCTATTCCGTACACAGTAGCCAAAGTGATACCATTAAAGCATAGGTTAGCTTATGTCACCTCCACCCTCACTAGTGTCACCATATTGCTTACGATCCTGCCATGCCTTTTCCTTTCATTTAAAATAGAATTCAGGCTCCTTGCCATGGCCCACAGGATCTCCATGACCTTTCCACCTCTCCAAAATTATTCTGTGCTTGGGTTCCTCTCACTCCATGTACTTGGATACTTAGAAAAAACTGAAGATGCCTAGAAAAGAGTTAGAAAAAACTGAGGACTTCCCTCCACCTGGGATACTCCTTTCTCTCCTGCCTATCCTACCTCAATCCCCAAAATTCAGCTATTTAAATACCCCCCACTTTAATGAGGCTTTCCCTGACAACCCTACCTAAAATAGTTCCCAATCCCATTACTCTCTGTCATAGTACTTTGTGTCCTTAAATATTTATAACAAGTTGTAATGATTGTATTTATTTATACGTTCACTGGCCTTTGGTATATCACACCTTATTAAAATTCAAGCTCCATAAGATCAAGAACCAGGTCTTGTATCCTGAAAACTGGGCATTGCATAATGCTTGGCACATAGAAAAGCACTTAAGGAAAATCGTTGTACAACTGACAAAATGAATAAACCCAAATTTCACCTGTTTTCCTAAATGGTAGGTCCATAAAGACAACAGGCTGGCAGATTGATGACAGCCTTGGTGGTGTTTATTCACTCAGTGTTTATTCACTTGCGAGAAAACACTTCTGCATCACAGCCAAGCTTTCCCAGTGAATTTTAAAAGGAAAGAAAATGCTGTGCATGTAGCCCATGAATTGTTACTGAAAATTCTCAAAGTTAACCCTGGTGGCTGTCAGATTAATTCCCCCTCTCCCCAACTCAGCCATGAATTCAGAGGATGGGATGGATCCAGGTTTGGGGTATGAACTTCATATATGAATGAGGGGTGTGGTGACCATAGAGGTGTGCCACTCAGATCTCTTCTTGAGAGAAACTGGCATGGGATCCAGGGTGAATTAACAGCCTGCAGCCGCAGGACTTTCTCACCCTCCCCACCTGCCTCCCCAGTGACATCCACTAAGTAGTAATTCTTCCTCTGATTATTTCAGCCACTGATTGAGCACAGGAAAGGTTTCAAAGCTCTATCGTTTGATTTTCTTTTTTTCTTCCTTCCTTCCCTTTTTTTTTCTTTTTTTTTTTTTTTTTTTTTTGAGAAAGGGTATCACTTTGTCAACCAGACTGGAGTTCAGTAGCATGATCTTAGCTCACTGTGGCCTTGACCTCCCTGGCCTCAAGCTGTCCTCCCACCTCAGCCTCCAGAGTAGTTGGGACCACAGGTGCATGCCATCATGCCTGGCTAATTTTTTAGAATTTTTTGTAGAGACAAGGTTTTACCACATTGTCCAGGCTGATCTTGAACTCCGGGGCTCAAGCAATCCTCCTGCCTTGGCCTCCCAAAATGCTGGGATTATAGGTGTGAGCCATAACATATTGCTTATCATTTATCCTTGATACAGCACTCCTATGGTGACTACCCTTGTTCATGGACTCCCCTTTGGCCAGGCCAAGACCTTCTAAAAACTTCTCTGGAGTCTGAGGCTCTTCCTACCCAACACTGACTCCCATTCCTTCTTTCTCTCCTTTCACAGAAGCCAGACTGGCACCACAATCTAAATGTTCTCCCCACCTACTCCTGCTGTCTCTCTCCTTCATCCTTCCTTCAATGAACATGTTATATACCTAATTTCATCTTGGTGTCTACTTCTCAGAAAACGAAACTGACACAAGGGGCCTGGTTTGAGAAAAATAAATCATAATTCTGGCTACAAATTTAAATATTGGTCCCTGTACATAACCCATGCAATATAAAGATCCCTGAGACTGAAGCTTCATTAGCATCACAGTAAATCCACATGTAGCAGAAGCTCTACATCCAAGGATTCCCACCCTTGGATGCACATGGGGAGATTTACTGATGATTGCTTCCACCTGAGTATGGAGTGTGACTTGAGCGTCAGGATTTTCAAAAGCTCCCTGGATGATTCTGATATTAGCCAGGATTCAGAACCATAGTTCTTCATGGATGGCTGGAGAGGCAGCTGACCTTCGGAAGAATTTCTGATTCCTGGCCTTCATTTGTTTTGAAGATATTACAAGTTCTGCTTCAGTGTTTCTGCCAGCAACCAGCTACGTGATGCCCATCAAGTACTATCTCCAAGGTTTTCTATCCAGGTCTGGAAAACAGAGGTTTCATGACCTGTTTGAAACTATTTGAGATGGCTTTTAGGTTATTAACAATGGTTACACAATGTGGACCTTGCCAGATACAGAAGTCTTTACAAGTATGGTGTGGAAGTAAGGATCTTTAGTAGAGATCTATAAAACTTCCTGGTCACTTACATCATTGAGACTATAACCTCTTAGAAGGCAGGGACCATCTTACCTTGTCTGTGTGTTTGGTGCTGTTGATTAGTAACAGGCAATGACTTACATTATAAGAAGGCAATTTGTTTTTGCCAAAATGAGCTAGACTGGTATTTCTCAATTCTCATGGATCTTTCAACTGCATCACAATCTCTTGGAGGTGCTGGTTAAAAATGCAGTTGTCTTAGCCCCAAGTAAGCCCAGTAAGGATGAGATAAGGTGAAGGATAGGTAAAGTGTCTGCATTTTTAATAACTATTCCAGACAATTCTTATGCAAACCAAGGTGCCTCCTCATCTCTGGTGTGCTACACAGAGCACAGTTTGTCTCTGAGCACAGTTTGGAGCTACAGTTTGTCCCCAGTTAAAAAGACAATGCTCCATTTCCCCGTGAAGACTTTCTTTCATCATAAACCTGTCTTAGCACTGAATCCAGCCCACTTGAAACTACCACTTGATTGCAAATTATTTGATCAAGAGTAGATTTTGCAGATCAAAATGAAAATAATTTTAAATGGGCTTTAAGAATGCAGTAGATACAAAAGTAAACACTCAGCAAACATATTGTGCTAATAGAGAAGATAATTTTAAAGTTCTCCATTATTCTGCAGCACAGAAGCAGGAAAGGCGGAATACTTCTTACTGTTCCCTAGCGCTACACACTCAAGTTGACATAGTGAGTCTAATTCGTGCCTTCCTCAGTTCTCATGGGAATCTTGAAATGGCTTTCTAACTGGCCTTCTGCCTTAATGCTTCCTTACATCCTATGCCTAATATGACCATCCCACTACATTGGGGGATCATTCTGCAATAACATATTATTCCCTGCTTAATAGCCTACAATGCCGCATTGCTTAAAGGCTTGTTACTCAAAGTGTGGTGATCTATGGACCAGTAGCTTTGGCACTATCACAGAGCTTGTTAGAAATGCAAAATGTAGGTTCTATCCTGGACATACTGAATCAGAATCAGTGTGTTAGCAAGTTCCCAAGATGTTTCACATATTATGTCAACTGAAGAATCGGCAGATTCATAAATTTGGAAAGGAGAGCTTTATTTCTCCTAAAGGGTTGCAGCGTGTAGGCTGGTCATCCCACAGGCTGGGATGTGTACTCTTGAACTCTTGAGCAAAAGCCAAGAGCAAGCATTTCTAGGAAGGGAAAAATAATATAGGAATTTATGCCGAGTGGGCTGGCCAGGTATACATATTTAATAAGCTATAGGAGTCATGAATATTTATGAAAGGAGAAGCATGCACATGTGCAATTGAGCTTCATGCCTCTTCATGGGTGGTGTGTTCAAAAAGGACATTAGCATGATCCAAGGGTGGAGTTCTTGACCCTCTGACATCAAAAGGTGAAGCAGAGGACATGAATACTGTCACTGCACATCCTTCAAGAGTTGGCCAAAACTGGCCCAGAGATGGAGGTCAGTCTTTAGGAAGGGATGCATTGTGAAGCTGGTAAGCTGTCACCTGGAAACTGTAAAGAGGGAGGGAGAATCTGGTCACAGCCTCAGATGATTGGCTAAAGGTGACAGAGGAATAAAGCATCTGTTTCTTGTTTTCTAGAGCTGGTTTCTGTGTACTCCTTAGGAAAGAATTCTGGTTAAAGGTTAATAAGGAGGAGTGATATGGTTTGGTTCTGTATCCCCACCCAAATTTTATCTTGTAGCTCCCATAATTCCCATGTATTGTGGGAGGGATTGAATCATAGGGGCAGGTCTTTTCCATGCTGTTGTCACGGTAGTGAATAAGCCTCAAGTGATCTGATGGTTTTAAAAATGGGAGTTTCCCTGCACAAGTTCTCTTCTCTCTTTGCCTGCCGCCTTCCTTGTAACACATGACTTGCTCCTCCTTGCCTTGCGCCATGATTGTGAGGTCTCCCCAGCCATGTGGAATTGTAAGTCCATGAAACTTATTTTTCTTCCCAGTTTTGGGTATGTCTTTATCAGCAGTGTGAAAACAGACTAATACAAGGAACATATTAAGATGTGTCCTACCTCCTATCCAATCATTACTGGGAACTCAATTTTTAAGGTTTCTCTGAGGTCCCCTTGACCAAAATGGGGTTTGCTCAGTCAGATGTGGAGCTTAGGATTTTATTTTTATTACTCAGTTATCAGAATGTGAAAAGCTTTAGTTTACTGCATAATGTACAAGTTCTTTAGCCTGGTATACAAAGCTTCTTGTGATTTGGCCCCTGCTCTTTTTCCACCTTCTTCAACTGAAAATCATCCACAGTTCTGCAAACATACTATGCTATTCCACTTATACTAATTTTTTTCTTTTCTTTTTTTTTCTTTTTTTTTTTTTTTTGAGATGGAGTCTCACTCTGTCACCCAGGTTGGAGTGCAATGGCATGATCTCAGCTCATTGCAACCTCTGCCTCCCAGGTTCAAGTGATTATCCTGCCTCAGCCTCCCAGGTAGCTGGGACTACAGGCATGCACCACCACACCTGGCTAATTTCTTTGTATTTTTAGTAGAGATGGGGTTTCATTCACTATGTTGGTCAGACTGGTCTTGAACTCATGACCTCAGTTGCTCCACCTGCCTCAGCCTCCCACACTTACTCATACATTTATACATGCTGTTCCTGCTACCTGGAATTTGCTTAGGTATTGCTTCCCTGTGAAGCCTCCCCTGATACTTCCTGAGAAAGTTATTGTATTTATGTTCCCCTCTGAAATGCTTCTTTGACATCTATATCACATTATGTTGTGATTGCTTTTCGTTGGTCTGCTTTCCTAGACTGTGACCATGTGGAGAGTAGGGCCTGTTTTTATTTTTAATCTTTGCATCCTATAACTAGTACAATCTCTAGAATAGAATTGTTTAAGTAGAATAGGTACTCAATCAATATTTGATGAATTGAGTTAAGCACTCAGGAAATATATTGCTCAAAAACTCAATGACCATAAAAGTCAGAACACTGCATATGGTTATATAATGCAATCAGTGATGTGACTGGCACTCCCCAGTGTTATGCAGTATACAACTGGACATGACAACTGTGGTAAAGATTGTTCAGTTTATGTATCACTTAAGTGTCAGTGATGACAAGTAACAAAAACCAACTCAGGCTAGCTTATGGCAAGAATGGGAATTTATTATAAGAATAAAGGAATGACTTGGGGAATGACTTGTAACCAGAATTTATGAAACCAGACTAGAACCAGAAATCCAAACATTTTCATGACTTTCTCTTCATTTCTTATGGCTGTTTCCCTTTGCGCACCAGTATTTGTCTTACTAGATACAGACAGGCTTTCTTTGCTCCTTGACACATACACATTAATGGCTAACCCATTGCCCTCAAGTTTAGGTATTACTGGTTTAACCTCTTGCAAGAATAGAGGTAGAACATCGAGAATCTCAGGGAAAACAATCTGGTTGGTGTGGCTTGGGTAGTCTTAACCTACTGACTAACCAGCCATGGCCCATAGGGCTATGCAGTTCAAACATGACTTCTAGGGACATATTTCTGTGAATATGAAGACAAGAGTATCCCCCAAAATATAGGGTTTATCAGCTGGTGACTGGAGCCATACCTTAGATAAATATGGATCATTATACTTTAATTAGGTACCAGGCTGGCTTTGCCTTCTTAATACTAACAGTACTAATGAGATAGAGGCCATAGGTTCTATCCCTATGTTGGTCAGGAAAACTTTTTTCTTGATATTTTGCCAAATAGCAAAGAAACTGAGTTCTAAATAGTTATGTCAATAATTCTTTGGGTAAGACTTGCTTTCCATTACTTTCCTGGTCCAACTTCCATAAACTATAGTGAGGAAATGAAGAATAGAGTCATACATGCAAAGAAAATAAGGACTAGCATCGCCTAATAGACTGTGACTTCATTGAAGGAAAAAAGTGCTTCTTTTTTATTTTTGTCTTCTTTTCCCTTCCTAGAAACTAAAACATTTCATGGGCCATGTGAATCTTCTAGTGGATTGAATTAAAATGGACTGGACCATTTTTAATTCCAGGCACAGAGGCTGATTAGAACAGTGTCAGAAGTAATGTATAAACAAGATGTTGTGAGTTGCTGAAGATGCAACAATTATATTATAAAATTTTAGTGGCTTCCAGATGAATGGAATCTTAATTTATGATGAAGGTAATGGTGTTACAGAGCTACATGTCTCTAAGGTAAATTATTTAACCCACCCAAACCTAATTTTCTATGTTGGTAAAAGGGAAATGATGATAATGTCTACCTTATAGAATACTTGCATGGCTTAAGTGGGAAAATGTATATCAAACATTTGGCACACTGCTTAGCACATAGTGAGCACTCAGTAATTGTTAACTATTATCATTATTTATGGATTTATTTCAAACACTGGCTAGCTGGCTAAGGGAGACTTTGCCAAGACACTAGGCACCCACATGAGGGAGTTAATATTTCTAGATTATATCATAATTCCAAAACATACACGATGGCTTGGATGCCATAATAACTTCTTGGACCTAGCTAATTTGCCATTAGGGAGCTTAGAAAGATAATGGTCAATGAGAAAATGTACAACCAATCCATGTATGTTATTTCTACAGCCTGTCCAATTCCCAGGGGACAAAAAACTCAATTCAAAGTGTTTGGGGAGATAAAAAATTACTGAGTAAAAGTTAATGGCAGAATAACCCATTTTCTGCCTTCAATATGGCCCAAACGTCCACCTCTCTTTCTAACCTCCTCTAAATCACCTTGACTAAAACATTGTCACTGTTTGGGTCAATAGGAAGTAAATGCTATTTTTGTTGTTGTTATGATTAGAAACTCCAGTATTCAGAAATCTTAACCAAACTATCTTAGCTTCTTTTTCAGCATCTATCAGCCAGAAGGTCCTCAGTGTATTCTTCGGTCTTTTCAATTACATCTCCAAAATAGATGTTCCAATTGCCAGTGGGGATGTCTAAAACTAGGAAGCTACAGTCTGAACAATTTTCTTAATAAAGAATGAGGAGGCAAAAGAGAAAATTCATTGAACTGAAAGAAATCCCAATGACAACTGGCTGTCCAATATTCTATAAGCAAATCCTGTCAAAAGATCCAGAGTAAAATTGCTTGGGTCAATTTACTGAAGGTATACAAAATACCAACTGGTCAAAACACCAACTGGTCCACACATAAACTAGAGGGCTTCCAGTTCATTCACTCATCCATCTTCATTTGTTTGGGTGTGATTTGTCAGTTTCCTCCAAAAGACTGTAAGCTCCACAGGGCCAAAACCACAGGTGTATCACTTTACTGTTGTAACCCCACTACCTAGTACAGTGTCTGGCATAGAGTAGGCACTCAAAAATGTAATGAATAAGCATGGATTCTTTTATGTTATGGGAATATAGTCTCTGTTACAGATTATGCGCCCCAGAAGCAGATGCTGAGTAAGATTTGAGGTGCAGACCCTACACAGCCTTGGCCAACCTGACGGGAAATCTTTGGAGCAAGTTCAGACTTTCAAAATGTTTTATTAAACCAAACTAGTTGTCCTTTTATGTCTCCACTTTGCTCAATACAATCTAATGGATACAGGCTGTTTCAGGAAAGGCATGACTTTGGGCAGGGAGGCTCTGCAGCTGATGGCAACCTTGAAGGAGCTGACACCTAGAGACTGTCTGCTGACCTTGTTCTCACACATTTGAGCAGCATGTCCTTCCTTTAAGGGGTTACAGGGTGGTGCATTTTGTGGAATTATATTACTTTGCTCCCTGGAAGAGATGAGACAAAGGTTAAGACCTGGAGAAGAAGGTTCTCTGTTAGCTGAGCACAGTGATGAATATCTGAATGTGCAAACAGACCTCAAACTGAGTTTAAAGGTGATTGAGAGAGATGAACTGCCTTCATAATACAATAGGAGAGGTTCTTTTGTTTGTTTTTAATTTGCTGGAGGACAGTGGTGAGGGCCAAGAAATTGAGCTAAAGACTTATGCCTGAGGCCTAAATTACCACACATTATAAGATTTTTTAAG